>NC_064931.1:280704762-281017539 GCF_023897955.1 Schistocerca gregaria
TTTTCATTCCTTTAGATTTTAATTAGTTTGCAACATTATTTTAACATTGTACTTTTCGTGTCGTATGAAGTAACGTTATGCATATTTAGGCGACGTAATCGGCCTCCCAGGATTGCTACTAGGTAAGGTTTATTTGATGTATATCTGGACGCCTGTGCTGACCGCAGTGGCCGCTATAGGTCAGCCTAGCCGGACCAGGTGTGGGCAAATCCCAGGAGAAGGGACCTGCACAATGGTCACTTGCTGAGTGGAATAACCAGGAATGGTGGACTCTGAGACTTCTGAATAAACAACATAATTGCTTCTTGCGATTTAAACATACGATATATCAGACGATAGCATTTCATTACAGCTATCGTCTCTAAAAGCTAAATATCTGTGTGTATCTTACTTCTTGATTTATTGCATCTTTTATATCTTTTTTACGACGCAAACTTTTGACAGAACAGCGTATTGCCCACATTTAACAGCAAATGAATACAGCATCAATACCTCACATTTTGTCAGACTTGTGTATTTATTCAATGAACAGGTAACTATTTTACCAGTAACTTTATTTAAATGTTGATTGCGAGAACAATTAAAAAACTGTGTTAATTTAAAAGTGGTCAATTGCTTGTGTTAGCCGACACCACAGTTGAAAAGAGAACCAAAAGGCACTTCTGTCAAGAAGCCATAGATAATTGTTTAAATAATATTTAACGAAGATTCATTGTCATTTAACGTGAGTGCATTTGTGCAAGAACAACTACATTATTTATTTATGAAAAATCCATTAATTGTAATTATTGTGAAAGATCTGAGTGTGCCTGAATATTTATAACATTTACTTAAATATTGTTGTAATATATTAGTCAGTGTAGGAATGTGGCTAACGTGAATTAAATCATATCTGCAGAGCTTGAGGACGATGCGTTTTTGGTGAGGATGGCCTTCAGGCAATGGAAAGGACAAAGTTGCGGAACACTGTGGGAGTCAAGTGGAGACTGGCACTTCTCAAGTGTATCGCTCAACGGAGCAATTCTGGACACTTTGTGGGGCGGACGTATAGGTGATTCTGGGAGGTGAACAGTCACTGTGGCACTTTAACTTTTGAAGGGACATAATATTTCGTGAGGTCTGAATGTAGAGTAAGACTCTAACTTTTGCCACTTGATTTACGGAACGGAGAACAGACAGAACATGAGTTACCAGTCCTCGTATAATGTGTGAATCATCATGTTGAACTCTGAACTGTTTTGAGCTAGTGAATATTTCATGTGTTGTGATTGTTAAATTGACTTAGTTTTAGCGTTTCTTTGATGATTATTTAATCTGGGGAATTTGCTACCACTCTCATAATGCTCTCAACGCAATTTTTCTGCATTTGGTAAGGATATTTGCTGTCTGTATTTTAACTGAATATTGTAAGACCACTTCCCGTTTTTTTTTTTTTTAAGTGTCATCTCTTGGATAAAAAGTATTCGACATAATTCTCTGTCTTCTACATCAATTACAGACGTTAGAATCGAACCCTTCTTATTAAATTATTCATTTAACCCTTATTTTCTATTTCTGTATATTTCATTAACTCGCAATTCTAGCTAATGCATAGACTATTTGACTGCAGGATCACAGCTACAAGTTATTGTTTGCAGCGAATTAGCTGCAGTTCATGAAAGCGAACGTGTGCGGCTCGGCCTATAGCTTTATCGAACTATTTTTTTTAAACAGAGCAGTGCATAGCTCAAGTACCTAAAGTGCGAGTATCCACAGATAAACAGGCATTTGTTTGCTCATGCGGATGCTGTTAGGAAGATCACTTATCGGTAACCGTTAGGTACAGTCGCGTTTGGGGTATTCTCATCCGAGATATGAGGCAAACCCTTTTAGAACTGTAACTATAATTATTAGAATATTGTGGAATCCAAGTCCCAAACATACTGCATGATAGGAAGTTTGTGGAGTGGGTCTGAGCATAAGCTCTTGCAGCAGTTGCGTGCGTAAGAATCTGTAGCAAATGCTAAGTGTGAGAAATTTCTGCGCGGAACTTCAAAAAAGCAGAAGAAGGCTACGCAGAGGCGTGCTGAGTTCGAGACTGCACCAACCAGCAGCAGCGGAGTCCTCGACGGGGACATAGCGTCTGTGTGATCAAACGTATCCGGACACCCCCCAAAAACTTTCACTTTTCATATCAGGTGCATTGTGCTGCCACCTACTGCCAGATAGTCGATATCAGCGACCTCAGTATTTATTAGGCATCGTAAGGGATCAGAATGGGGCGTTCCGCGGAAATCACGGACTTCGAACGTGGTCAGGTGGTTGGGTGCCACTTGTAGCATACGTTTGTATGGGAGATTTCCACATTCCTAAACAACCCTAGGTCCACTGTTTCCGATGTGACAGTGAAGTGGAAACGTGAAGCGTACAAGCCGACCTCGCCTATTGACTGACAGGGACCGCGGACAGCTGAAGAGGGTCGTAATGTGTAATAGGCAGACATCTATCCAGACCATCAGAGAGGAATTCCAGACTGGGTCAGGATCCATTGCACGTACTATGACGGTTAGGCGGGAGGTGAAATATACTTGGATTTCATGGTCGAGTGGCTGCTCATAAGCCATTCATCAAACCGGTAAATGCCAAACAACGCCTCGCTTGGTGTAAGGAGCGTAAACATTTGAGGATTGAACAGTGGAAAAACGTTGTGTGGTGTGACGAATCACGGTACACAATGTGGCGATCAGATGGCAGGGCGTGAGTATGGCGAATGCCCTATGAACGTAATGTGCTAGCGTGTGTAGTGCCAACAGTACAATTCGGAGGAGGTGGTGTTATGACGTGGTCGTGTTTTTCATGGAAGGGGCTTGCACCACTTGTTGTTTTGCGTGGCACTATCACAGCACAGGACTGCATTGATGTTTTCAAGCACCTTCTTGTTTCCAACCGTTGGCGACCGCATCTTTCAACAAGATCGGGCACCTGTTCATAATGCACGGCCTGTGACGGAGTGGTTACATGACAATAACATCTCTGTAATGGAGGGGCCTGCACAGAGTCCTGACCTGAACCCTATAGAATAACTCTGGGGTGTTTTTGAACGCCGACTTCATGCCGAGCCTCACCGACCAATATCCATACCTCTCCTCAGTGCAGCACTCCGTAAAGAATGGACTGCCATTCCCCAAGAAACCTTCCAAACGTATGCCCGTGAGCATAGAAGCTGTCATCAAGGCTAAGGGTGGCCAACACAATACTGAATTCCAGCATTACCGATGGAGGGTGCCACGAACTTGTAAGCCATTCTCAGCCAGGTGTCCGGATAATTTTGATCACATAGCGTAGATGTAATTGTGAGTGAAACAACGGTGTGCTTAAGGGAACTTCTGACAAATTTAAACTCTAAAGTGGGGGTACTGGGTCTGGTGATAGGTTTAGTAAAAACAGAGATAGGTTCAGCAGAGGTAAGTGTAGAAGGAACTATAAAAACTGAGTTGAAAAAATTAAATCCGATATAGAAGGAATGATAGATTTAAAATTAGAAGTTATATGGGCAGATTTACGCAAAATTTCTGAGTTGGCACCTTAGTCGACACAGTGAGAAAAGGTTTCGGGGACAGTTTGGAAAAGATACATTATGAACTGGGCGGCTATGTTAAGAATTGCGTGCTGAGACAAAATGCACTTCAGGAAATGACCGCTAAGTCTATTACCAATTTGTCTGGTAGTGTGGTAGAGCGTGAAAAAGACTTGGTGAAAAATAGGTAACAGATGGAAGCAGAGATTAATAACGAAGTTTTGCAGCAAGAACAGCAGACTAAAGATGTACGGCAGAATTAAATGCTTTAGCAGTGAATCAGGCTACTACTGTAATACACTGAAGCGCTGCCGGCTGATGTGGCCGACAGGTTCTATGCGCTTCAGTCTGGAACCACGCGTCCAGTTCAAATTACTCTGAGGACTATGGTACTTAACTTCTAAGATCATCAGTCCCCTAGAACTTAGAACTACTTAAACCTAACTAACCTAAGGACATCACACACATCCATGACCGAGGCAGGATTCGAACCTGCGACCGTAGCGGTAGCGCGGTTCCTGACTGTAGCGCCTAGAACCGCTCGGCCATTCCGGCCGGCACCGCGCGTCCGCTACGATCGCAGGTTCGAATCCTGCCTCGGGTATGGATGTGTGTGATGTCCTTAGGTTAGTTAGGTTTAAGTAGTTCTAAGTTCTAGGGGACTGATGAGCTCAGATGTTAAGTCCCACAGACTCATAGTGCTCAGAGCCACTGAAGCGCCAAATAAACTGGTATAGGCTTGCGCATTCAAATACAGAGATATGTAAATAGATAGAATACGGTGTTGCTGCCGGAAAAGTCTATATAAGACATCAATTGTCTGACGCAGTTGTTAGATCGGTTACTGCTGCTACAATAGCAGGTTATCAAGATTTAAGTGAGTTTCAACATAGTGGTACAGTCGGCGAACGAGCGATGGGACACAGCTTCTCCGAGGTAGTGATGAAGTGGGGTTTTTTTCCGTACGACCATTTCACGAGTGTACCGTGAATATCAGGAATCCGGTAAAACATCAAATCTCCGACATCCTGCAAGAACGAGACGAATGACGACTGAAGAGAAAACTTCAAGGTGACAAAAGTGCAACCCTGCCGCAAATTGCTACAGATTTCAATGCTGAGTCATCAACAAATGTCAGCGTGTGGACCATTCAACGAAACACCATCGATATGAGCTTTCGGAGCCGAAGGCTCATTCATGTACCCTTAATGACTGTACGACACAAAGCTTTACGCCTCGCCTGGGCGAATCGCTAGCGACGTTGGACTGTTGAAGACTGGAAACATGTTGCCTGGTCGGACGAGTCTCGTTTCAAGTTGTGTCGAGCGGATGGACATGTAGGGGTATGGAGACAATCTCATGAATCCATCGACCCTGCATGTCAACAAAGGACTGTTCAAGCTGGTGGAGGCTGTGTAATGGAGTGGGGCGTGTACAGTTGGAGTGATATGCGACCCCTGATACGTCTAGATACGACTCCGACAGGTGATAAGCACATAATCATTCTGTCTGACCACCTGCATCCATTCAAGTCCATTGTACATTCCGACGGACTTGGAAAATTTCAGTAGAACATTGCGACACCCCACACGTCCAGAATTGCTGTAGACTGGCTCCATGGACTCTCTTCTAAGTTTAAACACTTCTGCTCACCACCAAACTCCCCAGACATGAACATTATTGAGCATATCTTGTATGCCTTGCAACGTGCTGTTCAAAATAGATCTCCACCCCTTCGTACTCTTATGGATTTATGGACAGCCCTACAGGATTCATGTTGTCAGTTCCCTCCAACACTACTTCAGACATTAGTCGAGTCCATGCCACGCCGTGTTGCGGCACTTTCGCGTGCTCACTGGGGCCCTACACGGTATTTGCAAGATGTAACAGTTTCTTTGGCTCTTCAGTGTAGGTGTTCCGAGGCTTAATTCATTAAGCACAAAGTGTTTTGGAGATGTTGGGAAATACCAACCAGTTGATTTTTTTGCTGTATTTAGAGTTGGTTTTGTGAGAGGAATGTCGGAAGAGGCAAAAGTTAAGTTCCCTAAGGGACATATCGACAGAAATGCACAATCATGGGCAAATGTATTGAGTACTTAATTTACTTCAGAATGAGTTCCTAACATACCAAGTTTCAAACGAGGAAATGGGAAGGTGCTGGAGTATTGAATGAGTGAGCTGGCTAAGCTGATCCATGTAAATCTTCCGTGGGAGTGCTACCAGATACCACGACGCTAAAGAGATTCTTACTGGAATTTTTACAGTGGTATCTTGTCCATTTTCCGACAAATTCCATTGACGAGTTTTTATATTCTATTGAGAAACTTGAACATGCTTTGAAATTCAAGCCACATAATGGGAGCAGTAGACACGGGATACCAAAATAGTAACAACTATAATATCAAAAATAATTATAAAAATCTAAACAAAAATAATTATCACTGTAATAATAATTTTTAAAGACGAAATGGAAACGGGAATTCTCACAACGGAAATCAAAACCGGGAATGAAGGTCTGAGGGGCAGGAAACCCACGAAATGAAACGCCAAAACACGATGTTGGGAAATTAGAGATCGCCGCTTCTCAGGTCTGGAGATGGCGAAATAAACCGGCGTTTAAAAGGACACCTAATTTTAAAAATTTTGTGGGAGCTGAAAATTTGGCAAAGAAGCTTCATATGTTGGATTTGGAGTTTATAACAAGTAAGAATAAAATGGGGAGTTATTTTAAGCAGTGCAACCTTAAAGAGGGCACTAGAAATATTGTAAAATTATGGAAGAATATTGATAATAATGATATGGGACTGGAGAATTTATTTTATAAAAGAGAAGTGAATGATCGAATGAATGCATGTATAAGGGAAGGTTCTGTGATCAGAAGAGAGGCTGAGACGGGTCTAAATTTGGTGGAGGTGGAACGTGTGACGAATTCTCATGAGGCACTAGTCAGTAGCAACAATTAAGTAATGAACGTAATATAGATGATTTTGTTTCGGGGGAAATATGTAAAGATATATGCGAAGGGGGCGAAGCTATAGTCTCGTCAGCTGAAGATGAATTCTGTGGTATCTCGACGGAAGTATGTGAAGAAATTTGTGAAAGCGGTGTAGCAATAGTCTCGCCAGCTGGTGACGATTATTATTATGTATCGGTGGAAGCGGGTGATTTACTGTTCAGAGGAAGTAAAGGCGATTTTTACGTGCTGAAACTGCGAAGGTTGAAGCTACTGATTTAGACATTTCGGAGGAGGGAGTCTGTGCACCTATTTCTGTTGATGAAAACATGAATTATGAGAGGACGTTGAAAGATGAATGTGTAAGTGTGTTAGACGATGTGTTAATGCATAAAGTGGCAGATGCGTCTGACAGAGGACAAAATGCGGAGGAGAAAGGGTTGGATCCGAGTTTGGCGGAATTTAGGTATACTGTGAGTTCTAATGTTGAGCGATGCAATAGCGACAGTTTATACGGTGTTTCGGCGAAGACTGCCGGAGTGAGTGGTGGTGATTTCTATAATGAATCGACGGATGAAATGGCTGTTTTAAATAGTGAACGTTATGAGTTATAGGTAGATGTTAATGTACTTAATTGTGAGAAGGTCTGTAGTGTTTCGACGGAAATAAGAGACGATTTGTTTAACGGAGACGAATTTTTAAGTTGTGTGTTTAATTGTAAAAATGTTGCACCTATTGATATCATTATTTCAGAGGGAGTGCTCAATAAATCTGATGCTAACGAGGATGGTGAAATTACGGGTTCTTGAGGGTGGTTTAAACCCTACAGATCAGTTGGCGTTAGATCAGGAGAATCTAGAAACAGATAATTAAATTGAGAATAGTTCTGAACTTTTGATGTGTCCCATAAATGTGGTAGAAAAGGGGAGGGACATTGAAAAAGATTATTTGAGGCAAAAGTGCTTAAACAGGGGTGAAATTAAAAAGGTACAGCCTATAAGTGAATTATTCGATGTCAGTGAGGAAGAAAGGAAGTGTGCATTTCACGAAACTAAAAGTGGTGTTCTAGCGGGAGTCAAAGATTCTACCAGTAAACGTAAGAGTTCGCTGGCGAACGAGTAAAGAGGGCTCGAATTTGAGCGGGTGAAAATACACAAAAATGTGATGTTCAAGAGATACTCTCACTGGCTGAAAAAACTGCTACTAGATACAACGGCGGCAGACTTGCATATTGTGAATGAAAAATCGTGGTGTGTATTAATATAAGTTTGTAAATAAATATAATTTCACATGCAGTTTTTTTAAGAATTTTGGTGTCTACTTTTGCTTTGTGTAAGCGGTAATTTGGTAAATTTAAAGTGTAAATTATAAAGTATGGTGGTACAACTTAGTGAAAGGAGCGAGCTAATAGTATTCGCACAACTCTTAGTTCTTGGAGGTCGACAGACAGTAATTAGTTGTATAAATAAGGAATATAATTTGTACCGTAAGTGCGATTTGGGGGAAATTTAAAGGGGTTTGTAAATGTGTTATCTGTATTATTTTGAATGGGTTTCTCGTGTAATATGTTTAGATTATTTGTAACTACAGTTTGCACAAAATTTGGTGCGGTGATGTCATGTTGTTGTTGTGGTCTTCAGTCCTGAGACTGGTTTGATGCAGCTCTCCATGCTACTCTATCCTGTGCAAGCTTCTTCATCTCCCAGTACCTACTGCAACCTACATCCTTCTGAATCTGCTTAGTGTACTCATTTCTCGGTCTCCCTCTACGATTTTTACGCTCCACGCTGCCCTCCAATGCTAAATTTGTGATCCCTTGATGCCTCAAAACATGTCCTACCAACCGATCCCTTCTTCTAGTCAAGTTGTGCCACAAACTTCTCTTCTCCCCAATCCTATTCAATACCTCCTCATTAGTTACGTGATCTATCCACCTTATCTTCAGTATTCTTCTGTAGCACCACATTTCGAAAGCTTCTATTCTCTTCTTGTCCAAACTATTTATCGTCCATGTTTCACTTCCATACATGGCTACACTCCAAACAAATACTTTCAGAAACGACTTCCTGATACATAAATCTATATTCGATGTTAACAAATTTCTCTTCTTCAGAAACGCTTTCCTTGCCATTGCCAGTCTACATTTTATATCCTCTCTACTTCGACCATCATCAGTTATTTTACTTCCTAAATAGCAAAACTCCTTTACTACTTTAAGTGTCTCATTTCCTAATCTAATTCCCTCAGCATCACCCGATTTAATTTGACTACATTCCATTATCCTCGTTTTGCTTTTGTTAATGTTCATCTTATATCCTCCTTTCAAGACACTGCCCATTCCGTTCAACTGCTCTTCCAAGTCCTTTGCCGTCTCTGACAGAATTACAATGTCATCGGCGAACCTCAAAGTTTTTACTTCGTCTCCACGAATTTTAATACCTACTCCAAATTTTTCTTTTGTTTCCTTTACTGCTTGCTCAATATACAGATTGAATAACATCGGGGAGAGGCTACAACCCTGTCTCACTCCTTTCCCAACCACTGCTTCCCTTTCATGCCCCTCGACTCTTATGACTGCCATCTGGTTTCTGTACAAATTATAAATAACCTTTCGCTCCCTGTATTTTACCCCTGCCGCCTTTAGAATTTGAAAAAGAGTATTCCCGTCAACATTGTCAAAAGCTTTCTCTAAGTCTACAAATGCTAGAAACGTAGGTTTGCCTTTTCTTAATCTTTCTTCTAAGATAAGTCGTAAGGTCAGTATTGCCTCACGTGTTCCAACATTTCGACGGAATCCAAACTGATCCTCCCCGAGGTCTGCATCTACCAGTTTTTCCATTCGTCTGTAAAGAATTCGCGTTAGTATTTTGCAGCCGTGGCTTATTAAACTGATAGTTCGGTAATTTTCACATCTGTCAGCACCTGCTTTCTTTGGGATTGGAATTATTATATTCTTCTTGAAGTCTGAGGGTATTTCGCCTGTCTCATACATCTTGCTCGCCAGCTGGTAGAGTTTTGTCAGGACTGGTTCTCCCAAGGCCGTCAGTAGTTCTAATGGAATGTTGTCTACTCCGGGGGCCTTGTTTCGACTCAGGTCTTTCAGTGCTCTGTCAAACTCTTCACGCAGTATCGTATCTCCCATTTCGTCTTCATCTACATCCTCTTCCATTTCCATAATATTGTCCTCAAGTACATCGCCCTTGCATAAACCTTCTATATACTCCTTCCACCTTTCTGCCTTCCCTTCTTTGCTTAGAACTGGGTTGCCATCTGAGCTCTTGATATTCATAAACATGGTTCTCTTCTCTCCAAAGGTCTCTTTAATTTTCCTGTAGGCAGTATCTATCTTACCCCTAGTGAGATAAGCTTCTACATCCTTACATTTGTCCTCTAGCCATCCCTTTTTAGCCATTTTGCACTTCCTGTCGTTCTCATTTTTGAGACGTTTGTATTCCTTTTTGCCTGCTTCATTTACTGCATTTTTATATTTTCTCCTTTCATCAATTAAATTCAATATTTTTTCTGTTACCCAAGGATTTCTAGCAGCCCTCGTCTTTGTACCTACTTTATCCTCTGCTGCCTTCACTACTACATCCCTCAGAGCTACCCATTCTTCTTCTACTGTATTTCTTTCCCCTATTCCTGTCAATTGTTCCCTTATCCTCTCCCTGAAACTCTGTACAACCTCTGGTTCTTTCAGTTTATCCAGGTCCCATCTCCTTAATTTCCCACATTTTTACAGTTTCTTCAGTTTTAATCTACAGGCATAACCAATAGATTGTGATCAGAGTCCACATCTGCCCCTGGAAATGTCTTACAACTTAAAACCTGGTTCCTAAATCTCTGTCTTACCATTATATAATCTATCTGATACCTTTTAGTATCTCCAGGGTTCTTCCACGTATACAACCTTCTTTCATGATTCTTAAACCAAGTGTTAGCTATGATTAAGTTGTGCTCTGTGCAAAATTCTACTAGGCGGCTTCCTCTTTCATTTCTTAGCCCCAATCCATATTCACCTACTATGTTTCCTTCTCTCCCTTTTCCTACACTCGAATTCCAGTCACCCATTACTATTAAATTTTCGTCTCCCTTCACTATCTGAATAATTTCTTTTATTTCATCGTACATTTCTTCAATTTCTTCATCATCTGCAGAGCTAGTTGGCATATAAACTTGTACTATTGTAGTAGGTGTGGGCTTCGTATCTATCTTGGCCACAATAATGCGTTCACTATGCTGTTTGTAGTAGCTTACCCGCATTCCTATTTTCCTATTCATTATTAAACCTACTCCTGCATTACCCCTATTTGATTTTGTGTTTATAACCCTGTAGTCACCTGACCAGAAGTCTTGTTCCTCCTGCCACCGAACTTCACTAATTCCCACTATATCTAACTTTAACCTATCCATTTCCCTTTTTAAATTTTCTAACCTACCTGCCCGATTAAGGGATCTGACATTCCACGCTCCGATCCGTAGAACGCCAGTTTTCTTTCTCCTGATAACGACATCCTCCTGAGTAGTCCCCGCCCGGAGATCCGAATGGGGGACTATTTTACCTCCGGAATATTTTACCCAAGAGGATGCCATCATCATTTAATCATACAGTAAAGCTGCATGTCCTCGGGAAAAATTACGGCTGTAGTTTCCCCTTGCTTTCAGCCGTTCGCAGTACCAGCACAGCAAGGCCGTTTTGGTTAATGTTGCAAGGCCAGATCATTCAATCATCCAGACTGTTGCCCCTGCAACTACTGAAAAGGCTGCTGACCCTCATCAGGAACCACACGTTTGTCTGGCCTCTCAACAGATACCCCTCCGTTGTGGTTGCACCTACGGTACGGCCATCTGTATCGCTGAGGCACGCAAGCCTCCCCACCAACGGCAAGGTCCATGGTTCATGGGGGGAGGGTGATGTCATAAGACCTCGTTAAAATTTTAATTGCCTCTGGGATTAAAACATGCAGTTACTTGCAAATTTTGATCGATGATCTTGGTGGTATATTCTTGGGTTAACACAGTGATGTATGTTTTTTGATATAACTTTTGAATAGATCTATGTACATAAAATTCTGGGGATAAATGGGATTTTAGTGCAAATATGACTGAACATTTGCTTAACGTATGATCTAGCTATCCGCTGAGCTGAAAGGAAATTTAAAAGAGTGATATTTACACAGAACAGTATTAGTTTTAAAGTTTCAAATCTGGCATGATAAAATTGTAGAGAAGGTATAAAATGTTAGTTGATATATGGTATCAAAAAGAATTTCCAAGCGCGAAGGATATGGTTTGTAGTGGGAACATGGATAGAGTGTTTGAATGTCGAACTGAATGAAAAGCGTTTTGCCTATGCTATTCCTATCCTCTTTGTCAATATATCGAGTCCCCTGGGGAGGGCGTACAGTGCCTGATCTGTAAGGATTCGAGAAGTCATATGATCATTGGTAACTATAACATATAACATATTTCGACAGCTATCGTCCTTCAGCACTGGCGTTGACTGTGGATAGATGCACGTTCGGTTCAGTACTTGGCCAAGGGCATCATGAATTCCAGCAGAGATGGCTGGACTGTGAACCATCTAAAATTCTACACCATAATACGTACTGTGTGCTGTGTTGGCGATGGTGAAGTTCTACTATGTGATAAAAGCAAAAAAAAAAATGTGCTATCAAATGAACGCAAAAGTGCCAAAACCATTTTAAGAGATTGAGCTGACTCATGAGTTTCTTCAAATTTTTGTGTTTATTTTGGTATTTAATTAATACATCGGAATCTTATAATTTATGTTCATTTAAAAAATTTAGGCTGATAATTTGACATGCCCTAGAAGGTACATGCTGGGTATCATCTGGAGTGCCCCGGGGAAGTGTCGTTTTCTATCTACATAAATGATCTTTTGGATAGGATGGATAGCAATGTGCGGCTGTTTGCTGATGATGCTGTGGTGTTCGGGAAGGTGTCGTCATTGAGTGACTTGGACAGGATTTGTGATTGGCGTAAAGAATGGCAGCTAACTCTAAATATAGATAAATGTAAGTTAATGCAGATGAATAGGAAAAAGAATCCTGTAACGTCTGCATACTCCATTAGTAGTGTAGCCCTTGACACAGTCACGTCGATTAAATATTTGGGTGTAACATTGCAGAGCGATATGAAGTGGGACAAGCATGTAATGGCAGTTGTGGGGAAGGCGGATAGTCGTCTTCGGTTCATGGGTAGAATTGCGGAAGATGTGGTTCATCTGTAAAGCAGACCGTTTATGAAGCACTAATACGATCTATTCTTGAGTACTGCTCGAGCGTTTGGGACCCCTATCAGGTCGGATTGAGGGAGGACATAGAAGCACTTCAGAGGCGGGCTGCTAGATTTGTTACTGGTAGGTTTGATCATCACGCGAGTGTTACGGAAATGCTTCAGGAACTCGGGTGGAAATCTCTAGAGGAAAGGAGGCGTTCTTTTCGTGAATCGCTACTGAGGAAATTTAGAGAACCAGCATTTGAGGCTGACTGCAGTACAGTTTTACTGCCGCCAACTTATATTTCGTGGAAATACCACAAAGATAAGACAAGAGAGATTAGGGCTCGTACAGAGGCATATAGGCAGTCATTTTTCCCTCGTTCTGTTTGGGAGTAGAACAGGGAGAGAAGATGCTAGTTGTGGTACGAGGTACCCTCCGCCACGTACCGTATGGTGGACTGCGGAGTGTGTATGTAGATGTAGATGCTGTTTCATAAACCAACACAAAGGTTACTACTCTATTGTTCTGACATGTAAGAAGGGTATTCTATTTATAATATTATGTATGTATTTATAATGTTATGAATGTCAAATTTGGTGCTACTTAATGTACCAAGTTAGCGAGATAATGTGCCACATTAAGTAGCGGTGTGTTACGTTACGCGTATTTATGCGACCTAATGGGCAGCCCAGAGTAGCTACAAGAGAAGGTGTATTTGCTGTACAGCTGAACGCCAGAGGGTCCGGGGGCTCAGGGCGGACCGTTGTGGCCGCTCCAGGTCAGTCTGGGACGGACTGGATGTGGGTAAATCCCAGAAGAATGGACCGGCACAATGGGCGCTCGTTTAGCAGACTGCGGAATAACCAGCAATGGCAGACACTGAGACAAGCTGAAATATGACATCTTACAGCTCTTTGAGAGTCTATAATAATTTACGATCAAGTATTAATTGCATATCCGAATATGTCGGCAAAATGACGAGCATCCAGTGACACAACAATAATATCAATATGTTTACAAAAACAAAAGTTAATAATTTACGGTGACTTAATATTTTCACAATGAACCTCTGAACCAACAACTTAATTGATTCATGAGATTTCAACATACGATATCTCAGATAACAGAATTGCACTATAGCTATCATCTCTAAAAGCTTAATATATGTATCTGTCTTATTTGTTGATTTGTTAAGTCTTTTATACCTTTTTTACTCCTCAGATGTTGGACTGAACAGCATATTCTCCACATATACACAGCAAATGAACACAGCATCAGTACCTCATATTTTGTCAGACTTGTATTCAATGAACGGTTTATTCTTTTGCCAGTAACTTTATTTAAATGCTGATTGCAAAAACTATTTAAAAACTGTGCGACGTGCCGGAGTGCAGAGGAGTTTGTACCTCTTTAATTCAGATGAATTTTGCATGAGGACGAGATATGCACTCGACCCCCTCCTTACTACCAGCTAATTAATTGTGCGCACAACGGTAACGCAAGAAAATGATGGTAGCCCCTGCTAGTTGGTAAAATAAGGAGTGCATACTCACAATAATTTAATAAAAATCGTAAACTACTCAGAAAAAAGAGAACTTTATCATAATAAACAACAGTAAATGGGATTCTGCATATATCTACGAAATTATATGCGGATTAAATATTATAATGAGATTTATTATACATCAGAACATAAATGCACATGATTATCGACACAAACAGTAGGTTAAAGAATGAGAATAAGAGTTGGCTCGAGAACAAGGGGCTCCTACTCTCTGTGATGCAATAGATTGACGATAATGACTGGAGGTCCTAATGAATCAAATATTAATCTCCCGACTATATAGCAGTATCGCAATTAGTAGTGAGAGCTCAAATGGGATCACATGGAGAAACAAGTAAGGTGGACTTGTAGCAAAGCGAGTTCAGTATAAAATTCAGTATAAAATTGATAAGGTCCTACAATGCCGGAGCCGCAAAATACTGCACCACTACTGACATCTGCAGCACGTCGTCGGTAGGCAGCGTCCTGATGACGTAGGCGCCGATTTCTTCTGTGCAGCAACTCTGAGTCAACCCATGGCCGCGAAGGCTGTCCGAGCATTCTAAGTGCTTCCGAAAACGAGCGACCAAGTCGCAAGACCGTCCGACGCCGAGGAAGATCAGATCCCGAAACCCTCAATCCGTGCAGTGCAAGAGCGAAGCCAACATTGCTCTACTCCCTACTCTCCTCGAAAACCGCGAATCAGCATTCAGTTCTGATTCCAAAATTCCCTTCCACTGTCTCAGAACATCATTCGCGCTAATAGCGACCGTTCCCTCCAATTTCGAACAGGGCTTTAAGCGTCAACTAGCCTCAGATTAAGTTGGCCAGTCATACCTCTGATATTCAGCTGAGGGCACTGAACTTTCCGTTTGACCGGCTACGAAAACAACCTGCCTAGACCACCGGCCATCCGGCGCCAGACAGTTGCACCCAGCAGGGCACGGTCCACAAGTATTCAACACTCAGACGTCTCACAGGTCGTTTCGGCCTGCAGACAATAGGCGAAACTCGACCGGCGTCAGTCGTTCCGCCAGGCACTTAAGCCTATCCTACGAGCCCCTCAGAATTCAGGGAAGAGCAGCCCCCAACCGGAAATGCCGTGTGCCGCGTCCTCCGATGCTTGCCTTGCACAAGCCACCCAGAGAAGTAACCCAACATGTATAGGAATCAAGTGAAAAGTATTCATTATTTTTAGCTCTCAGTACAAATACTCTCATTACAATAACCTTATTCAGTCTGTTAGTACCGTGCAATGACATAGAACATTAATAAAATTGATGAAAATGAGAGGACACATGCAAAAGGCGACAAGGAACCTCTGAACTGTGCTACTCTAAAAGTGGTCAGTTGCTTGTGTTAGGCGACACCATAGTTGAAAATCGAACCAAAGGACACTTCAGTCAAGGAGGCACAGATAATTGCTTAAATAATAATTAAAGACAATTCATTGTTATTTAACGTGAGTGCACTTTTACAAGAGCAACTATCTTATTTATTTATGAACAATCCCCTATTTTTAATTATTGTGGAAGGTCTGAGAGTGAGTGAATATATTTATAACATTTCTTTTACTTAACTATTGCTGTAATATATTAGTTAGTGCCCGAAAGTAGTCAACTTGAATTAATGACGTTACGTTTTTTGTGGGGATGGCCTTCAGCCAATGAAAAATCAGATAGTTGCGGAATGATAGTCAAGTGGAGACAGGGACTTCTCGAGGGTATCGCGCAAGGGAGGAATTCTGGAGACTGTGGGGAGTGCTGGAAGAAGACAGACCTGCCAGTGGTAAACTGCATAATTCGGTCGTATAGGTGATACATTCTGGGAGGTTAATAGCTGCTATGAGACTTAAACATTTGAAGAGACTTCATATTTCGAGAGGTCTGAAGGTACTTCAGAGTAAGACTCTAACTTTTGCCGCTTGATTTACGGAAGTGAGATTAGACAGAGCGTGAGTTACTATCCTTCATATAATGTGTGCACCATCATCTTGAACTCTGAACTATTTTAAGCTGGTGAATATTTCGTTTGTTGTGATTGTGAAATGGACTTAGTTTTGGCGTATCTTTGATGACTATTTAGTCTGGGGAATTTATTACCACTCTCATAACGCTCTCGACGTAATTTTTCTGCATTTGATAAAGATATTTACTGTGTATATTTTAGTTGAATAATGTAAGACAACGTCCTTTTTTTTAGATTTCATCTCTCGAATAAACAATAGAACTCTTGTTATTAAATTATTCATTTAACCTTTATTTTCTATTTCTGTATATTTTATTAACTCGCAATTCTATTATTGCATAGACTTTTTGACTGCAGGATCACCGCTACAGATCTGCAGCGAATTAGCTGCAGGGCATGAAGGCAAACGTTCACGACTCGGCCTTACGACTAATCAGTCTATTCTTTTTAAACAGAGCCGCGCATAGCCCCAGTACCTGAAGTGCAAGTAACAAAAGTTGAAGACGCAACTGGTTTGTTCGTATGGGATGCTGTTAGAAAGAGCAACTACTCAGTAGTAACCTTTAGGTACTGTGCAAAAATAACCACGTCCTCACTTAATATCAGTTGTCTGAACTTATTTCCCATAACTGTGTTACATTCCTTTATTTTATTTGTATGTTCATTTTTTGAATTTTATGCGCCTCTGGCTACCTTCATACCTTTCTACATTGTATGCTGTTTTATTCCACATGTTTATACTGTAAGCCTAAAGATGGCACTGAGGTATTTTTTCGAGTTGTGTGAGTTTATTTTATGCCCAGAGAAGGCACACCGGATGTGTTGCACTGTTTTCCTTCCTTCAGATTTTAATTATCTTGGAACATTATTTTAACGTTAGACTTCTCGTGTTGTTACGGAATTGTAAATGGATCTGCTTCCATTACTTTATTATGCAAAAATGCATGATATACGATCCGGTACTTACTGTCACTGAGTGGGCTATACTTATGGCTCCACATAAGTAATCTCTTTCCCGCGTTTTAACAATTACTTGTGGTGTAATTGATGATACATTTACAAAAATTAAAATTTATATAGCTTTGCTAGTTAAGTATTCACCAGCACCTCGATAGAGGAATCCAAACGGTTTTGACGTCACCTTGTCTTCCTGTTCAACTCTGTATGTAACGGCTTCAATTCATATTACGCCTCTGCACGTTCTACACCAGCCAATACTGTTTATTACGTAACACTTTGACCTAATGTCACCTATTGCTATTTAGCACGTAAGTGTGTGGTGTTCATGTCTGCACATACTGTATGTTGTCAACTATCTTACACTATTTTACTTCCTTATTCTGCTGCGTTGTTAGTTTCAGCACTGAAGATAACTATGTAATAGTTGAAATCTAGATCTGCTATAATGAAAGGACGGATTTCGCAATCGACTGCCCTTCTTTTCTCCACTGTCTGTATGCAGGGACCGCCACACACAATAGGAACATATGCATTCCAATCTAATTTATTTCGAGATGTGTTACGACACTGTCACAAGACCTTGGATTGATTTCCCCAGCTAAAACTATAGCGCATGTGTATAATACACTTGTTGTTTGTGTTAGCCTTGTCTTCGTAGTTTATAGGCATATATTGAAATCTATAGGTATAAAGATTCCACTACCACTCAAATTACTCTAAATGGCTGGATGTCTTAAAGGTAGGTAGTAAGGCACATTTTTTTCTATAGCTAGCTGCTGCTATTAACATATAAAAAATCTCGACCTCTTTGAATGTTCTGCGATATGTAAATTGTACTTGTTCCTTTTGAGCTCGGAGTGGAAGTAACGAACAGTCATCCGGATGGATAAACAAAAAAACTTTTTTTTATTCACGTAGTTTGAAGCTACATTAAACATCGACCATTTTCTGTGCGTTGTTACCCAGCATGTAGCAATTTTTTCACACAATGTGTGAAAGTACCTGGAGAAAGAAGGAAGATAAAATCGTTATGACGCTTTATTCCATAGCCACGACATAATTTGAGAGTGCTTAGCTATGTGATACATATAAGTATACTGAATAACAATTTTCTAAAGAACTGTGGATGAAATGTCACGAACAGCACGCTAAAAACCATATGTTTGTGTCACTACTCTACATCCACCGCCTCCGCCTCCTCTTCCTCCTCCTCCTCTGCGTCGTCGTCGTCCTCTTTCACCGTCTCCGTGAATATGCCATTAAGCTCATTCTCGAGCTGCTCCATTTCTATATATTGCAGGAGAGCGCCAACTCATCCCTCGTCACTGCCTCCATTAACTCGTCCATATTGTCCTCCACGAATGCGAGGAACTCTTCGACTCCAATTCCTGTAATATATAATAGTATCGGTAATATTTCTCCAGTATACATTAAGTGCACACGCTAGTATGTTTTATTTTTTAATGAGATAAATAGGTACTTGTCCTCCACGAATGCGAGGAACTCTTCGACTCCAATTCCTGTAATATATAATAGTATCGGTAATATTTCTCCAGTATACATTAAGTGCACACGCTAGTATGTTTTATTTTTTAATGAGATAAATAGGTACTGCGAAAGAAGGTATTTTTAAAAAGTAGCTCTGGAGAGGATAGGTGTGGGAATAATATATGGTCATAGGCTCTAGAGCAGAAAAAGGGATAAGCTAAAGAGCATACGATAAGACTGGAAGTTGAAGAATGAAGTGCTTGGTGTAAGAGGGTGTTTCCGCAATGCATACATTATGAAGAAATATACGAGTAGGCAAGAATGTACGCTTGGATGGATAACTTAGTTTACCGAAATTTATAAGGAAAATCAATTTTTTTTAACATGGGATCTGAGCAAATCCGGATTCTGTGAGCTAAAAGCTATCCGTGTATGAGTAGCATACTGTTCGCTTTCCTTCGTGGATCATTCTTCAAATATTTTTTATGATATTTCGCCCCACACATCCTTCAACAGCTTTTTTAACCTATCATTACTGAAAGCAATCACAGCATTGAATGTAATAAAATCTGCTGTAGATTTTGTGGGATTAGAGGTGTGTGGGTGTGTGTGTGTAGGTGGGTTTGTTTGTGGTTATGACGACTAGCATTCCTCAGTAAATTACTCTCACAGGCATCGAGCAGTTCAGACAAGAAGCATTTTTCCTGAAATACTCTGCTGCAGAAGAATGCTGAAGATTAGATGAGTGGATCTATTCATTAACAAGGGGGTACTGAATAGCATTCGAGAGAGAGAAGAAATTTATGGTCTAATTCAGCTAAAACAAGATATCACCAATTTAGTACTTGAGGATAAAAAAGTGAGGCGCAATACAGTAAGTGAGCTTCCAATCTAATACTGCGCAGGATGGAGAAGCGTTGAGAGCGTTTTCGGAGTGAAGGAGTGAAGACAGCAACAGTATCAGCCCAGATTCCTTCACTATCAAGTAAAACTGTTGTCAATCAGCTTTTTTCTCGCCCAGGCAGTGAGCTTTGAACTGGATGTTGTCCTACAGGAAAGGTGACTGATGTTGAAATGTCACATGCATACCGACGTTTTTTATGTTTTTTTTTTAATGTTTCAATCTTTATATATATATATATATATATATATATATATATATATATATATATATATATAAAGCTAAACGAATGAAGATTTTTTTTTTTAGTCTGGATAATGCATAAAGGATGTCAATGATAAGATTCACTGATGAATATGAATTGAAATTGAAGCAGAATGTACAACAAATTTCTATGAAAACCTGTTTGGAGAGCCGGCCGTTGTGACCGAGTGGTTCTAGGCGCTTTAGTCCGGAACCGCGCGACTGCTACGTTGCAGGTTCGAATCCCGCCTCGGGGATGGATGTGTGTGATGTCCTTAGGTTAGTTAGGTTTAAGTAGTTCTAAGTTCTAGGGGACTGATGACCTCAGATGTTGATTCCCATAGTGCTCAGAGCCGTTTTTGAACAGAAGTGCAACCCTTCCACAAATTGCTATAGATTTCAATGCAAGTATCAGCATGCTAACCATTCAGTAAATATCATTGACATGGGCTTTCGGAGCCAAAAGCCTACTTGTGTACTCTTGATGACTGCTTGACACAAAGATTTATGCCTCGCCTGTGTCCGTCGACAGTGACCTTGGACTGTTGATGACTGGAAACATATTGTCTGGTCAGACGTGTCACGCTTCAAATTGTATCCAGCGGATGGACGTGTACGGGTATGGAGACAACCTCATGAATTCATAGACCCTGCAGGTCAGCATAGTGCTCAGAGACATTTTGAACTCGTCTGGAGGACAGCATTGTATGGCGAAGTAATCGAACTTACCCCCTAACCGCACTTTAGCCTTAACTGTTGGTGGTTCATCATACTGTATCACCATGCGATCCAGTTCATATCTCTTTATGATATGACTGCAACTCTTTGCTATACCCAGCAGCCATAAGGACGTCAGTAAGATTCCCGACAGTGACGGCTTTGGTACTAGTCATATTTCAGAAAGTATTGTCACCCTCGTAAGGAGAAAGGCAGCGTCAGGCGCTACGAACGCAGTGTGTGATGTTCGTCGGTAGAAAGAAAGAAATACTATAGCCATATGTAGAGCTTTCATTGGAAGCGAAATTCGTAATCTATATACACATCAGTATTGCGTGCAGTGATAGTGTGAGAACTCATTGCCAGGAATTGATCTGTGATTAATTTTTTCCCCTGTTCTGAATTAAGATGTTAGGAATAGTTTCATATAGACCGTTTCTTACAGTTCATTGGCATGTGGACAGTGAGGTATTTCATCAACTAGCATTCGCAGAAGCATTTCCGAATCCCCTACCAACGGAGTTGCGGGAATCAGTAGACGGTAACAGTCTCCCCTCATCTACAGGGTGACTTTTTCCACAGTGTGCAAAGTCTAGTGATTGATCGATTGGAGAGTACAGAATAGAGTCCTGCATGACCGAGTAAGCGAGAACAACATACGAGATGGGGCGGGCACACCCTAACTGGGTAGACTGCCCGCACTAGTTCTAGTGACCGAGCATAGAAGCCGTGACCGAATACGTAGCACCTAACTTCAAACACATTACACGTGTCATTATCCGTGTAAGACTGCAGCCAGTACGGGCCTCTCATTTGTGGTGTGTCTGTCCATAATCATGCAGCGCGAAGAAGCCAGTGCAGTAAGACGTAAGATTGAAAGCAATGTTTACACATTGAAGAAACGGGAAGGCCTAAAAAGCCAAGTATGGAGTACATTTCTGTTGGTTGTAGACGAAAACAGTGCGTCTACTGGGTACGTATCGTGCATTAACTGCTCCTCATTATTGTGTTTCCAGTCGGGAACCATTCATTTAAAGAAACACAGTTGCAAAAAACCTCACAAAGATAAAGCTCCTTCAGGGACACCTGCGGTAATAAAAAGTAGTATTACAGCAAACTGTGTTGCAATGTGTGCTAAAGATATGAGACCTTTTAATTCTATTTCTGGTGAAGGTTTCAGAGAACTATGCCAAGAATTAATACACCTAGGTGCGCGTTATGGAGAAGTTAACGTGGCAGATGCCATGCCACATCCCTCTACTATAAGTAAGCAGGCAAGTCAAAGAACAAGCTGATGCAATACGAAACAGCATAATACCTTCTGTTACTGCGGAAGTTATTAATAAAACATGTTCTGCGACAGTTGATGTGTGGACTGATTCGCATAATCAGGTGCACTATTTGACGCTTACAACACATTATATTGACACAGATTGGTCTCTTGTGATTTTTTTTTTTTTTTTTTTTTTTTTTTTTTTTACAGCTAAGTTCCCGGACGTTAAGAAAACAGGAGAAAATATTATGAAAGAAATTGAAGAGAAGATGGCTAATTGGGACATTTCGCCGGACATGTAGCACAGTTTTGTTTTTGTCTCCGTGCAGGGTGCCAATGTAATAAAGGCTTTGGAAAATCACAAAAGGATTCCTTGTGCTGCTCACTGTATAAGCACAGCACTTAGCCATACTTTCGATGAAGATAACTTTTTGTTAAATCATGCCCCGAACATCACATCACATCAACAATAAATACTGTAAAATGCATTGTAAGGTACATTAAGAAAAGTGGCCTCTGCTCGTCTTTGAAATCATCGATGAAACAAGAGGTCTGCACACGCAAGAACAGCTTGTACATTATGCTGGAATCGTTACACACTCAGGATAACGAAGTTGCTGCTTTGCTGACGGAAAAGGACTCCGCTTACAGATTGCAAGGATATGGTAATGATCTTGTAGGAAAAACTGCACATTTTCTGAGACCATTTAAAGCGGCCACAGATGAATTAGAAGGCGAAAAAGAACCGACAATCCAGTTAGTGCTTCTTTGATTTTACAAACTGCAACAAATTTGCAGTGTCAATGACACTGACTGTCAGGTGAGTAATTACTCCAGTTAAAATCACTGTTTCATTATGATACGCGATAGATTTATAATTAACTAGCGTAATTGATGTGTACTATAAGGTATGTATTTTTTGACAGGAGGTACAAAGGATTAAATGGTTCAAATGGCTCTGAGCACTATGGGACTTAACTTCTAAGGTCATCAGTCCCCTAGAACTTAAGAACTACTTAAACCTAACTAACCTAAGGGCATCATACACATCCATGCCCGAGGCAGGATTCGAACCTGCGACCGTCGCGGTCGCGCGGTGGCAGACTGAAGCGCCTAGAACCGCACGGCCACACAGACCGGCTACAAAGGATTAAAAATAGAGCCTTGACTTTAATTTGTGAGAAGATTGTGATCACTTCCAGACATAATATTGCTACTTTTCTTTGGCCGTCTTTCCGTGATCTTAATATGCTTGAAATAAATGAAAAGCAGGAAATTCTTAGCAGTGTGCGACGAGTGCTACTTACGCATGTAACAACATGCAATCATTAACATAATCGTTTTTGCATAGTTACTGGATAGTGTATTATAGAGAAACGGGAATTTTATAATTCGTATAATATTTTACTAACGTAAAACACCTCGTTTTTACGGGAACGTTTCGATGATTTCCACATCAATTCTGTATTACTTGTCTCTTTTGTTTATTATCATAGATCCTTCAAGTACTGTGTCATCACCACCCAGGGAGAGAGATCGTTTCAAGGAATGGAGGAACAGCACATCATCCGCAGCAGATGAAGTAGATCTCTACATTTTAATGCACCCCGGAGATGATGATGACATCTTAAAGTGGTGGCGCAGACATGAAACAGATCTGCCAGGCCTGGCTGCAGTTGCAAGACGTATTTTATGTATCCCAGCAACAAGCGCACCTACAGAAAGATTCTTTAGTAAAGCCGGCATGTTACTAACAAATCGCCGCAGCCAATTAAGTCCGGAACGCGTTAGTGATTTACTGCTGAATAACAATAACTATAATTTTGTTTCTGTTGCAAACAAGTGAAAAGTATGACAAGTTACGTCTGTATATGTTTAATGTTCTTTGTATTCTTTCTTTATGAGGATGGTTGTCTTCTAGATTACAGGGACAGCACTTATTTAATGTTTCCTATTAATGAAAGGAAAAATATATCTTGTGTTTGCAAATGAGACTCGTCTTGTATCCGAGATTGTATTGAAATATCATTTTACTTTACCTGTTCTTTATGAATTTAGCTGTGTCACGTACCCGTTCTTGGAAACGTTATGGCTCTGAGCACTATGGGACTTAACTTCTGAGGTCATCAGTGCCCTGGAACTTAGAACTACTTAAACCTAACTAACCTAAGGACATCACACACTCCCATGCCCGAGGCAGGATTTTTTTAAAATCTCATTTTGTTAGTTTTCGTTCGTTGATTCGAACCTGCGACCGTAGAGGTCGCGCCGTTCCACACTGTAGCGCCTAGAACCGCTCGGCCACTCCGGCTGGCTTGGAAACGTTAATTTTGTATTAAAAGACAGAGAGAGGGTCAGAGATAAATACATTGTGTGTGTGTGTGTGTGTGTGTGTGAGAGAGAGAGAGAGAGAGAGAGAGAGAGAGAGAGAGAGTGGGAGAGAGAGAGAGAGACAGAGAGACAGAGAGGCGTTGGATTTGTGCAGTACAATGCAGCGAGCCGGGGCGAGGCGAGGTGAGACGTCAGCGGTGACCGGTCATGCTCGGTTATCCGAGTGTCCGGAATCAGGACAACAGACATGGGGCGAGCCCGTGACCGAGCCGAGTCGAGTGAGGCCGGACACGAGTGGCTCAGTCCCCCCGTCAACAGTCGGACCGTGACCGGTCAAACATTGAGCGTTGCAGCACTCTAGTACAGAACAAAAAAGGTCTAATGAACTTATGTCCGGAAATACATGGTTTCTATGCTAGAGACCATTGATTCAATCATACAGTGCTACAGAGGCTCCGGTCTAATACACGCTGTACATACAGTCACAGTTACAGTATGTGTTGAAAATGGTTTCAGTGTGCCTCAACATACGCTTGTACGCGCCGTAGCATGTTCTATCTCACACTTTCACATCGGCCAGGCTGCATCTCTACAGTGTCAACGGCAGCAGGAATACGCTGCTCCAGTATCTCCACATCTGGAATGGGCTAGTTCTGAAAAGGTCCCATAACCAGAAATCGTACGGGTTGAAATCCAGTGAACGATCAAGCCATGCAGCTGGACTGCCTCGTTCGGTGCATCGATCAGGCAGGACGCGATTGAGATGCGTCCGGACGTTAATGGCGAAGTGGGCTGGAGCACCATCATGTAGCAGCCACATAACCCTTGGAATCATCAATGGCACGTCTTCCAACAAGGGAGGCAAAGTCATCCGCAAAAAACACAGATAGTTCTGGCCTGTTAGGCGACGTGGAAGGAAGACAGGCCCCTTACTACGTTCGCCAATTATCCCGAGCCATACATTCCGGCTGCACCGATGCTGATGATTGGCTGCCAACATACCGTGGGAGTTCTGCATGCTATCCCATAGATGAATGTTATGAATGTTGGAGATATCACTCCGCATAACGGTGGCCTCATCTGTGGCTTACACAAATCCCGGAATCGTGGTTGACTGGTGAAGAAACCAGTAATAAAACTGCTCCCGATGTGGAAAGTCTGTCGCTAGTAAACCATGCACACGCTGTAAGTGACAAGGGTAGTAAAAATTGTCATGGAGAATGTTCCACGCGGTCGCCTGGCTTACCGTATACTGACGGGTAACGGGCCTACTGCCTGGTACTGACACGGCGGTCGCCTTCCACAGAACTAATCACATTTTCCTCCAAGTCTGGTGTCCGACGTTTCGGGCACGTCCTTCATGATATCCTGCTTCCTAAAGTGACTCTCTCTCATACATACGGCGAAACACTGCTGTAAACGTTGAATGTTGTGGTTATTGTCGGCGGGGATAGGTCGCCTGATACAACCTTGCTGCCCGCCTCCCGTCGCCATTTGCGTTTCCGTAAGTAAACACCTTGTGGCAAAGCTCTCGATTCGAATACGAAATCCACTGTGTACAACGCTGTATCACATCCACTACAAGGTACGTCAGCAAGAGAGGTGACTCGGATACAACATTACCAATTACAATGGTAGGAGAGGGCGCTAGGGCATGACATATGAGAAAGAGTGCCACACTCTAGAAGGAAATTATGTACATTTTAACTGGCTGCATGGTACACCGCTTAATAGACCGCAGTCTCTGAAATAAAGTATGACTGAATAAATGTTCTCTAGCATGGAAACCATGCATTTCCGGACATAAGCTCATTAGACGTTTTCTGCTCCGTATCCTCTCATCGATCAATCGCTAGAGTTTGTACACGCCGGAAAAAGTCACCCTGTAGAATGTAATTTTATTATCAGATACCTAATTCCTTCTTTATTTCTATGCTTCAGTTATAAACTACTTATGACGACGATTACGATAGATAACGATATCACCCTCCTCACTCCATCCATAGGGAATGCTCAAGGATGCGAGCTTCATTAATTCATATCTCCCCCTCCCTCAACTAGTATGTAGGTCATCTAATGCTTCATTTCATATATATTACAGCTGAAATGTAATATTAGGATGGAGATGAAACATAGCCACAACATGAAGCTGGCTTTAATCTCCCACGTACATATTGCGTTTTTTTTTTTTGCTTTTCACCATGTGTGTGTGTGTGTGTGTGTGTGTGTGTGTGTGTGTGTGTGCGTGCGTTTGTGTGTGTGTGTGTGTAACTTATCTAAATACTGTTTTAGTATGTTACATGTTATCTTACAGAGAGGACTGAGTTATCACCCATCAAAATGAATGTGGACCAGAGACGGGATCTGGATGAAAAACATTTGGGCAGCATTTTACTGGACGTTGTCTCACTGGAGGGTCTCGGGCATTTACATAGGTGCGTTCATAAACGATTATCCCAAATGCATCTGCAGCAGCGGCGCAGTACAACCCATCACTGATGTAAGTACGTGTCTCCCGTTACCGAGAAATTGTCATTTCCTATACATATATGCACCACAAGGCTGAGCACTCTCAAATCATGTCATGGCTACGGAATACAGGGTCCTAATGTTTTTAGCTTTTTTCTTTACCTAGATACATTCACGTGTTGTACAAACAAACACAGTATGCTGAGTAATAAGACAGAAGAGGATGGACTAGTTTTCTGAAAGTGTTTTGATTTTTAATGTAGGGCCAACATATGTAAATACGAGTAAAAAAGATAGTTTTGTTTATCCATCCAAATGATTATTATTTCCACTCCACAGCTCAATGGTAATTTTCAGAAAAATATTTCTGACTGATTCTCTGGAGATAAAAAAAAATAGTTAAGGATTTACTCGAATCTTGCAACCTGTACAAACAGTGGACATTTCGACTAAATCAGCACCATACTCGTAGGTAATGTCTTTCAAGGTCACCTCCAAGCCCCTCCCCACTTAGGGAAATAGTGGGAATTTTTCAAGGTGATCTAGGGGAACTGCCCATAAGCCTTAAAGCAACTGTGTGATACTGGTCGCATGACATAAAAATGGCGGGAAACCTTCCTCCCCCAGACCAATGACAATCAAGCAACCCTTCCCCCTCCTCATCTTCATCTTTTGTAACTGGGACACTTGCGTGTGAGGTATTCACTCTGGAACTTGGCAGCATAGTGAAAAGTTATAAGCTGTGTCTATTTGTTAGTAACAAATCACGTTGAGTCGCATAACTTGAATTCTATTTATTAATAACAGTTTAAAACTATGTCATTTGAGCACCAGAAGAGGCCACATCTTGACAGTCCAGTTTGGCCCTTGAAATATTTATCCATACTTCCCACATTTTTTTTCGTATTTCCCGAAATTTTACATATTTTTCACCCATTTTTGTATTTTTACCAGGTTCTCCATAATTATAAGTATTTTTCCACATTTCTCGTATTCACATTATGCAAGATCCAGCGCACTGTCATGATGCTCTTAACCAATCACATTGAAGCATGATCCCGATTTATGTATCACTGCTAAGCCAGCACTCAATTACTGATGTTTCTGTCGTCATAATGCATGTGTTAGAAATGAACACATTGGTATAAATAATGACGTCACGCCATATAATGATTTCATAGCAAATTATATATGCACCATTCATTTCCAACCAAGATACTGCATCTACAAGAAATACCACGCCGTGATAGATAAACCCCTGCTAAACAACCGCCACATTACTAGATTGTGTGACATCATAGCAAAATTCTGATGCTTCCGACAAAAAATACTATACGTGTAGCAATGCGATACAAAAAATATGCACCTAGAGATAGAGCTGACCAGTTACTCCAACCACCACTGTGAAAAACATTTCACCTGCAGGATGGCCCACCCCTCGAACTCTGGTGTGTTGTGTATAGCGATGAACATAGCGATGGCGATGGTCGAGAGAGTTGCATTATAATAGGTGTAACTCTCTCCGACCTGGTTACTAGCACAAAGGACGTTGCAAAAGTGATTAATGTAGTGTAATGAAATTTCGTGACTTCATTTGTCTAGGTAACATGTTTAAGTGATTAGGATTCATGATCACAAGTCAATGTAAGCGTGAGATAAGTTACTGCATATGTGAAATGCTGGTACATTAACGATCGGTGTAATCGCCAGAATGTTGAATGCAACCATACAAACTAGCATGTATTGTGTTGAACAGGTGCCGGACGTCAGTTTGTGGTATGTAATTCCATTCCTGTTGCACTCGGTCGGTTAATACTGAGACAGACAATCTTGTTTGTGGATAACGGTGGAGTTGTCGTCTAATGATGTCCCATACGTGCTCGATTGGAGATCTGGGAATCGAGCAGGCCAAGGCAACATGCCGACACACTGTAAGGCATGTTGGATTACAAAGGCGGTATGTGGGCGAGCGTTATCCTACTGGAAAACACCCAGTGGAATACTGTTCATGAATGACAGCGCAATAGGTCGAATCACGAGACTGACCAATAAATTTGCAGTCAGAGTGAGTGGTATAGTAACGATAATGGTCCTGCTGTCATACGAAATCGCACCCCAGACCATAACTGCAAGTTTAGGTACCGTGTGTCTAGCACACAAACAGGTTGGTTGCAGGCCCTGAAACCACTGAAGTCGCAAATGGTGGTGGTTTGGGGTCAGTGAAATGCACTCTACAGGACGTCTCGCTCCCATCTCTCCTTCAAGTAAAAGATTTGTAACACTTCGTTGTGTGTGGTGCCGACTGCTGCTCAAATTTCTGCTGCAGATGCAGCACGATGCGCCAGAGCCACACGCCGAAGACAATGGTCTTCCGTCTCTGTAGTGCCACGTTGCCGTCTGGAACCTGATCTTCTCGCAACCGAAAATTTCCCTGACCACCGCTGCCAGCAGTCATGTACATTCCTGCAAAGTCGTTTTGCAATATCGCAGGAGAACATCCAGCTTCTTGTAGCCCTATAACACGACCTCGTTCAGATTCAGTGAGGTGCTGATAATGGCGTCTTTGTCGCCTTAAAGGCATTCTCGACTAACATCGACTCAGCAGGTCTAATCTCAAAGGTAACTGACGGCCACGACTGTTACAGCGTGGTTTAAAGCAAACCTGATTCGCATTCTCGTAGTGGCGCTACCAGCGCCATTCTTATGCTACTGGCGCGAAATTTCAATAGACATCATCTTTCAGGTATAGAAACACGTCTACCAATTTTCGTTTATGCCCCGTAGCTCCTTCTTGGTGTTGTGATTTTTTTCTGTCAGTGTATTTCAAATTACACGCCAAGGTGTACATTCCACACATGCGAAACTGAATTTTCCAGTAAATAGAACATGAAATAGTGAAGGCAGGGGCAATAGCAGTAAATAGAGGTAATTAGATATGTATTACTGTAATTGGTTTAATTGTTTAACACTATTAGTGACATAAGGACTCCGAATGGCGTGCATATGAGCAAAAATTCGATTTATGAAAATACCATTAAGCAACACAGAAACTGGTAGGAGGCTAGAAAAACTGATGAAATTTGGATCCGAATTCATGTACAACACGTATCTATAACATTAAATTTATGATTTACATATGTTTTAAAAGTCATATGTGCGTGAGTTTGACTAACGTCAGTGCGACAGTAAAGATAACGGCGGCCATTTTCGCGCGGCTACGATTGAATTTCGACAAATACTTGGAGTGCAGTTCGCGTACAGATTTAGTCAAGAATAGATGTGTGCTGTGATTAAAAACGATGTGCAAGAGGTAGAAGAAGATCTTTTAGATGAAGCTGAATTAACTTATAGTTTTATGGAAAAAGGTCAGCCTGTAATAGCTATTAAGATGGGAGATATACGTGAGACTACTTTAGTGGATACTCGGAGTTTTGTTTCTGGGATAGCAGAGGGTTTTTATGAGCACATTAAGAATGAGAAAACAGTTGAATTCTTAGTTACAGGAGTAAGAATGGTAAATGCTGTTGGAACTTACAGTAAGCCAGTAAGGAGGGAAGTAGTGTTATATGTAGACACTGGTGGAGAAGTATTTAGTCATACATTCCTGAGCATAAATGTGGTGCTAGGCATAGATTTCTTGGGTAAACATGGGGCACATTTTGATTGTAAGGACTAGGAACTGGAAATAAATGCTGGAGGTGGCAGGAAAAAAGTTAAATTTAAGAGAAATTTGACTGGAAAGGACTTGGTAGCCGGCTTGTGTGTGGAAGAGATGAGTGCAAAGGAGACAGCAAGTGAAGCAATATCATAAGGTCAAATGGAGATGTAAACCAGGGCATACACTTATTAAGGGATAGTTCATAGTTTGCTTCAAATTGTTTTATCATTATTGTGTTGATATGTTTAGAGATAGGGTTCTTGTGAAGCAGTGAGTTAAAACAAAATATACAGGTAACAGATGCTTATAGTCATGTTAGCTTCATATTTTGGTGGTCAATTGTTGTATACAGTATGCAAGTTAATGGAGTTTTCAGGGGTAATTAGCTCTGGGGATGTATATTTTGGGGCACATGTTTGTCACTAATGGGAATTGTTAGATGTAAGAATTTTTGATGGATTAACGACGTATATTTTTCGTTTGAATGTGAGAGTTGAAACCATGAACTACAAACTAAGGGCAGAGTAAAGTGTTGTTCAATAAGCTGTAATTGCTGTATAGTAATTAAATGAGTTAATTTGAATATGCAGAAGGGATGAGTAGAAATGAAAGTTATTATCTACTTTTGTTGCGTTAGTTATTTTGATTTCCTCACATACCGAAAGTCTTCTATTGTGCCGAGGTCCAGCAGGTAATTTGGAAAGATCATGCGATGATTAAGAAAATGATATAAAAACAATATAAAGTAGTAGCATAAGATGTCTATAACACTTCTTTTTTGCGTAAGATGTTATTTTGATTTGTGGGTCTGTCTATTCCTTGGAGTTTAGTTAGGTTCAAACACAGAATTGTGCAAAGTTTCATTTAATATGGTTTTTTAAATCATGGTCTTAGGCTACGCTAAGGTATTCAGACATAACAGTTAATCCCTTTCTGAATTGGTTAAAGGAATGACTAGTTTGTTTGCCGATGCTTGTTTATGACACCAGTCATCTGTTTAACATTCTGAGTATTGTTATTTACGCCACATCTTGATTTCATTTCGGTTGGAGACACTTTGACTTAGTGCAGTACAGTGACAATGCCTTGGGTTATTCTGGCCTTGAAAAGAACGAGACAAGCTGTCGATATAGAAACGAAAAATGTGTATTTAACATGCATTCCTTGCGAACACTTCAGTCTGTTTGTTAGTGTAAGACTCATGTAAATAACAAGTGAATAACTGGATGATTTTTGTTTCTCGGTAGTGTCCTGTCAGCTGGCTGGAGGAGAATTGGAAACAGCGTTAACGCTCTGAGCTGCATCGTTATAGCGAGATGAGAGGCACAGATCAAGAGACCAAAGGCGCTGTGATCAATGTTCTTTTATTCTCCGATATATATATATCATGGGTCTGTAATCACAGTAGTTGAATTTCAGTTCGATTCTAGGCTGTTTATTATGTTTGCCAGACAGGATGTACTTACGCATACACACAAAAACACGGGAAATTAGAATCATTAGCTTACTAAGATATATTTGTTGTTTGTTTCATTCGCAAATTTGTAATGAATTTTTGGTTTGCACAGGGATACAAATATTTAAAAATGTTTAGGATCACTCTTAGGGTAGAAGATGGTGCCACATAAGTCAAATAAGTTTTCCTGAATTTTTTGTGTTTGAAGACAAAAATAAGATAAATTGTTGAGTACATTACAATGTTTGGTACTAATTGCTTCACCATTCACCATTTACGTGGAGTAGCAAGCGGGGAATTGAGATGGTACATCCTGAAAATGCCGACGAAAAATTTTAACAACAGACGTGGCTTGGCATACATGTCCTGTTGTAATACTACCAGCTCAGTCGGCAAATGTTGTGACAGCCAGCAGAGCGCTGCTTGACATCTGAAGGAGCAATAGGAAGCTGTACGAGTTTCGCGGCTCCGTCAGTAGGTGGCGAGGCCTTGTCGCACAGTGACTGGCAGAGCTGAAAATATGAGAAATCCTGATTGTAGGTCAATTAGCTGGAAATATAGGCTGTGTGGTGAGTAGCACTGAACAGTCTGAATGAAATACGGAGCATAGCACTCATGGCAGAACTAAGTGAATAGAGAAAAAATGAAATAAGGGAAACTCTAACTAAAACCTACACTAAGCCAGTGACAAAGAAACAAATCACATGACTTGGAAGACAAAAATTGGAAGAGAGTGTGAGTGAAGACGTGGCCTCGCTACGAGATTTAGTGTACAAGTTGTCAAATCTTAAATATTTAAAAATAAAATGATCTATAATAATCGATAACTCACTTTAACACCTTAAGCGATTCAGACAAACGTAGTGACAGTAATTAGCTCTCAGTGAGCAGTATCGAATTGTTCAAATAGATTTTCTGTGAATATTACGTAATCCAAATTACAGGCGAAAAGAATGTTTCGCAAACGAAAAACTGAATTTTCTAGTATATAAAACATGAAAAAATGAAGGCAAAGGCAGCATTAATAAACAGAGGTAATTAGAAATTTATAACTGTAATTGCATCAGTTAATTAACATTTATTATTAGAGACATAAGGACGCAAAACAGCGCCCACCAGAGAAAAAATACTGTTTGTGAGAAATCTAAGTCTTCGGTTGTGGACTTGTAAAAGTTTCACATGTGACGATGGCAAGGAGCTCTGAAATATTTTTAGCTTGTATGGACTTAGAAAAATTCGTGTCGCGTGAACTGGATGGTTGGAGTTTGTAAACATATCGTTCGCAAGGGGTTTGAAACATTTTTCAGCCTGAGGACTCTGAATAATATCAGTCTAGGTGGCTTAGCCTAAACATCTATGAACTGTTCTTCAGTTAAAATTGATGGTGATCCGCAGCGAAAAATGTCGTTAGTTTGCGGTTACAGAACTTTAAAGCAGAAGTGTGCTGAAGTACTTTAAATATTTTCCGTGGATTTGCTATAGGTTAAACGAACACATGATGATGGTCAACTTACTTAGGTTCCCGCACTAACGGATATTATTTTAACAATAAGCTGTTGTGAATATTATGAAAGGACATTTAATTTCATTTTTCTGCAATAAAATCAGTCTGAAAAAAGTGAGAAGTGGACATTATTTCACCGCAAATACCTGCCAGCATATTCACTAAACTTGCGACTTATTTCCTTTGAGTTAATGTGACGAAAGCGTAGGGTGGCACCTGGGAAGTGACGTAACCAATATTTTACAAACCAACCAGGCATTAGGAGTCCATATGAACAGTGTTTTTCTTGCATTATTCGATTTTTCATTGTTGCAGATGCACGAGGGGGCTCACGAGTCGATCTCTGTTGGGAACAAATGTGGTTAGCTTCAGCATTATTCATTTACTTCGTTGATAACAGCAGCAAGTCGAGCAGTACAAACATTGCATTAGCATTTCATATTCCCAAATAAATTTCCTTACAGCCACAATGGCCTACCCGGGGTGACACAGTGAGTGAAAGCGAGAGTGACAGCAGCGTCCCAGTAGAATGGACCCGGTGTTAACAAAGTTGAGGGTAGCAGACAACATGACGCCGCTGGGCAGCACAGCCAAAAAGAAACACCCTGTTAGAGCGTCTATCATGACCCACTACAGCAACATCTCTCTGTAATCATATCCGACAACCGGCAAAGATTCCTTCTTGATGAATGAGTTCTTATCACTGATTACTTTTGGGCAGTTTGTAACCAAATGTATACACACACACATCAAAAACGTTTTGCATCACCCTGGTTCCCAGAACTCCTGAAGATAGACGTTGACTGTGGATATTGTCTCACAGACACAGTCCCTTTGACTGTTCAGAGCTGGCACTCAACCCGCCCACAGATGTAAACAACCATACATGAGCAGCGCCTATTAGACAAAGGAGGTCCGACAGCCGATCAGTTCCAGCCATTCCACGAGGAAGGAGGTACACAGCTCGTGTTGTCTGTAGTTCAACCATGCCAAGACGGTCAATACCACGATTCGATCGCATCCGCATTGTTACTTTGTGCCAGGAAGGGCTCTCAACAAAGGAAGTGTCTAGGCGCTTCTGAGTGAACCAAAGCGATGTTGTTCGGGTTGGGGATGGGTTGATTTGGGGGAGGAGACCAAACTGCGAGGTCATCGGTTTCAGCGGATAGGGAAGGATGGGTAAGGATGTCGGCCGTGCCCTTTCAAAGGAACCATCCTGGCATTTGCCTGAGAGGATTTAGGGAAATCACGGAAAACCTAAATCAGGGTGGCCGGACGCGTGTTGTTCGGACATGGAGGAGATACAGAGAGACAGGAACTGTCGATGACATGCTTCGCTCAGGCCGCCCAAGGGCTACTACTGCAGTGGATGACCGCTACCTACGGATTATGGCTCAGAGTAACCCTGACACTACGCCACCATGTTGAATAATGCTTTTCGTGCAGCCACAGGACGTCGTGTTAGGACTCAAGCTGTGCGCTATGGGCTGCATAATGCTCTACTTCACCCCCGACGTCCATGGCAAGATCCGTCCTTGCAGCCATGACACTATGCAGCGTGGTACAGGTGAGCCCTACAACATGCCGAATGGACCACTCTGGATTGGCATCACTTTCTCTTCACCGATGGGTGTCGCATATGCCTTCAACCAGAGAATCGTCGGAGACGTGTTTGGAGGCAAACCGGTCAGGTTGAACGCCTTAGACACACCGTCCATTAAGTGCAGCAAGGTTGGGGTTCCCTGATGGTTTGGAATGGCATTATGGGTCTGCGTGTTTGTACTTCATATTTCCTTTTTTCTGATGTTTTACGAAAACTATTTAGCAGGTTATAAGTATTGTTTTCAGGCTACTTTAGTACTTCTCCTCTTGTTTTATTGTTGTCTATAGCTTCATCTAACTTTCGCAAGATGTCTACAGGCCCAGTACTGATTCTTTTACGCGAATTTGTTTCACTTTTTTATACTTCCTTGATTTTACGCTTCTTATGCCGTTGTCTGTGTACCGGCATTTTCCGGCAGCTATGAGTATGGTTGTTGTCATTATTTATCATAATAGTTATTACATCCCTTCTTCATTTATGTCATCTTTTACAAATACTCATTAACGAAGTTCACCGTTATCTGTAGCGGCACCCTTCGCTTTTTTACAATATGCTGGTTCTGCTTTGCACACGATACTTCGTTTATGTTGCCTTCACTACATGGACGACCTAGTATCCTACTGCTGTACAATTTTTTTGCCTCCTTGGTGATCCACCTGTGTGATATACACTTTTCCATACATAGTTCGTTTCTCGATTTTTCCCATATGACCATTTTTCATATTTTCCTCTATGCTGATTGAGCTTTGCGTTTCATTGACGCTCGTCCGGTAACTAGTGAGTATGGATATGTTGTTGACGTTTTTTCAAGATGTGTCTACTACTTATAGGCTAGTGCGCTGCATTGCCCTCATGAGTTTTGTTATCTGTAGATTCGCATTGTTGTCACAAGATATCTACATGTTCAATACCCGACCTGCTCCTCTTTCATTTGTCGTTGTGTCACGTTTTTTATGCTTCCTCACTCTGACACTATTTAGATGGTAAATAAAATTAACTTCTGTTTTATTGAGTTATTCATATTATGTAGTACTGATACCTTTGCCTCACGACGTTCGTTGGGTAATTATCATAGTCATTTTCCCAATACGACGACTTATTATTTTACTTTGTTTTTTTACACTGTTATAATTTCTTACGATTCTACGTTAGTTATATGAAGCTATTTTCCATTTTATTCCATTCAAAAAATGTAGGAGCCTTGTCTCCTATATTGTTACATATTTTTGGTCAATGTACGTAGAGGTTTAATGTTTGCATTACAATAATATTACTGTTTTTGAGTTATTTGTGATAGATGACTTACGTCTTGCACCATGTGTGCAAACTACGTTATAATATATTCATAGTATATATCCTTGGTTGTACCCTGAGTGTATTACCTCGTTAATGGTTTCCTTTCAGTTATGTATCCTATACTTACATACGTATTCCTTGTTTCACTTATATAGTACTATGTATGAGATCTTATTATGTATTTGTCTGGTGTCTTGTAATTTTTACTGTATAGGACCTGAAGATGACTATGGAGGAGTCGGAACTGGTAGCCAAAATAAAAGCTATAAAAATAGCGGCTGTTGAAATATTATTGTTACAGTTCATTGATCAGACGCACTCCCACACTCCATAACTGTAAGATCCAGCTACGTTTACTGTATGTATTCGATGTCACTCATTATGAATACCCATATATATTTTCGTAGCAAATAACTATTTTTTTAAATACTGTAGTGCGCTAGCTGTCCAGCTTGTGTCTTTGGAATTCTGTGGATGAGTCGAAATCACTTTAATAGAGACTGCCATACTCGGATTTTTCCTGTAGTAAATATACGAGGCTTGTCGTAATGTTGCACATCCTAACAATACAGCAGCGTCTGTTTTATGAAAAAATGATAAATATGACCACGTGTGTTCATTCCACCTGGGAATGCTGTATGGATGAAAATTATATCGCCTACATTTAAGTACAAGTTTAAAAACCTTGGTGGTTGGGGCTGGGGGGAGGGAAATCTTGTTCCTTATTGGTCCGGAGAGTAAGGCCTAGAGAAGGGCAATGCTTGACAATTAAACCGTTAACAATATTTATCTGCAAAGGCGTGATCAAGTCACAACTGGCGGTTGTCTCCTACTTGATCACTTGCTTTTCGTAGCTTTTCCTTTCACGTCAGCCACCAGGTCGGATATGATTAGATCTATACCTGAATACGAAAGTAAAAGTATCTCGGTTGAATGGCGAAGCCTACGTAAATCACAGTGGGAATCCAATTCAGTCAAAACGATCCTGGTTGTCTTGCAGATAATCTGGTAATTTTCTCACGCATCGTCTACAGATACACTCTTGGAAATGGAAAAAAGAACACATTGACACCGGTGTGTCAGACCCACCATACTTGCTCCGGACACTGCGAGAGGGCTGTACAAGCAATGATCACACGCACGGCACAGCGGACACACCAGGAACCGCGGTGTTGGCCGTCGAATGGCGCTAGCTGCGCAGCATTTGTGCACCGCCGCCGTCACTGTCAGCCAGTTTGCCGTGGCATACGGAGCTCCATAGCAGTCTTTAACACTGGTAGCATGCCGCAACAGCGTGGATGTGAACCGTATGTGCAGTTGACGGACTTTGAGCGAGGGCGTATAGTGGGCATGCGGGAGGCCGGGTGGACATACCGCCGAATTGCTCAACACGTGGGGCGTGAGGTCTCCACAGTACATCGATGTTGTCGCCAGTGGTCGGCGGAAGGTGCACGTGCCCGTCGACCTGGGAGCGGACCGCAGCGACGCGCGGATGCACGCCAAGACCGTAGGATCCTACGCAGTGCCGTAGGGGACCGCACCGCCACTTCCCAGCAAATTAGGGACACTGTTGCTCCTGGGGTATCGGTGAGGACCATTCGCAACCGTCTCCATGAAGCTGGGCTACGGTCCCGCACACCGTTAGGCCGTCTTCCGCTCACGCCCCAACATCGTGCAGCCCGCCTCCAGTGGTGTCGCGACAGGCGTGAATGGAGGGACGAATAGGGACGTGTCGTCTTCAGCGATGAGAGTCGCTTCTGCCTTGGTGCCAATGATGGTCGTATGCGTGTTTGGCGCCGTGCAGGTGAGCGCCACAATCAGGACTGCATACGACCGAGGCACACAGGGCCAACACCCGGCATCATGGTGTGGGGAGCGATCTCCTACACTGGCCGTACACCTCTGGTGATCGTCGAGGGGACACTGAATAGTGCATGGTACATCCAAACCGTCATCGAACCCATCGTTCTACCATTCCTAGACCGGCAAGGGAACTTGCTGTTCCAACAGGACAATGCACGTCCGCATGTATCCCGTGACACCCAACGTGCTCTAGAAGGTGTAAGTCAACTACCCTGGCCAGCAAGATCTCCGGATCTGTCCCCCATTGAGCATGTTTGGGACTGGATGAAGCGTCGTCTCACGCGGTCTGCACGTCCAGCACGAACGCTGGTCCAACTGAGGCGCCAGGTGGAAATGGCATGGCAAGCCGTTCCACAGGACTACATCCATCATCTCTACGATCGTCTCCATGGGAGAATAGCAGCCTGAATTGCTGCGAAAGGTGCATATACACTGTACCAGTGCCGACATTGTGCATGCTCTGTTGCCTGTGTCTATGTGACTGTGGTTCTGTCAGTGTGATCATGTGATGTATCTGACCCCAGGAATGTGTCAATAAAGTTTTCCCTTCCTGGGGCAATGAATTCACGGTGTTCTTATTTCAATTTCCAGGAGTGTATGTATATTTCAACTGGTACTTGTTCTCGTATCAAATTAACCTACATAGTATGTTACCGTGGGTGAGCACAATATTTTATGTTATTTCAACTAAAGATGAGCTAGACCTGATCCTTCAAGGACTAAAAGACTGTACACTACTCAAGCCGAGACGTCAAAGAAAAAATAAACAACCTGTGCTAGTACGTTCTTCTAGCTTCACTTACCACATTTCAGTAGGCATACTTCCAGAAGAGGCATGTTTGAAAGCTTTCCTCGCAGTGTTTGACATCAGTGGAAAGTGAGTTCGAAGAATAAGGCAACTGAAGCGTGCTGGAAAAACCCCAGAAGACAAGAGGGGTTGAGGAATTAGTCATAGTCTTCCCTCCTCTGTTTGCAATCAAGTAAGGGAGTATATCCAGTATTTCCAATTGCAGGAATCACACTAAATTTCTACAAAACCGTTTTGCACTGATTTAGACCTCAAAACGACGTGGAAGTTATTCTGAGAGGACAATCCTGATACCAAAGTAAGTTACTATTTCTACTGGAATTATGTCGAGGAGAATTTCAGCTATCGATTCTGGCAGCCTAAGGTAGGCACCTGCCGTACGTGTGAAGACATTAAACCCAACCTTAGATCATCACATCTCAACGATACAGAAAAACGCACAGCTACCGCAGAACTTAAGATACTCCAGGGCCGAAGTAGAAAATTTTGCTCTGCTCTCACCTGTGAAAAATCAGATGAAGCCGAAGGAAAGACGCATGTATTATCCGTCGCATTTGATTATATACAAAATATTAGCCTGCCAAAAGTACCAGTTCAGGATCTATTTTAACTCAGAAACATCTCAGTCAATGTTTTCTGCATTTAGGACATGAAAAAGGGATCAGGAACTTTGTATGCTTATCATGAAGGAACCAGTGAAAAGAGTGACAGCGAAGTGTGTTCCTCTTTATTTGAGTATATGAAGCCTGTCTCCGAAAATATCACAGAGCTTCGACTTTTCTGTGATAACTGTACGGGACAGAACAAAAACAATACCATGTCTACATTCCTACTTTCACTGACAGATTCTGAGCGTTTCAAACCCATTCAACAGTATTGCCCAGGGTGAGAACACAGTTTGTTAGCGTGCGATTGCGAGTCTGGTATCATTTCAAAGAATCTTCGACAGAATGACTCACTGTTCATCAAATCAACACTGCACATTCTACAGAGTAGTACAAAACATCGAAAATTTTTACTTACAAAAGTTGATATACCTGACATTCTAGATTTTAAAAGCTCGAGGACAAAATATTATAAGAAGACGAAAGTTTCTGAAGAAACAAGGAACAAGGCAATATGTAGTTTCTTTCACTTTATATATTCGAGTGCCAGAGTTGGGTTCATCAAAGGTTGGACGTGTATGAATGGGTTAGTGAGTCACACATTCTTCGTGGCACATCAGTGAGAACCTGTTCCTCCACCAACAAAGCCCGCTGACCCAGCAGGCCGGTTGCTAACTAAAGTGCGAAAAATTCAAAACTTAGGAAAGATGCAGCAGTACATTCCAAGTGAGCTTATGCAGTTCTACGAGGAACTTTCGAGCTGGACTACGCAAATGACAATGACTGCGACACACTTCATTATAAGTGAAAGGACTTGAGTTTTATGTACCTTTTCCAATATTTCTACTTTTTTTCTCTTGCAAATTTAAAAAAATTATGTTCTTCTTCTGCAGCTCAAAGTTGTTTTTGTAACGTTTAGTCCACTAATGTGGCCAAATATCAACATTTTGTTTTGTGTCTTCTTCCAACAAGACCAATTTTTTTAAAGGACGGATGTTTTCACATTTTAAATGTCCTTAGCATATTATATATCTGTATTCATGTAACAATTAATGGATACACCAATCAAGGGGCAGCTATACTACTAGTTCATATGAGAACACTTTCCTGTTTGACGGTATTTTTCTTCTAACACAGTTTTTTTTTAATTTCTCACTAAGTTGGTTACCTTGAACTACGTCCTTTGGAAAAAAAACGATTCAGTTGTGCAACTTTCTCTACCATACATGGGGAAATGGTCTGGCGTAGTGTTGCCCAGGCATGTGCAGTTCTCTCGTTCACGACCATGAATTCGGAGGTGGCCGAGGCCACTGGAGAAGTTCCATAACGTGGAGGCATCTCAGCTGACTCGTTCGACTTGCGTTATCTGGCGAATGCAGTAAGAGAGTTCCTTGTGATCTAGGTGTGTATTTGTGACAGTCTGATATTTCCACTGGCAAGCTAGGAGCTATTTGCTGTTAATATTGCAGGTGGGAGATCCCTCAGCTAAAACTGATATACCAGCAGTGTCTTTTGTGCTAGCAATCAGGTCAGAGAGAATTACACCTATTGCAATGCAATTTTCTCGGCCATTGCTCGCGCGGTGGTCGTGGCTATACACCATTCGTCGGAGTTCGAAGGGTGGCCTATCCTGAAGGTGAAACGTTTTTCACAGTGGTGGATGTAGTTACTGATCATTTCTATATCAAGTTGCGTATTTTTTGTATCGCTGTGCTACACACTGAGTATCATTGGTTGGAAGGAACAGTACTTCACTATGATGGCACACAATCTAGTAACCTGCAGTGGTCTACCGGGGTTTTAACTACCACGGCGTGGTATTTCTTATGCATACAGTAAGTATTTTTAGTCAGAAATCGGTAGTAGTTATATAATGTTCTATGCATCTGCTAATATGGCGAGGCTTCATTATTTCTGCCAATTTGTTCGTTCGTAACAAATACAATATCACGTCACATACACTAATAATGGACTGGTGGCTTAGTAATGATACATAAATCGGAAGTATATGACACTGTGATTGGCTGAGAGCATCATGACGTTGCGAACAGTGGGATGGATTTTGCGTGGTTGGATAAAATACGAGAAATGTGAAAAAATACGTATAATTGTGGAAAGCCCAGTAAAAATACGAAAATAGATTAAATACACATCAACTTGGGGAAAATACGAAAGGGTGTAAAAAATATGAATAAATACGTAAAATTATGTAAGAATTAGATTACTTACATACCTACCAGGATGTGGTCCATGTTAGTGCCTTGAATGACGTAATACTAAATTGTTATTAACAAATTGTACTCCAGTGATGTGGCTTAACATCATTTGTTATTAACAAATAGCCACAACCTATAACCTCTCCCTATGCTGGCCTGCTCAATAGTGCACCCTTCCGCTCACGTGTCCCATTCATAAACGAAGAAGACTGGAAGGCGGAGAGGATGCTTTATCCTCACTGGTCTAGGGAGAGGGGGAGGATTCCCACAAATCTTATTTCATGTGACTAGTATAGCACAGTTGCCTAAGGCTTGTGGGGGTTCCCTTAGGTGACATTGATCAATTCCCAGCGGTTCTTTCGAGGGGGGTGGAGGGGGGGGGGGCTTGAATATATGTCAGCCAAGTGGGTAACCCGACAATGGATGTGATAAGGCCGTTATCTGAGCTGAAAACGGCCATGAAAACCTATTTTCTTCAGCTGCTGATGCTAGTCCCCATTACCCACATATATAAACAAAAAATAAAAGACTATCAGAAAGAAATTATTTAAAAGTAAAAATTGTATATAGAATGATAAGAAAGAAAATTTTTAAATACTTCGTATATTAAATGATGAAACCAATCAGAAAGAAAATGTAAATATTGTATAAAAAAGTGACAAGTGTATATAGAAACGAAAAAATGTAAATGAAAATCAGCTTTGAAAATCACAAGATAAAATAAATAATTTGTTGTAAAATAACCACTTTGAAATACGTCATCAGAAATAAATAACTTTATAAATGAAAAATTGTTAACACAAAAATCTCAACAAATACTAAGTTATTTTTAATGTGTTATTATTCACTAACCCTTTCACTAGAGAGGACAACTGACCAAGCTCATTCAATAACTGAACTTAATTTGCGATTGTTTATATCAAAACTAACCTCTCTGCCACGATGCTCAGCTCTCTAATGAAGAGACCTCCAAGAAGTTAAGCTAGATATAAAGGATGCTAAAAAGGTTCTCAAATCTTAGTAATCCACTGGGTTTCCCATAATTTTATTGTGCTCCCAATGAATGGAAGGTATAAGGAGGAGTTTCCAAAAATAGCTCAAATGGCTCTGAGCACTATGGGACTTAACTTCTGAGGTCATCAGTCCCCTAGAACTTAGAACTACTTAAACCTAACTAATCTAAGGACATCACACACATCCATTCCCGAGGCAGGTTTCGAACCTGCGACCCTAGCGGTTGCGTGGTTCCAGACTGAAGTGCCGAGAACCGCTCGGCCACACCGGCCGGCGAAGAGTTTCCCCATCAATTTTATATCACGTGACCACTACTGAGGCCACGTGCATAAGATGTGTGGGTGAAACCACGCCATTGGTATCGAGTTACGTCGTGACCTTGATTATAACTCGCACAGTTGCCTAAGGCTTGTGGAAAGAATGCCCCTGGCTGATCTTGACCAATTCTCGTTGATTCCCCATGGGGGAAGGGAGTGGAGGTCACCAAGGAGACTAAGTGTGTAACCTGAATCCAGGTGCATAATCCGCCACCAGATGTGATAAGATTGTTATATGGAGCCAACCCACAGTGATAACCTACTCAGAAGTTAATATAGCGTCTTGATTGTGTGAATAGTTTCCTAGGCAGCAATTGCTACCTTAGCATAACACTCAGCAGCGAGATAGACTCATGTTGTGTGTGAATACAGGGGTGGCGGAATACAGCCTCAGCAAAAGAGCAGCCGCTGGTGAGGCCTTGCAGATGTCTGGCAGGCGGCAGGCGCACGCTGGATGGCTGGCCGTAGGCACACAGTCACCGAAACCAGGATCCCTTAGAGACACTCAGAAGGTCTCTTGAAGACACCTGTGAGGAGCTCTTCTCTTGGTGGCACTGGCTCGTGATAAGGAACGATGAGGTTTAGCAACAGCTCATAGACCTGCGGCTAGCTGATGATGTTGCTTAATGAAGGTGAAGCTACATGGCTTACATGGGATCGATGGCTAGTGCAGACAGTGACACAGCGTCCGCTGTAGTGGAAGGTAAGGTGTTGCTAATGGCGGAGTGGCGAGTATTTATAATTCCACTGTCAAGCCTTATTGCGACTAAAGATGGGCAAAACTGTTCTTTTCAGAGATCAGATGACAACTCACTCACTCACTCACTCAATGGAATGGAATACCTCTTTTCCACGACTCGCCAGTCACTCACATAAGCAAATAAGCGGAAGGCCTGTATTTATATGTCGCCGAAACGTCGGAATATTACAGATGACAATGCGGGCTCAAACCCAGAAGAATTTTATTGAAAATTTTACTTATTTTACTCGAAATGAGGTGGTTTCTTTTCTCGGTCCATATTCGTCTAACTTGCGAAAAGATACACAGAGGGCATTAACATGACTGACTATAACATGTGCAAGTGAGTCGTGGACGGTAACAATAAGAAATGTACAGCGAAAAGAACCATTGGAGATGCAATTCGCAAGAAGAGTATCTGGGTAAACAGTATCTGAAAGGAGGATGAATGCTGACGTCAGAAAAGATCTGGGAGTAAAAAGTTTGAATTAACAGATTAAGAAACGCAAAAACAGCTGGAAGGATTATGCCACAAGTTAATAAAACAGCAAAATACCAAAATTAATCACGAATTTTTGCCCAGTAGACATAAGATCTTTAGGATAACCACGGAAAATATGTAAAGCTAAATTATTTCAGCCAAGAGAATGAAAAAAGGCAGATGTGTAATACATACAGAAACAAGAAGAACTATACTTATTATATTACAAACGTTAATATTTATAAGTACCTGTGATGTAATACGTTTTGTAATTACATACAAAACCTCAGTCTGACGTAAGAAGGACCTGGAGGCATGAATCTGATCACATTAAATAAATATATAAAAACAAATAAAGATATAATATATGTGAAATAATTATTTAATATGAACACCGTTACCATAGTAAAGCAAAATATATGGCAGAGCCAAACTTGGATGGAGAGGCGCTGAGTGAAGAAAATGAGCTGACTCAATGAGTGGTCCAAGAGCAAAGAGGGCGAAGTGACTTCAGAGTTGCTTTGCAATCAGTTTCATGTGAGCCATGGGAAGTAAAGTGACTACTGAGGCGCTTTGTGATCCGTTCTGTGGGAGAGGTGGCTGTGGAATGCAGTTAGTGCAACTCACATGATCACCGACGACATATTATGAGTATGATCCTGTGTCAAAGTTTAAGAAGCAAAACTCACTCAGAAGTTCGTAAACGTTTATTGGGCATTTGAAGGGTGAGATTTGGTTTTCAAATCAAGAGCAGAAATGTAAGGTGGCAAAGTGTTTTCTGCTTTTATGTAGCGTTTCGAAGAACAGATATTTCTTGATGTTTTGTTCTTCTCATGGCTGATAAATGCTGCACACATTAGTATGATATGCAAATTTATACACGCACATGGTCTATAATGCACTTTTTTTGTGGCTTGGGGAACCTTTCCTTCAGCATGTGATGTGAGGCGATGTTGCAGCAGCTTGTCGCAAAATCTTCGTTCAGCTCACTAATATCAGAGGGATATTTCGAATGAGACGAACTACCGCTCATTTTCCTCTAGTCATTAATCGCTCACTGCTGAGAAGTATTTGGCTCTTTCAATCAACTGACGAGCGGGTCGCCCGTCTCTAGTTGTGACAGAGCATCACCTCTGGCCCCACACGTGATTACAGCAGCACAGCTTTGTCACCACAGCACGTGGTAATTCAGCTCATCTCTGTGGAAGACTAGCATCTTGCACAGTGCTGTGCCAGAAATGTTCTAGCATCTGGGAGCAGTATTTCATAGTGAGCTCGCCTTCCCACCTCTCAACGGGTTACAAAGTCTTGACGGAGCTTGTTGCCACATCACACCCTTTCGATGGCAGCAGTGGATGTAAATTGTAGTTGGTATGGGGTCGTCGCACTACTTTGAGCCTTTAACAGCAATTATACACTATCAGTGCACGTCCTAGACCTAGTGTATGCTTGGATATATTTTCTGAATTGAGAACCAGAGGCTATAAATTACAGTCTGTCAAAAAGCTGTCAATGGCATTCCATAGCATTTTGTTCTGTAAATGATGCCACAAGTTTGATAACCGACTTGTCTTCTCATACTGTCACCGCGGCAGCACCCTTCTATTCTCATATATACTATTGCTTGCTAGATTAAGATAATGCAAGTGAATGTTGGAAATGGGGATTTACAGTTAGTTTTTACATCACTGTTGTAGTAACAACATTCTCACTTATCTGGTATATGGAATTTTGTTAGCTCGAGTTACTGATGTTCAACTAATTTTTCTCTCAGGCTATTACTGTTTTGTGATTATATTCATATTTAATGAAAACTTCGTTCTCTGAGCAGTGGCGACCGCTGTGTAAGAGCACAAGAGCACGTGAACACCGTAACTCTCTGCACCTTGCGGATTTATTGGTTATTTTTCTTTGAATTCTGTGAAATATATATTATAAATGGTGCAATCTGACAGGTACGGGACGTAATCTACCGTGCTACTGCTCCTCTAGACTCCGTGAAACTTGACGGCAGCGTCGTGAGCACACCTTCAGTTGTGCACGTGTTAAGGAGCTTTACGATAAACAATGTGCACGCTTCAAGATCTGCACAGGTAGCCATTGCCACTCAAGTAGAAGTTTACTTCAGTGCCACCAGGCGGTAGAACACTGCAGCAGATTTTTATCCCGGTTCGTTCGGCATAAATCCTGCTAGATTATAGCATACTCCTCAGATACCCTAATTCACTCCCTATATAGTAAAATTAGATAGGACGTTATTATATGTTAAAGTTGTACTGACAGTAAACCTATTTTGTGGATTGCATAATGAGCAATACTCCGCAAGTCACCTGACGGTGTGTGGCGGAGGGTACCCTGAGTACCTCTATCGGTTCTCCCTTCTATTCCACTCTCGTATTGTTCGTGGAAAGAAGGATTGTCGGTATGCTTCTGTGTGGGCTCTAATCTCTCTGATTTTATCCTCATGGTCTCCTCGCGAGATATACGTAGGAGGGAGCAATATACTGCTTGACTCTTCGATGAAGGTATGTTCTCGAAACTTTAACAAAAGCCCGTACCGAGCTACTGAGCGTCTCTCCTGCAGAGTCTTCCACTGGAGTTTATCTATCATCTCCGTAACGCTTTCGCGATTACTAAATGATCCTGTAACGAAGCGCACTGCTCTCCATTGGATCTTCTCTATCTCTTCTATCTACCCTATCTGGTACGGATCCCACACTGTTAAGCAGTATTCAAGCAGTGGGCGAACAAGCGTACTGTAACCGACTTCCTTTGTTTTCGGATTGCATTTCCTTAGGATTCTTCCAATGAATCTCAGTCTGGCATCTGCTTTACCGAGGTTTAATTTTATATGGTCATTCCATTTTAAATCACTCCTAATGCGTACTGCCAGATAATTTATGGAATTAACTGCTTCCAGTTGCTGACCTGCTATTTTGTAGCTAAATCCTCCTGCATTTCAGTACAATTTTTCATTGTTGCAACCTCTCGATACACCACAGCATCATCTGCAAAAAGCCTCAGTGAACTTCCGATGTCATCCACCAGGTCATTTATGTATATTGTGAATAGCAACGGTCCTATGACACTCCCCTGCGGCACACCTGAAATCACTCTTACTTCGGAAGACTTCTCTCCATTGAAAATGACATGCTGCGTTCTGTTATTTAGGAACTCCTCAATCCAATCACACAATTGGTCTGATAGTCCGTGTGCTCTTACTTTGTTCATTAAACGAATGAATTTTATGATACAGTAATCCATTTGAGGCGCTAAGAATCATAAGGACCTCAAGCACATTACCGTCTATTGTGAGATTGTACGATATATTCATGCTTCTGAAGTCTATTGATGTCAGGGTGATTCAGGTTTATTTGTGCCGTAGGTCCATATTCTGTAATTGAAAATTCACGAAAAGCTTATCATTGGTTTCTCTGGTATTCACTTAAATGTAGGATCGACGGCAGTGTGCTTTAGGACCTTTTGGATCTCAACGCTTCACTTGTATTTTAGTCAAGTGAGCATGTTAGTAGACATTACTACTTGACTTCAATCATTTCCACAAACGGCAGTTTGTGTTTCGAGTTAGTTGTTTACTTTGTGGGAATTGGCTCTCGTATCCAGTGTGAACATGAACTATGTTGAATCTATTCTAAATGTTAACAGAAATTTAAAGCTTCTGAGAATGGATCGCGAGTCGTTTTTGGGTAACTCAGTCCGTAAAGCACTTGCCGGCGAAAGGCAAGGTCCCGAGTTCGAATCTCGGTCCGGCACACAGCTTTAATTTGCCAGGAAGCTTCACATCAGCGCACACTCCGCTGCAGAATGAACATCTCATACTGGGAAGAGAAAAGTAAATTATCAAGAAAAGTTAGCCTCAAAGGAACTAGGGCCTCCGAGAATAGATTGAGAGAGTGACGAAATCAAATAAGCGTGACTACAAGGCATCATTTAACAAGCTAATGTACAGTTAGCACAAGTTATTGTGTGGTTACAGCGTAAGAATATCTGATTTTCAACCCGGTAGTAAATTCGTGAACTAATACATCTGTTAGGGGTCTTCTACATTTGTGCGAAAAAATGGAAAAGCACGAAAACTCCCACTTACACAAAAATGCGATCGGAGAGTTGCGAAAGCTTAGACATTATTTCCTCATTGCCCTAGACTGTACTTAATTATGTACAAAACAGCAAATTTCCACAAAAACAAACCTTTCTTTTGTCAGGTAAGCTATGCATATTATTATTATTATTATTATTATTGTTGTTGTTACTGTTGTTGTTATTATTGACAGCAGCTATAGTTGTATAAAACTGCTTATAAGCGTAACTGTTATACAACAGATGCTGTTAGTTTCACATTCTCAGATTTACCTGAATCTAAACATTTGTGAACACCCAGAATGTATACTCACGAGCCGCCACTGTCTCTGAGAGCATTTAGTGCATATTGTTCGTAGGTAGTTTCAAGTGTGCTGCAACGAAGCTCCTGTTGCATGAATTTTCCCCCAGCTCAAGAAATCCAGGCAGCTCCCTTGCGTTTTGGATCGAACGTAGAACAAACAGTCTGATATGTAGACGCACACTTTGCAAGTAAGTCGACTGTGATAATTCACTCGTCTAGTATAATATGTACGGAAACCGATTTTCTGGAAGCTGTAATTGGCAGTTGTTTAAATAACCTCTCTGGAAAAAATGAAATTCTGCCAACTCACCGCAGACACCTGATAACAGAAACGTTTGTGGAATATAAAGTGCTTAACACAAATTTCAACTGAAATCAGAAGTTAATGAAGTATATCTGAACTGTTAATCAAAATGAATTTGTTGTATTCTACACTTACTTTGGTGAGAACTGCAACCTTAAAAAGAACACATGTGACTACAATGACGTTTGTATCACAAATTAGGTACATAATAACAAGCAAATTATTAGGATTACATCACTTACATGTTCTCTAACTTTTAAGTTCGGTTTGATGTGGAACATCTGTATAGAGTACTTACAGTCTCTAAACATCGTGGCATGCAACCAAACAGGATATGGGTATGTTCCCGAATGTTCTAAGTGATTTGTGTCCAAATCGACAGAGCACCAACCGCGACGAACAGTTTGTGACCAACCATAACCCAGACGCGTTCGATGGGCAATAGGACCAACAGACGTGCTTTGAAGAAGCCTTTCACATTTCACAATATATATACGAATCGGCACTGCTTTGCTAAAAATGCGACAAGTGGAGTTTGTTTACTGGGTTGTACCTCATGTTCTAAAGTCTTGCTGTTGAAGTAGTTGCAGCTCAGGCTGCCCTCAATACGCAGGAATTGACACCAAATATTGTATCTTCAACCATAAATGTTTTACATACTTAACTTAAAATATTTAACACATTAATTCATTTGTGAAGTAATCAGACTTTTGAAGCTGTCACTCATTTGCAAATCAATCAGACATTTGAAACTGTTTTATACATGGGAATTTGACTCTTAAAGGAATCGGGTGCAGTGGAGGGGGTGGGAGGTGGAGGGGGTTCATACTAATTAAAACTATAAGACCCAGTTTTTACAAAAACCAATACTGAATTTGACATTTACTTTATGCTTTTCCTAATTCCTGATCCTCACATTGTTAAAAACATATATTCTCTTTGGCTGTATGTTATAACTGTGCGCTCAGCATGAATTTATTATTACATTCACTGGAATATTAATTGTTCACAATTCAGATTCTCATAAATTTCTATTGCACTGCCAGAGACGCTGACATCAAAATGGTAAGGAAAGAGTATTTATTAAAACTGTTATTTTGATTATTTTTGCTAATGAAAGAGAACCATGAAAGAGTCCATGAACCATGGATCTTGCCGTTGGTGGGGAAGCTTGTGTGCCTCAGTGATACAGATAACTGTACCTTAGGTGCAACCACAACGGAGAGGTATCTGTTGAGAGGCCAGACAAACGAGTGGTTCATGAAGAGGGGCAGCAGAATTTTCAGTGGTTGCAGGGACCAAATAAAATAGTTCCCTAATCGGATCTCCGGGAGAGAACTACTCAGGAGGACGTCGTTATCAGGAGAAAGAAAACTGACGTTCTGCGGATCGGAGCGTGGAATGTCAGATCCCTTAATCGGGGAGGTAGGTTGGAAAATTTAAAAATGGAAAAGGATAGGTTAAAGCTGGATATAGTGTGAAATATGACGTTCGGTGGCAGGAGGAACAAGACTTCTGGTCAGGTGAATACAGGGTTATAAATACAAAATAAAATCGGGGTAATGCAGGAGCACGTTTAATAACGAATTTTAAAAAAATAGGAGAGCAGGTAAGCTACTACGAACAGCATAGTAAACGTATTATTGTAGTCAAGATAGACATGAAGCCTACGCCTACCACAGTAGTATAAGTCTATATGCCAACTAGCTGCGCATATGACGAAGAGATTGAAGAAATGTATCATGAGATAAAAGAAATTATTCAGGTAATAAAGAGAGATGAAAATTTAATAGTCATGGGTAACTGGAATTCGATAGTAGGAAAAGGAAGAGAATGAAAAGTAGTATGTGAATATGGAATAGGGGTAAGGAATGAAAGAGGAAGCCGCCTGGTAGAATGTTGCAAAGAGCATAACTTAATCATAGCTAACACATGGTGTAAGAATCATGAAAGAAGGTTCTACACGTGAAAAATGCCGGGAGACACTGGAAAGCTTCAGATAGATTGAATAATTGTAAGACAGAGATTTAGGAACCAGTTTTTAATTGTAAGACATTTCCAGGGGCAAATGTGGACTCTGACCACAATCTATTGGTTATGAACTTCAAATTAAAACTGAAGAAACTACAAGAAGCTGGAAATTTAAGGAGATGGGACCTGGATAAACTGAAAGAACCAGATGTTGTACAGAGTTTCCGGGAGTGCTTAAGGGAACAATTAACAGGAATTGGGGAGAGAAATACAGAAGAAGAAGAATGGGTAGCTTTGAGCAATGAAATAGTGAAGGCAGCAGAGGATCAAGTAGGTAAAAATCCTTGGGTAGCAAAAGAGATACTGAGTTTAACTGATGAAAGGAGAAAATATAAAAATGCAGTAAGTGAAGCAGGAAAAAAAGAACACAAACGTCTGAAAAATGAGATCGACAGGAAGTGCAGAATTGCTAAGCAGGGATGGCTACAGGATAAATGTAAGGATGTAGAGGCGGATATCACTAGGGGTAAGATACATACTGCCTACATGGAAATTAAAGAGACCTTTGAAGAAAAGAGAACCATCTGTATCAATATCAAGAGCTCAGATGGAAAACCAATTCTACGCAAAGAAGGGAATGCAGAAAGGTGGAAGAAGTATATAGAGGGTCTATACAAGGGCGATGTACTTGAGGGTAGTATTATTGAAATGGAGGAGGACGAGGATGAAGATGAAATGGGAGATATGATGCTGCGTGAAGAATTTCACAGAGCACTGAAAGACCTAAGTCGAAACAAGTAGAACTACTGATAGCCTTGGGAGAGCCAGCCCAGACAAAACTCTATCATCTGTTGAGCAAGATGTATGAGACAGGCGAAATACCCACAGACTTCAAGAAGAATATAATAATTCCAATCCCAAAGAAAGCAGGTGTTGACAGATGTGAAAATTACCGAACTATCAGTTTAATAACTCACGGCTGCAAAATACTAACGCGAAATGTTTACGGACGAATGGAAAAACTGGTAGAAGCCGATCTCGGGGAAGAACAGTTTGGATTCCATAGAAATGTTGGAACACGTGAGGCAACACTGATCCTACGACTTATCTTAGAAAATAGATTAAGGAAAGGCAAACCTACGTTTCTAGCATTTGTAGACTTAGAGAAAGCTTTTGACAATGTTGACTGGAATACTCTCTTTCAAATTCTAAAAGTGGTAGAGGTAAAATACTGGGAGCGAAATGCTATTTATAATTTGTACACAGACCAGATGGCAGTTATAAGAGTCGAGGGGCATGAAAGGGAAGCAGCGGTTGGGAAGGGAGTAAGACAGGGTTTTAGCTTCTCCCCGATGTTATTCAATCTGAATATTGAGCAAGCAGTAAAGGAAACAAAAGAAAAATTTGGAACAGGAATTAGAATCCATGGAGAAGAAATAAAAACTTTGAGGTTTGCCGACGACATTGTAATTATGTCAGAGACAGCAAAGAACCTGGAAAAGCAGTTGAACGGAATGGACAGTGTTTTGAAAGGAGGATATAAGATGAACATCAACAAAGGCAAAACGAGGGTGATGGAATGTAGCGGAATTAAATCAGGTGATGCTGAGGGAATTAGATAAGGAAAGTAGTAGATAGGTTTTACTATTTGTGGAGCGAAATAACTGATGATGGTCGAAGTAGAGAGGATAAAAAATGTAGACTGGCAATTGCAAGGACAGTGATTCTGAAGAGAAGGAATTTCATAACATTGATTACGGATTTAAGTGTCAGGAATTCTTTACCGAAAGTATTTGTATGGAGTGTAGTCATGTGTGGAAGTGAAACATTGACGATAAATATTTTAGACAAGAAGAGTATAGAACCTTTCGAAATGTGGTGCTACAGAAGAATGCTGAAGATTAGATGGGTAGATCACGTAACTAATGAGGAGGTACTGAATAGAATTGGGGAGAAGAGGAATTTGTGGTTTAGTATTGGAGAGAAGCGCGGAAGGTAAAAATCGCAGAGGGAGACGAAGGCATGAATACACTAAACAGATTCAGAAGGATGTAGGTTGCAGTAGTTACTCGGAGATGAAGAAGCTTGCACAGGATAGAGTAGCATGGAGAGCTGCAATCAAACCAGTTTCTGGACTGAAGACCGCAACAACATTGTGTCCAATAGCTCTCCTAACCAGTAGCACTTGACATACATGGGCCGTAACAGTGGCACAAACTGAAGTTGGATGCGTTCGAAAACATATTTCCACTGTATAATGCCGCATTAGCTGTTTCTGGAGAACGTAAGATGTTAACACATTTCCCAGCCATCAGCTCAGCTGCAGTAAGCGGCACGAATCGTCGGCGCAAACATGTAACACCTCACCGCAATGCTCCAGCGTCGAGCCGACACAGGACAAGCACTCGGTTATCCTCGCTGTGCTAACATTAGGTGATCTGCCACCCGCTCGTCGCTACATATGTGTATCTCCTATAGCAGCTTGGCCGCAGGTAGCTGCAATGTCGCTGCATGAAAAACCAGTTTCCCAATTTTCTATTGTGCTCCTCTGTTCCAAGTCATTCACGTACCCATATGGCGTACTCCGCTGACGATGGGACCTAGTGGTACTTTTTCACGTTTCTACTTTTTTTGTGGCTCTTCCGCGACGTAGCAAGGTATAACACTGACATTTCTGGTAACACATGTTTGTGCGATGCTATGCCTACGTGCAGTTCGTCTCTCTGTTATCTTAATTACTTATTTCTGTTATGTCGTTCCACTCTTCCAAATTCGGATTTATCCTGGTCATTGTATTTATGTGTAACAACTTATACAAACGTTAGGTATGACGATATTAATGTTAACTCCGTTCGTATTTCTTGAAAGGCATGACGATACCTTTGGCGTTACAGGAGGAGTTATCAGCAGGGAGATAGCTGTCGATTGGCGAGCCGCATGAAATAATAAGCGTAGTTCCGTAGTGGGGGCCTTTGTGGAGGAGTGGGCCGCGGGGCACAGCCACACCACTCCCCTCCCCTTCCCTTCCCCCCCCCCCCCTTTCCAGCCCGCCTTCCTTTGATCTGCGAAAGCCCCCGGGGCTGTGGCGATAGTCCGCAGTTAGCGTTTTCTTCTCCTTATGCCGACAATCGTTCCTCTACAGATTTCTCAGAAAGTGCTTTCTGAGGTTTCCACAGAGCAGACGGTATTTGTTCGCGGGAAACTTCTAACAGTCTGCTCTCCAACTCCCTGGAAACCTCGAAGTTTAATCACACACTCACAATTGGGCGAATTGAAGCAGTCGTCTTCTATTGAGATCATCGAACGCTAACGGGAGGAATTTTCCCGTGGCTCAAGTTATATTAATTCGTGCGCGACAGTTACGTGCGGAAAACTTGCGTAAATTTGTTGTGCGTGTTACGGTCGTGAGGGATCTTGGCAGTAAGGTTCTAATAATTATTTATGCGGAGTGTATCAGCTGCTTCACAACTGACTTTGTTATTCGGGTAATGAGATACTTTAAACATTAAGACAATCGTCTATTATTTCTAAATCTACATGTATACTCCACAACTGTGCTGAAAAGTAATGCCTCCGATTATTTACTCTGTTTTCAATACCGGCTGAGGTACTATATGCAATTCATATTACTCGGCCAACTTTCCCGTTTTGATGGCGCAAGTTGCAATCCTCTGCCGCTAGGGGGCTCCGAATTGTAGCGTGTAGCACGGCGGTGTGTAACACAACTATGTCGGTGCTCGACAAACAGGGGGCTGTAATCCCCTTTCTAACCACAGAAGATAAGGTGCCCTCAATTGAAGTCCATAGAAGAATGAAAGTTGTGTACCGTGCTGATTGTAACGACATCCGTAATGTGCGACACTGATTTGTTAAAGCTCGCAATGAAGGATACAGTGTGTCCAACCTGAACGTGTGTGACAGAGCTTGGAGTGGACGATCCTCTAGGCATCCGACAATCATCATGGTAATTTGGTTGACGAACTCATCAAGGTGTTCTTGGGTATTCAAGGTGTGACTCATTTGAAGCCGGCCGGAGTGACCGAGCGGCTCTAGGCGCTACTGTCTGGAACCGCGCCACCGCTACGGTCACAGGTTCGAATCCTGCCTCGGGCATGGCTGTGTGTGATGTCCTTAAGTTAGTTAGGTTTAAGTAGCTCTAAGTTCTAGGGGACTGATGACCTCAGATGTTAAGTCCCATATTGCTCAGAGCCATTTGAACCATTTGAAGCCATTTGAAATTCTTGCCTAAAGACAGCAACATAAACTTTGCAAGGTACTGCGAGACCCTCAGAAAACAGAAAGCACGAATTCGAATAGTACTTCCATACATTAAGCATCCTCTCCTTCAGCATAATAATGCCAGACCACACACGAGCCCTGCAACATGTGCAACAATCGGGTACTTTGGGTTCACCGTCATCGCACATCCTCCATACAGTCCCGACTTGGCACTATCCCATTTTCATCTGTTTCCGAAACTTAAAGAACACCTTCGAGGCCTTCACTTTGATAGTGATGAAACAGTGCAAGTGGTGAGAGACTTCGTCTCCGTCAAGAAAGTCAAGCGTTCTACAGTGACGATATCAACAGACTGGTGTCTTGTTGGGAGAAATGAGTTCGCCGCCAGGCTGACTACTTTGAGAAATAAATATGTAGACATGAAGAATAAAGATACAGAATGTTAATAAAGTTTGTTGCATTTAAAAAGCTTTAAGAATATTCACATAAAAAATCGGAGGCATTACTTTTCAGCACACCTCCGTAACTGTAAACTGCATGACAGAGGGCACACTTTGTTGTACAACATATACAAATTGCCTCTCCTTCCACTGGAAGAATGATTGTTTATATGGCACTCTGCGAGCTGTTACTAATCTGACTTTTACCTTATGATCGCTTATACAGGGTGAGGTACGTGAGTCACACCACCCGAAATATATATCCCGAATAAATTAATACATCGAGACGCGGTTTTCTCCATGTTATAGTGGGCAATATGATGAATTTCCAGACGTTCACAAGTAAGTATTATTTTTTATATTTCCCGAATTACGGCACAGACTTTTTTCTAACGGAATTATATACTTTTTCTGTGGCATTTGAAAGAAGCTTCTAAGATAACTTCAACGATATAACATCTATGGGACGTGATCAAACAGTATCAAGATAACAGTGCCCCAAACCACTGTATCGTCGTTAGAAGACGTTCCACATACATCTCCTTTGTTGTACTTGTTATACCAAATGTAAGCAAACACGTAACTCAGGTGTGGTTCCTGTGTTTACCAGTATGTTTGAAGGCCATCAGTTTGTGGTCTGCTGCTGTAGCAATGAGATAACGTGACCTTACTGCTGTTTTGAAACATTCACAATGTATACGACAGACGACAGTCGAAAAAGTAAATATCGTTCGTGGCGAATGTCGCCAAACTATTACAGCAGCGATGCGGCTGTATGCTAAACAGTACCCAGTTCGTGGCAAGCACTCATGATTCGTCTTTGGAAACTTAATTAAAAAAATTCTGGAAGCTGGAAGTGTGAAGAATAAAATACGCCTAGAAAAATGAAGAGCAATTGATGAAAGAATTGAAACACATTTTAGTAACAGTAACGCACAATGCAAATGTCACAAAGAGGCATTGCAGAAGTACGAGAGCGAGCAACCAAACGAGTGTTCTGCGAAGACTACATTCCACTCGCTTCACATTTCTCTGCACCTACAGCTTCATGGCAATTACTTCCAAAGTTTGTAATATTTCTACGAATGTTATCTAAGAAAATTACAAAGTGATACGGCATATCTACAGGTATACAAATTTTTTTCTGAGGAAGGAGCACCGTTTACAAACCATGGGTAAGTCAATCTTCGCAATATGAACTAATTTTAAGTTGAAAATCCACGTTGCCTCAAAGAAGTGGATGAAAAACAATGCTTTGGTCTATCAACGTTTGGTGGATGTTTTTCAAGACCCGCATCATTGGTCCCTGTTTTAGTGACGGGAAACTAAATACATTCAGGTATCTCAAGTTCCTAAGATGTGCTACTGTTACAGTTAGTGGAAGATGTCCGCCCCACTACGCATAAGGCAATCAGTCAGGTACCAACATGACGGAAGTCTTTTCTAGAAAACCTGCGATTTCCCTGCGTTCTAACAATGAAGTGAAGACTGTCGTTTATGATCTTACTGACAATTCCACAAAGTTTGCACTTCTTCACTGATCATTTCTTTTTAATACACTGCCGAAGAGGAAACATAACATCCTTTCAAATGTTTTCAGTTGTCTGAAAATGTGTTACAGAAACAAAGCATATAGAGCATATAAAATAATTACATTTATAGGTCAAAAACTCAAGTGATTCTGAGGTACAAACACACAAGACTCAGTGTTCATGTTATTACTGGGTGTAGCACTAACAGGGTACAATGCAACTGCCTCTGGCAGCGAATGAAGTCTTGAGATAAGTTATTGCACATTTCCTCAATCTCTTCAAGTGCTCTTTAAGAGTTGCAGGTGGACAAGTCAGACGAGTCGTTTGTCGTCCCATCATGTGCTTAATTGGACACAAAATCTGTGATCATGCTGATCAGTTTTGCAAAGCACTTTGTGTTTCACACTCTGTGCCTGGAATATCATGAGCAGTATGGCAAGGTGAGAAAGAGATAACCTCCCAATGACTTTTACGTTAGCATTTTCATCTACTTTCAAATAACCCTGGTTTCATATTATAGCTGAGACAACTGTGTACGTTATATTTCTCTGACAGCAGCCTTAGCACTTCCTTATCTCCAAGTCCATACCGAGATCCACGACATCTGTACATGTGCCAATGTCAGTGCCAAGGAGGGAATGGAAGAAAGAAAGGGACAGAAAATCATGTCATATCAGCATCAGCACTACATTATCCGCTAAGTCATTACAAGAATCATAACTCAGCATCATCACACTTGATCACATATCAACGCAATGGAGAGGACAAGAGAGAAGGAGAAGTGTGCAGGGTGGAAGAGAAAGTGGAGGCCACCATGTCATGCCATGCCCTGCCCCCCCCCCCCCCCCCACCTCGAGTGCTCCCACTTTTCAGCCAAATGCGTAAAGTATCTTGAACTGCCAAAACATTTGTCAACTATGTTTCCATTACCGACTTCCAAAATTAGTTTAAGGACTGGCTCATCAGTCACATTGTTTTTTTTTTTTGGTGGTACGTTCAAATACAGTGTCACTAGTGTATCACGGTCTTACTGTCTTGGTGACACTTAATATTGTTCTGTCCTACAATGGTGTCATTCCGAGGAAATCATTGGAGTGCACATTGAAGGTGTGGCAGTGGGAGTTGAAGTCCCATACCACCACCCTCCGACGGTGGAAGTTCAAGGGGCAGGCAACAGGTAACAGAACTACATTAGATTCCAACATTGCTGGCTTATTATGGTCGACACACTTTGAGTCGTCATTTCAGCACTGACCCTTCATTAGTAGCCGTAACAGGGCTATCGATAGCCATGGTCGGAATCTGATTCCTCAAGGATGGTGAGAGGAAAAGGGTGGTGGTGCCAGTGCCCGTGAATAGTAGTGCCAATGTTTTGTAAGCCAGCGACCGTGACGCGCAGGCGTCCACTTTGTTATAGGCATGCCTTGCCTTCTTTCAAATGGACGTCTTCAGAATGACCACGTCCATTTCCTCGTGGAGGGTAACTGCCCTCTTGAGGGGAGGGGCATGTAGACTCCACCGAAGAACCTTATTCTGCAAGCACTGGAGCGTTGCATCCAGCAGGCACTAATTGTGGCCCACACAGTGGAGCTATAGGTGAGGAAAGGGTGGACAACCTTCCAGTACAGTCGGAGCTTGGTTTCTAGGTTCATTTCCTTGCTGTTGAACATTGGTTACTACGTTTTTATTAGCTTCTGTCCTCTTTGGGTGACTCATTCTGCATGTTGATGGAAGAGCAGTTTCTTGTCTGACTGGACACCTAGATATTTGGTATCATTGGACCATGGGACCTGGACGCCTGTAATAGTAATGTTGTTGCGGAGGACTGGACGTCATTTAGTGAAGTAGACTGCCATAGTTTTGGTGGCATTCAGGGGACTCTTGTTTCAACGACACTAGGTCAATGTCGCGTCCACCTGTCTCTGGAGACGAGCAGTGAACTGGTCCATGTTGCAGCCTGTCGTATAGAGCGCCGTATCATCAGCGTATTGCACCTGGTGAGAGTGTGGGAAGACTGGCATTTCATTAACATAAATGTTAAATAGGATGGGAGACAACATAGTGCCTTGAGGGCCATGCATCGACACGTAAACTTGAGCGTTTTCCTTGCTGAGTAACCAAGAAGGTTTTATCGTGGAGGAAGTTATCCACCATCTTGACACTGATGTCGGGGATGGTCACCTGTATCAGCTTTTTGTACTCAAGATTGTCCTGCCAAACCTTGTCACACGCATTTTGCAGGTCCATGAAAATCGCTGGCATCACCATGGTAGAGTTAAAGCTCTTTCTGACATGTTCTGTGATCCGGAGAACTTGGAGTTCGGCCGTCAGGTGGGAAGCGAATCCGAACTGTTCCAGACGGATTGTCCCAGCCGCCGCCAGAGGCTGGGAAATGCGATGGAGGACCACAGATTCTAGAACCTTTGCCATGGTATTCAGAATGCTAATGGGCCTGTTGTTAGTAGGGTCCATAGGATCCTTCGAGACCTTGAGTATGGCAATCAGTTTGGCGTGTTTCCACTGTTTGGGGAAAAAGACTGGTTGTGAAACAGCACTTCAGGATGCTGGTAAATAAGACCAGTAGTGGCTTGCGCGGTAGCCAGCGGCAGTGTTAGTTTTGACGTAAGGTGAGGGCAACGGGCGCTAGAACACCTTGTTCATCCTGGAGATCATAAGGCGTGAGGCCCTGGATGAACAGTTCGTCCTGGGTCTCAAATGCATTGGCCAGAGTTTGTACCACGCGGAGGGCATCATAATTTAAGCCATACACTGTGCGGATGGGATGACTGGTCTTCACTGTGGAGCGCTATAGGGCTCAGACAACAGCCCATTCAGATTTATGTTGGAGGAGTATGGCGGACATCTTGTCTTGCCATTGTTCTGTTTTCCAATCGGCGGAATTCACGTTGGAGATGCTTCATGCGATGCGTATCCTGAGGATCACGAAACTGCTTCAATCGCCTCTGGTAGTGGTTCTTCTTGATTTTGAATTTGCGCAATAGGGGAGGGAAGTTATCCAGTGGGGTTAAAGCCCTTGGGACAGTGGAAGTAGAGCACATAATCGCCGTCTGTATTTTTGTGTTTAGGTAATCAACAGGTCTAACCAGATTAGCAGGCGTTGTCAGATAAAGGTGTTGCCGATTGGTGTTGTTGAGGATCCTGAACATTTTTTCGCAATCCATGATGGTCAAGGTAGAATGGACATCTTAAGACAGAGCGATGTCGGTAAGGTGTACGAACACGTGGTCAGAGGCCAGTTCGTGGAGTGTTTCCAACGAAAACTGCACCACAATGTTCTTGAAAATGGCCATATCCAGAAAGTCCGGCAGGCAATCAGAGTGAACTGGTATATGGATGGGAGTGTGTGGGCCACAGACCGACAGCGCCAGAGGATCTTCCAGGTAAAGGGGCAGTCTGCCCTTGGGGTTTGGGAGATCACTGTAAGTTCAAGATGTTATTCCGAGCTGCTGGTGGGGAAAAATTCGGTAGCTGACGCCTCTTTGTGTGTAGTCAACAACGATATGTGTGGGGCTCTATTCCCAGTCAGCACTGAACTCTTCGCCATATAATTTCTAGTTCAAACACGCTCACATGTTGCTGCTGGTGCAACAAACCCATATTTAACGTTTGTTTTCTCTAGAATATAACAGCGGTAAATGCCGGTTTGGAGTCCTGGGAAGGAAAAATATTAATGTTTCGTCTTGTCATTTCAGTTAAAACATCTAGCTACTGCCAAGAAAATCCTATATGTCACTGTTGATTGTGCTTCGACATCTATCTTATTAGGTTCTGGATTCCAATCCCTATACAACACAAAGGTTTACCTCACGACATTTCAAGAAAGTTACTTGTTAAGAAGCAATATTTAACATCTATCGTAGTTCGTTAACAGGGACAATAGGTGCTGGGTAGGAATTCGCGTCCGTTAAAAATGTTTGCGTTATGTAATTTAAAGTTGGTATTTGCTAATTGATGCTGTCTGAAATCGAGGTATATCACTCTCTGTATGCCTAATCAGGAATGACTGTTAGTTTCCGTCAGGCACGAAATCTTTGCTTAGTCTGCATGATCTGGGTTTGAATACATATGCAGAACGAGACGGTTCGTCGCGTCATTTGAAGTTCATACATATTCTCAACTAGCTGCTCGTGAATAACTTAAATTTTTAATGTCATTTTGTGTTAAGTAATAAGTACGGTATGTTACTTTGAAGAGGAAATCATGAATACGACGAACTTAGTACGTGCATTACCTATCTGACGTAATAATTAGATTGGTAACATTTCAAGTATGTCATTTATTGTAATAAATGTGAGCTTACAATCCTTGAAGGCAATCTTATCTGTGATAAGGTGTTCCCTGATATTTGTAGTATCGTAGTATTACTTTACATCTTGAGTTATTGCGACACAGAGCAGTGTTTTCTAGTGGTGACTTGTTGGAACCATTTTCAATAGTCAAACGACTGTACCAAGGAGCGATTAGAGGATCTGCTAGACAGCTGCGTTATGTGGGTAGCATGCGTATCCGGCGAAATGCAATTCAGGTCGTTCGGATACTTTTGAGCACGACTGTACATGATGTGTATTTTTTTGTCTCTGTTTTCTGCGTATTACGAAGCAAATATCGTCGTCTCTGCAAACTGGTAATCTCATGCAGTAGCAATGCAGTATTGAAGTACCATACCTCGTAATATCTAGATTAATTTTGTTCAAGCGTTGCGTACTGGAGATCCGAACATGAACAGTGTGGCTCGCCGCGTTCATGAGTCTGCTGTGTGTGTGCATCGACTCCCGATTGTCTTCGTGTGTGCTTAGTTACTGTTGGGTATCGTTCAGGTCTTCGTACAAGTGTTTGTCAGGTTGAGTGTGTAGTTGCCGTTGTTTCCACTGACGACGATTTTAGATGTTGTCGGCAATCTGCGGGAGTCGGTCGGTTATTGCGAACGAGTAAAATTATCTCCGCGCAGTGCAGTCGGCTGGGACCGCTGGCGGTCCCTGTGCAATATCGGAGCGTGTGAGGAGCTGTCCAATCGCTACGAGCTTCAGTGTTCACCGACACAGGACGTCAAAGTTGAGTAGTGGTTTCAATTACCCAAGCCACGTCCATTCATGTTGTGGTGGTTCGTTTCGCTGGTTTGCTGTTGGGGAGGTTTCCCTGTGAGCAACGCCGAGTGTTTCTACTGCTGAAATTTAACCGCCATGCGGTGCAGTTAACTATTTTGGCTGACTACAATTCGAGTGCACCAATGGAATTTTCTGCCTTGTTGTCGTTTGTGTTCTGGTTACCTGCCCTGGCCACTGACGTAATTTCAGGCAGCGTCCTTTCCTCACCTGTTGTCGCTGTCCAACATAGTGTGTAATTTTGACAGCTAATACATATTTCATTGTGGATGACCACGTTCGTAGCCTTTGGTGTTTGAGTTCTCATGTACTGATTGATGGCAAGCAATTCGTTGTGTCGGTCGGTCCGTGGCTGTCCCCTGGTTGGGTTCCAATGGATCAAGTGTAGTTGGGCTCACCACCTGTCTCACCTAAGTGAACGAGGGCAGACCGACGTCCCTGGAGGCTTCTGAGTGCCGTTGTCTTTATTGTCTTTCCCACCGGTGTTTAATTATCTGTTTTCAGTTTCTTAAGAATTTGAGGCTTATGGTTATATTTTTTTAAATTTTGCAAAATTAATTGTGGGCTTTCAGCTTTGCAACTTTACTGTTAAAATTATCTTTGAAGCTTAAACATTTCGGCTTTCTACCTTTAAAAGATTACCGATATATATTTTAAAATGTTGAAACTTAAATGTGGCCTTCAGCCATGTGTATTGCACCTTGCATATGTTTGTTCTATCTACTTTGCCTTGAGGCTTTCCACATGGCTGTGATATATGTTTTTTTTAATTATTATATTTGCTATTTTAACTGTATTTTTATCTTGTTGATTTGTTAAGACTTCTTGTTTAGAGGCCTTCAGCCGCGAAAGCGTTGCATTTGGTAAAGGTTCGTCTATGTACCGCTTTGGTTGTAAATGTGTTAGTAAATTACAATAACTTACAATTGGAAGGTGAAACTGAACCCAACCTTGTTTGGCCCTTTCCACAATCCTAATTACCTGTTCTGCCCATCGGGTTTAGCGGGCGTTTCAGTGAGCGTTCTGTCCGAGTGTAGAATGGGGAAGGCTCATTATCTATCTGAGTTTGACAGAGGGTAGGTTGTGGTGGCCCGGAGGCTCTGCACGAGAATTTCGGAAACTGCGCAACTTGTCGGGGGTCCAAGGAGTGCTATGGTGAGTGTCTTCAACACGTAGCGAAACCAAGGTGAGAGCACGTCGAGACGCCTTGGGTTTGGGCGGCCACTCCTCATTACAGAAGTCGGACGTCGTAAGCTGGGCAGACTAGCAAAACAGGACAGACAGCGAACTGTGGTGGAACTAACATCAGATTTTAATGCTGGTCAGAGTACAAGGGTGTCTGAACACACAGTGCAACGAAGGCTGTTAACGAAGGGTCTCCGCAGCCGACGGCCCATGTTTGTGCCAATGTTAACACCACGACATCGGCAACTACGACTGAAATGGTCACGTGATCATCGGCACAGGACTTTAGTGCAGTGGCAGAGCGTTGCGTGGTCTCATGAATCCCGATACTTTCTTTATCATGCCGGTCTGATGGCGTGAATCCGTCGTCTTCCAGGGGAACAGCTCCGTGACACCTGTACTGCAGGACGGAACAAGCTGGCGACGGCTCCATTTTGCTCTGGGGAACATTCACCTGGCTTCCATGGGTCCAGTGGAGCACATGCAAGGCACCATGATGGCAAAGGAGTATCGTACGCCAGTTGCAGACCACGCACAACCCGACATGACAATCATTTCCTCAGCTCGTGGTCTAGTGACTAGCGTTGCTGCCTCTGGATCACGGGATCCTGAGTTCGACTACCGGCCGGGTTGGGGATTTTCTCTGCCCGGGGACTGGATGTTTGTGTTGTCCTCATCATTTTATCATCATCATCATTCGTGACAGTGTCTGGATTGGAAATGTTTCGGAATTCGACCGTGTACAAATTGCGACTTTGTACGGGCGTTGATAACTGCGCAGTTAAGCGCCCCACAAACCAAACATCACGTTAACACCACGACATCGGCAACTACGACTGAAATGGTCACTTGATCATCGGCACAGGACTTTAGTGCAGTGGCAGAGCGTTGCGTGGTCTCATGAATCCCGATACTTTCTTTATCATGCCGGTCTGATGGCGTGAATCCGTCGTCTTCCAGGGGAACAGCTCCGTGACACCTGTACTGCAGGACGTCACAAGGCCAGCAGTTGACAGAGTGGTTCTAAGAACACTGTGGCGGAATACAACTGATGTGTTGGCCCCCAATACGCCAGATCCAAACCCGTTCGAAAACATCTACGGTGTCATTGAATGTAGCGTCAGACCTCTTCGCTCCCCTCCCTGGAATTTACGAGAATTAGGTCACTTGTGTGTACAGATGTGGTGCCACCTCCTCCAACGACCTACCAAGGCCTCATTACTTCCATGCCACGACGCGTCGCCGCTGTTACCTGTGCCAAAGGTGGACATATCGGCTATTAGGTAGGACGGTAGGTGGTAATAATGTTCTGGCTGATCATGTATGTAGTGTGGTCAGAAACAGCCTGAAAAGATTGTAAGAGTGTTGCAGGGAAATTGTGGTGAAAAATAATTGTTAAAAAAGACTTCGATACGTTGTGCTTATTTCGAGTTCATTAACATTGAAGTTAGCCAATCTGGCTGTAGAGCGTGCCGTTTCAAGCATCCCACCGGAGACGGTGTTGCGAAATGTATTTTTTTGTTTTGTTTTATTTTCTAAAACTGAACACTAGAACAATACAGATATCGGACAAGTGTCGGTAGTAAGGATAGAAGCCGACCTATGGACTGAGCATTCTCGTGCGCTATGTACGCTATGATAGCTTACACTAACTGTATCCAGCGGGCCGCTTGAATTTGCGCCCTCAATGGACTGATTGACTAACTTCAATGGTAATTAACTCTGAACCAGGGCAACGAATCACAATTTCTTCTAACAGTTATTTCTCAGTACACGCTACCCCGCTCCTTACGAGCTTTTACACTGCTAATGACCACCCTGTATATGAGAGTTACAAAAACGGTTTAAACGGCCTACTATCATATTTAAATCTGACTGCGATAAAGAAACGAAACCACACATTTTTCACAGCACAATTTTTTTTCTCGTATTTAATTTTTTTTTAATGTTCAAAGGTGTGTGAAATCTTATGGGACTTAACTGCTAAGGTCATCAGTCCCTAAGCTTACACACTACTCAACCTCAATTATCATAAGGACAAACACACACACACCCATGCCCGAGGGAGGACTCGAACCTCCACCGCGACCAGCCGCACAGTCCATGACTGCACCGCCTTAGATCGATTTTAACAGAATACGTGTACATTATTGTTTAAAAAAGCATACAGCCCCTGTTTGTCTGTCTGAATGTTTATTTGAATATGAAGCAAAAATTTAAAGTAAATCAGTCAAGAATTTTCGAGAATTTTGGTAACAACGATAAATATCGACTTGTCTTTGCATACTAATATACACGTAGATACGTTTATACCATATAAATAGAAAAATATGTAGTGTATGTCTGTCCGAACGTTTGCTAGAGTATTCTGTAAAAATCTGAAGTAAATCGCCCACGAACATCTCGAAATTTTAGCTAACAACGTTTCCTCATTATATATAGTGCGTAAGTTCGTAGCGTTTTACCATAAGTTAACAAACACGACAAATACAAATAAACAGAGGCTTCAGTCGTCAACAATATATTCTCCTTCATTATTTACAACGGTGTGCCAACGCTGAGATAACTTTCCGATTACGCGACTGTAGAAATCACGTGGTTTTGAAGCGAACCATGTTCGGAACACATTTTCATACAAAGAGGTAGTTCCTTGAAGGCTGTCCGATAGAGAGCAAAAAAGACGAAAACAGGCGGAAGAAACATCAGATGAATAGGGTGGTTGCGGAATGATTTCGCAACCCAACACCTGCACAGGTATTTTGTCAGTCTAGCAGAGTACAGGCGGGCGTTATCGTGGAGCAGCACCACTTCACGCAATCTTCCTGTTCATTGCTCTTGGGTTGCGTCTGCAAGACTTCTGAGATTTGATGGTTACACAAACAATTCGAAGTGCACCACCTCGTACCTCCACCAGATGCATAACATTATCTTATGTTGTTCACGAGACAATTGATAACGAGCAAGTAGATATACACTTTAGGCTATCCACTGACTTTTGTGATTTTGGCTTAGAGCATACGGTACCCATACACCCGATTTCTGAATCTTCCTAACTGCATGCAAATGTCACACGGTGGTGGAATTATCCCAGTTCATTACATTTGCCAGTTCTCGAGTACTATGGTGTGGATCATTGTGGGTTAATGCGTTTAAACGATCATCACCAAAACCCGAAGGTCTTCCTGAAAGCCAAAACGATCCCCCTTAAAACGAGAAAACCATTTTCTTCCCGTGTTTTTTTTTTTTTCAATGGCATTATCCCCATATAGGATGCAAATGTTTCTGGCTGCTTCTGCTACTCTCATCCCTCTACTGAACTCAGACAGAAGAATACAGATCCACTCACAATCTCCAGACAACAAAATGACAAATGTGAATTCAAATATAAAAGTGAACTGCAACTAAAAAGTGACAATCGATAAATAAACCCATGGCAACCGGAGTATCAACAAGCAAAGCAAAAACGATACCGACTTATGCACCAACCTTATATTTATGTACCAAGCACATTTAAACAAATATGTGGCCTGTTTCTGTATCGTTTCGAGATGTTTGGTAACAACGTTATACAACGTCTTGTCTTTATGTAGGGTATTTGTTTTTACTTTAGGTAACTAAATATCTCCAAAACGGCGTATCGTACAAAGAAATGTTCTAGGTGAAAAGTTGATAGTAAAGGGAACATCTGTCTTTCCTGAAACCGACCACATCCTATCCACCCCTCCTGCACGGAGGGGTCAACTTCGTATTTTAAAATGCGAACTACCCATGTTTACTGCATATTCGAATTCTATGCCAAAAAATACGTACGATATGCTCAAACCATTGTTTTCCATTTGTGGAAGATGTCGGTCTAGTCGACGAATATAAAGTGTGGCTGTTTTTTCAGTTAAAAACCGACACATTTGATTCTACATATCATTTACGATGTAAATGTAAACCTTTATGTTCTAAATACCAGTGTCGTGCTTACAAATTCTTCGGCATTGCAGTGGGGCCTACCGCTTGGTGGGGTGCTGAGCGGTTGCGCGAGAGTGTTAATGTTTAGATGATATGTGCGTGTCCATTGCAGGTGCGCCTGTCACTATTACTTCATGGGCAATTTACCTTATTACAGTGGTTGTGGTTCGTATTCCGCCGAAACCGTGAAACGACCAGCGTGAGAGTTAAGGCAGTTGAATGGAAACACATAACGAAATCAGTCACCCTGAGGGCGGGTTCGAGGGCGGCCCCCTAAATGAAGCATTTCGATGGTTTGGGGGGTCCACCGCAACCAACCGCGTAGGGAATAGACAAATGCGTTACCGTACAAGAAGCTTGTTTGTCAGGAATGTCAGTGTCCAGTAATATTACTTGTCGTTTTGGAAAATCTACATCTACATCCATAATCCGCAAGCCACCTGACGGTGAGTGGCGGAGGGAATTTTGAGTACCTCTATCGGTTCTCCCTTCTGTTCCAGTCTCGTATTGTTCGTGGAAAGAAAGATTGTCGGTATGTCTCTGCGTGGGCTCTAATCTCTCTGATTTTATCCTCATGGTCTCTTCGCGAGACATGCGTAGGAGGGAGCAATATACTGCTTGACTCTTCGGTGAAAGTATATTTTCGAAACTTCAACAAAAGCCCGTACCGAGCTACTGAGCGTCTCTCTTACAGAGCCTTCCATTGGAGTTTATCTATCATCTCCGTAACGCTTTCGCGATTACTAAATGATCCTGCAACGACGCACGCTGCTCTCCGTTGGATCTTCTCTATCTCTTCTATCAACCCTATCTGGTACGGATCCCACACTGGTGAGCAGTATTCAAGCAGTGGCCGAACAAGCGTACTGTAACCTACTTCCTTTGTTTCCGGATTGCATTTCCTTAGGATTCTTCCAATGAATTTCAGCCTGGCATCTGCTTTACCGAGGTTTAATTTTATATGGTCATTCCATTTTAAATCACTCCTAATGGCTACTCCCAGATAATTTATGGAATTAACTGCTTCCAGTTGCTGACCTGCTATATTGTAGCTAAATGATAAAGGATCTTTCTTCCTATGTATACGTAGCACATTACACTTGTCTACATTGAGATTCAATTGCCATTCCCTGCGCCATGCGTCAATTCGTTGCAGATCCTCCTGCATCCCAGTACAATTTTCCATTGTTACAACCTCTCGATATACTACAGCATCATCCGCAAAAAGCCTCAGTGAACTTCCGATGGTATCCACGTGGTTATTTATATACATTGTGAACAGCAACGATCCTACGACACTCCCCTGCGGCACACTTGAAATCACTCTTACTTCGGAAGACTTCTCTCCATTGAGAATGACATGCTACGTTCTGTTATCTAGGAACTCTTCAATCCAATCACACAATTGGTCTGATAGTCCATATGCTCTTACTTTGTTCATTAAACGACTGTGGGGAACTGTATCAAACGCCGTGCGAATGTCAAGAAACACGGCATCTACCTGGGAACCAGTGTCTATGGCCCTCTGAGTCTCGTGGGCGAACAGCGCGAGCTGGGTTTCACACGATCGTCTTTTTCGAAACCCATGCTGATTTCTACAGAGTAGATTTCTAGTCTCCAGAAAATCAGGTTATCTGTCGATTATCAGCATTGCACTTGCGGGATATTTCGATCACGTAAGGCGCAGTCTTCATCAGGCGCTCCCTGAGGATGAATCCAGTGTCGAACGGGTGCTAACGCGGGCATTGGTTCTGCGCCATCCGTCCGCGCCGCGCCAGGCGCTCCGTCCGAGGTACGCGCCCGCTAGGGGCGGCTGTCGGATTATTTTCTGGCATATGATGTTCAAACTGCCGTTCGTTCTCGGAAATACCGTCTTCAGGTACTTGACTTGCTGTCTGACTTACCACCATCTGCACCCTGTGTTGCTTGTGCTGCGTTATTTGCTCTGTCACATTTTCCAGTCTTATGTCCCCCAGAGATTGGATGTCGCGTCCGTTGCGTTTTTAGTAAATTGAGCACCGGATTCCAGGCTGTGCTAAGCTGATATCTATTACCACTGTTGATACGATTTTGTGAGACCTTTAATCCCATGGATTCTTTAATAGCGCTGTCCCAGTATCTGGGTGCCTGTGTCAGAAAGTTGACATCATCCTAATTAATAAAAATGGTTCAAATGGCTCTGAGCACTATGGGACTTAACATCTGAGGTCGTCAGTCCCCTAGAACTTAGAACTACTTAAACCTAACTAACCTAAGGACATCACACAGATCCATGCCCGAGGCAGGATTCGAACCTGCGACCGTAGCAGTCAAGCGGTTCCGGACTGAAGCGCCTAGAACCGCTAGACCACCGCGGCCGGCTCCTAATTAATCGTATGACTTACTGCCAAACAGTGTTCAGCTATAGCTGACTTGGAAACCTGTTTTAGTCTGACGTGCTGTTGGTGCTCCTTACATCGATGTCAAGAAAAAAAAATGGCTCTGAGCACTATGGGACTTAACTTCTGAGGTCATCAGTCCCCTAGAACTTAGAACTACTTAAACCTAACTAACCTAAGGACATCACACACATCTCTGCTCGAGGCAGGATTCGAACCTGCGACCGTAGCGGTCGCGCGGTTCCAGACTGTAGCGCCTAGAACCGCTCGGCCACTCCGGTCGGCAGACGTCAACAGTCCTGATAGTCTGACCGCTATATGATATAGCACATTGATATGGTATGTGGCAAATGCACGGTTTCTGTAGGTCCAGATCATCCTTTACCCTATCTAACAGAGACTTAATGTTGGTTAGTGGTCAGAAAACGCTCTTGCCGTCATATTTGAGAAGAATTTTGCTGATTTTGACAAATACTGGTGAGGCATATGGCAAAAAAGCAACTTTCTTTGGTTCTTCTTGTGCTTCTAATGACCCTTCTGGAGGAGACGTAGACACAGTGCCTTCTGAATCTCTCAGGATAATATCCGTTTCTGTAGAACACAGACTGCAGGTGTCCTGTCCCTGTCGTTAAGTAGTGTGGATCCGAAAGAGTTCATTCCCAGTGAGCAAGAGTTTTGAGTACACCGTTCTTCTGCGTCGGATGGTGGCAGGTACAGATCGGTGTGAGCTGGTTTTGGGTAAATGCTATGAACAAAAGTGTCATCTGCTTTCCTCTGAACAGGAACATCTAAGAAAGGGAGTTGTCTATTGTTCTCTATTCACACTGTGATTTTTATGTTAGGATGATGCAAGTACAGGTGTTCCAGGAAAACAAAGAGCTTTTCCCCTCCGTGAGGCCAAATAATAAAGGTGTCATCCGCGTGTCTGAAAAAACATTTCGGTTGACCTGGGGTCGTTGCAAGTGCTCATCTTTAAATCTCTCCATAAAGTGGTTCGCCCACACCGTCTGTTTGCTCATAGATTTGACCACCATATAGGAAATATGTTGAAGTTAAAATGTGCCTGAACAAGTCCAGGAAAAGCCCGTCGAACCCGTTCGGCACTGCATTCAGCCTCAGGGAGCACCTGATGAATATTGCGAGTTATGCGATCGATGTATCGTGCAAGTACTAAGCGGATTAACGGCAGAAATTCTCATTTTCCAAGATGACAACGCCAGGCCGAGAATGCAAGAACACCAATATTATTTGTATTACATGCAATATATTCGCAGTTATGAATACAAACAACCATCAGCTGTACAAGGGAATGTCGACATTAAAAATCTGTGCCAGACTGAAACTCGAGCCCAGTTTTCCATGTTTATGCATGCAGCCGCATTAACCGTTTTGGCTGTCCGTACACGCCTCATGTCCTGACGCAAACTTCCGTATGTTACTGTTCTTGCGTCACAATCTGCACTCATACACACAGTGTATAATTTCTGTACAGGGGAGGACATTTTAATTGAAAGTCGCTGCCTGGGATCGGCCGATAAATATTGCAGCGCCTATGTTATTAACAAGAACGATGCAATGCAACCATCAATACGTTTCATGTATTTTATGTCTGAAGGAACATTACATCGTTCGTCTTAACATCACAGGCACTGCAATATCGTTTTTATCCACCGATACCAGGCAGCGACATTTAATTAAAACATCCTTCCCTGTGCAGGAATTACCTGATGTGTGTCAAAGTACAGGTTGTGGTACAGGAACGACGACATATGGAAGTCTGTGTCCGTCCGTGAGTTTTGCATGGATAACCAAGGTAGTCAAGGCGAGTGGTCGCGTAAAGTGAGTAATCCGGGTTCCAATCCCAGTCCAGCGCACCAAGTCTGCCTTCGGCGAGGAAGCGACTTGAACGTCTTTTATGAGTCCCAGCTACGATATCACTCATGCAGTGTTGTTGTGTACCTTGGCCGTCTTCGTGTGCTAAACTTACATAGAAGAACAATGAGCTATTCATACTGCGAAACGACACTGAAGCTGAATTTCTCGAACGAACAGGCAAGACCGAAGGCATTGGAAGTAAAACAATTCCTACGAGACGAAGTCTGGATTGATTATAATGATCTTGTCGACATCCAGCTTTCAATCGTGAGCAGCGTGGTGTACGTAAATATGGTCAGTGACATTGCTTTTGATGAGATTTTTAATTCGACGCGAGATGGTTTTAAATTTCGACATTCGGACAGACACATACAGACATATAAGTAATGTGCTAATCGAACATACAGGACTCGAATGGGGGACTATTTTTTTGGGTGTTAGAATTACTGTTTGAAGTTCCCGCCGAGATGATGATTACTAAGCTGAGTGCCTATGGAAAGGTCATTAGCCATACAGCTGAAAAACTGTTGCATTTCACCACATGCCCCATTATTAATAGATTGCAATAGATCCGCAATGAATCTTCCAAATACGTCCCATCCTATTTGTACATCGGCGGCTGTCATGCCATCATCATTTATGATGGTCAACTGAAGACATGTTTGCGATGCACACAAGAAGGTTATGGACGTTCCAGATGCCTGCTACATCGAATTACCCAATTACCGCTAGGGACGAGCAAACGATGACTACAGCAATGGCGCTTCAATTGACGTAAGTCCAGGCTCATCATGTCGGCCACCACCCGTTGATTACGGCGTCGTCTTAAGCAGGACCATCGTCGCCTCTGGAGCGGCAACAAGACGATGCACAAGGAATGAAGACGTCGACTGAGCCCCATCCAGATACGTCTTCATAGCGAAACGATGGAGTGACACAAATGGTGGGTCGGCCGCTGTGGCCGAGCGGTTACAGGCGCTTCAGTCCGGAACCGCGCGGCTGCTACGGTCGCAGGTTCGAATTCGAATCCTGCCTTGGGCATGGACGTGTGTGATGTCCTTAGGTTAGTTAGATTTAAGTTGTTCTAAGTCTAGGGGACTGATGACCTCAAATGTTAAGTCCCTTAGTGCTTGGAGCCCTTTTGAACAGATGATGGGGATGGAAGTCGCCTCCATGGATGTGCCAACTGAATCTTTCGTCCCTGATAGTCAGGACCCTCTGGCGTCTTCAGACACCGATACTCATGTGCGCAAACAAACGTCTCCAAATCATAGGAAGAAATGTCGGCTGGCTCTGTAGGAATCATCTCAAGCGCTATCTCAGGAAGAAAACGTGCCCAATGACAACGATCCTTACCTACAGGATGAAACAGTCACGGAACCTCCATCCTGCCCTCTAGTGTGGCCAGCAATGGCGATGCCCACACACAAACACACACAAACACACACACACACACACACACACAGAGAGAGAGAGAGAGAGAGAGAGAGAGAGAGAGAGAGAGAGGGCGAAATGCCTATGAATGCAGGACAAAAGTCATAACCATCCCCCGATGAACAGAGTGCCTCCTCAACAGGGCGACCAATAACGTCGCACGTTGCTATGGTCCTACGACGTCGAGGAAAGCCTTCATAATGGGGCGTCTGTGACAGCTGCAACCATGCCACCTAACGAATTCTAGCTGATGAAGCGCTCAGGGGGACGGTCTTCTACCGATGGCGGTGCTGTCCTGGAATACTGTGGTATTTCCTTCCCTCATGAGAACTTCTAATATCACAGTTCAACGGCAATCTTATTAGATAGGAATTGTTAATCTCAGCACCACTGATACGTTGGTGAAGCTCCAGGTGTTCCGTGACAGGTTGAAGGCAGCGGACCTTGATGTGGCCCTCTTGCAAGAAACTTGGCTTCATCTGCTCTCTGGTCCTGGAGGAGGTTCGAGTCCTCCCTCGGGCATGGATGTGTGTGTTTGTCCTTAGGATAATTTAGGTTAAGTAGTGTGTAAGCTTAGGGACTGATGACGTTAGCAGATAAGTCCCATAAGATTTCACACATATCTGAACATTTTCATCTGCTCTCACCCATTTACAGTTACGACATCTACCATATGCCATGCATGGACAACGGCAACAGGACAGCCACACTCCTGAAGGAAGGTATTGAGCTGGACAACGTCATTTACCTCTCATCAGCTTAGGCTCTCGCCATTACTTTTCAGGGCGTCAGGATCATCAACTTATATACTCCATCTGGTACTCATAATCGAAGAGAAGGCGAACAGTTTTACATGGAAGAGATTGCACCATTATTTAGGGATCGTTACGACCACATCGTCCTCGGAGGCGACTTCAACAGCTTTTTTGTCCCTGAAAGACCAAATACCACATTTCACAAATTGCGCAGAACTGAACCAGTTGGTGGATGAACTGTACCTCACAGATACCTGGCGACACTTACAATCGGACGGGAGAGGATTACTTCTGCAGCCACCACACTGCGAGTCACATTGACAGGACTTACTGCGGCGACGCTTGTCGTCCACTGCGGAAGAGGCTAGTCACTTGACAGGACCTTTGGTATCGGTGGACTTTGACAGTGCCTTTGACGGATGAATCATGAATGCCTCGATGCAGTGTTGCGACGGATGGCCTTTCTCCCAGCATACTATACAGAGACGGGCGCCACCCTGAGACGGGCTGAGGGTGTGCAGCGTGTGGCCTCAATACCTCTCACGGTTGAAGGTTATTTGAAGTGCCCGCATGCTAGCGTTGGTCATGCAGATGATGCGCCACCTGCGCATATAGCTGCCGACTCAATTTTCAATCCCGAGGTGAAAGGGTACAGATATCGATCCTATGACTTGAAGGATCAAGTCTACCATTACGTTTCTTTGCTCCATCGCAGCGGCATTGCTGATGGTGATGCCCCATAGTTCTACAAGGGAGAGACTGGCACTTGGAGATCGTTTAGAGTGAAGGATTGAGTCAGTATAGCTGGAGGATTCCTGGGGGGGGGGGGGGGGGGGGGGCAGATTTCGAGTGCTTCCCGCAATCATGCGTAAAAGTGAAGTATGTGGAAAGATTATAGTGAGTCGTGCTAGAGCTATCACGTGAGTAGCATGCATTTGTGTGTGAGCAAAGTGAGAATGTTGAATCTCAGTGTTAATTTCGTACCTGAGGAATCGTTATATAATTAAATGGCGATTGCACAGTAAGGAATTGGCAATGGTAAACTCATATAAGCTAGTGATAGATGAGTGACCGTAATTGTAGTGTGTGTGCACTCATAACCATTCGGAATGTACTGCTTGAATTTAAAGTAGAATAAATTAGCTGTGTTGCACAAGAGTGTTCACATATTACAGCCACTCCGTCATTATTAGAATAATTTGGAAGGGAACTGATTATAGAACTGAGTGGGAGAATAGATAGATCATGCACTGTAGGTTCATGGTCAGAATTTTAGTTATTGGCTCGTGTACCTTGGGAGTAAGTTTTCCCACCAAAACTGGTTGCTTATGAATGTTCGATGCCTAATTTTCTAACCAGCCAGACCATAGAAAGTAATAACCAACTGTAAATCGATAAACGGTGTAGGTGGGTTGCTTACATTTCGCGAGTGTGGCAAGACCCAACTGTTTAGTCTAAGAAAGAATAGGAAGAGCAGAACGAGAGCAAGAATAGTTTTCAAACGATTGGATATGGCAGAGCAACCGCTACAAGAAACAAGGAGACAGACCACAGGACCAGACAAAGGATCGAACAGGTGCCACATCACACATCACAACGAACAGCAGGCAGCAGTACACCAGCTAGCAGCAGCAGAAAATATAGAATATAAGTGTCCCAAATTTCTGTAGGCCATTAATTAAAATGATTGCTGTAGAAGTAATTAACAGCATAGCATAGGCTAGGATGTGACAAATATTATACGTGTTACGAAAAGTGATATTTTAGGAATTTTAAGTATTGATGGAAATGATGTAATATGTGGGAAGCGTAATAGTAACATTAAAGTTGCAAAAATGAAAATAAAATAGCGATATATAAGATCAAAAAAGAAAATATCACATGAGAATGATTACCACAGCCAAATGTAAAAGAAGGACAACAACGTCTATCAGAAAAAGAAATTAAAAAGGAAAAAGAGTATAATGGGGAGGAATATCTGGGAAGTGACCAGACTGAACTCTCTTTTGAGAATAGCATAGCAGAGGAAATTGAGGGAAACTTGGCCACTCCCCGAACAATAAAGGTGGGGAAAGCGAACACACCTAAAACAGGAAGGCGCGATCAGTAGTAGCGAGCAAAGATATTGGGTATAACATGTTACCAGAAACGCCAAAACAAAGAATAGCAACCGGTATCGGTTAAATATTTTGACAGGTATGCGGAGGGAGCAAAAGGAAGCTATTAAAAGAATTGAAGGAACAAGGAGTGAAAACGTAAGAGATTGGAGAAACAAGAAGAAAATATCAGAAAAATCTTTAAAGTATGCGAGAAGAGTATGGATGAGAAAATGTGAGAGAAAAACGGAAATGAAGGAAGATCCGGAACAACAGTCCAGAGCGATAGTAGAAGAAGTAACACAGTTGTAACAACAAACAGACAACGAAAATCTAGTAGTACAGAGAGTGCAACAGACAACACAAGCAGTTAATGGATACCGATGCTGTATTGCAAGAAGTAAATCAAGTTAAAACAAAGACCCAAATTAATAACGTAAACAACGAATTCAAGGAAGATTGTAACGAACAATTTACGGAAGTCAGGACACTAGTAAACACTGTGACGAAAGACAAGAGCAGCTAAGGTGTTGCTATCACGAAACATGTGAGAAAACTGAATAAAAATGTGTCGTGTGTTAACTATGAAGAGAAGATGTCGATGCAATTTTTTTATGCAGCGCGATTAGAGAATTGTGCGCGACCATTTACGAAAATTTAATTCCAGATATGCCTCGTACGGAATAACATGAATAGATGAAATATACGGAAAAACTATTGAAAATGTGTTGTCTTGATTTTGAAGATCAGATACAGTTACAACATGTGAATGATTCACGTGCTGATGTAAAAACATGAAATGTGCACTCTGATAGAAGGAAAAATACGTGATCACTAAGAGGACAGAAATGTAGAAACGATGGCAGCAAAAGTGCATAAAAAGATCACCAGAAACAACGCAAGGTATTCGACACAGGAGTACGAGAGGAAGAAGGGCGCGACCCATGCGAAGATATATACAAAGGATGGGCACTCGAAAGAGAGTGCGGGGAACACATAAAGGTTTCAGGATTGACCCAACCTGAAAGGTATTTTGGGGGACTTCAAAGAACTAGAGAAGCAGACAGAAACATTTACGTAATAAGATCTTATTTTGAAAGTGTGGTGTGCATACTGTAAGACCTTCGGTATACGCACCATCAGATTATTTGACTTGTCGCTCTAACGAAGTAGGCGAGTGTCAGCAATATGTCTCGTGGTCTTATCGTGGCGTGTTTTTCTTCTGCCGTTAGGTCAGACAATAGAAATGCCACTTGCACGCTTAGAGTAGCAGACTGACAGTGACCAACTTTAAACAGAACTTGATTAATTTTCACACACATTTATTAAAATAATAAAAAGCATAGACGCTACGTAAGTTGATTCTGGATGCTGTTTACAACTGACAATCTGAAGTTCCTTTGGTCTTGGTACGTTAATCTTATTCTCACATATCTCTGATACTTGTCAAAGTGTCTATTCATTTATCTTCATGGCTATGTACAGGAATATGGTAATCTTATTATGCGCAGACTGAAACTTGACTATAGACTGGTACAGAAACATGCAGACTGGTACAGACTAATGAAGACTTATGCACACTGGTACAGACTGGTGCAGACAAATGCAGACTAATGCAGACTGACTAATCGGAGGTCTGTACACTCGTTATAATACCTCGCGCGTTCATGCATCACTGCGCGAGTGTGATCCACAAGGAGAAAAGGTTCTACATTAGCAGCAATCTCATTGGCTGCGTTACATATTAATACGCGGATCAGTGGAAGCAGAATAAGGTCCGTTTCTAAGGCAGCGCCATCTCGTAGTGCGGAGATGGACGAGTGCTGCGCCTGCGCTGTTGTGCTTAGCGGGGCGCGCTCTAGTGGGAAAGTTGTGTACCCGCTGACTACGCGGAACTATGTACACAACAGAAAGACAGAACAGTATCACACTTATAATCGAGGTTAAAATATGCAGGCATATGAGTAAATCATTAGTAGACTCGGAAAGCCAATTGTGTGTTGGAAAATGGCATATGTAAATAGGTACTGAAAGCAGGAGATGAAATACCGAATTTGCCGGCCAAGAAAGTAGCTGTAAGTGAACATGGGAAAACAGTTAACTGCCAAGTACTGTTGCAAGTTGAAACAGAAGGATAATCATATCGAATGGATGCTGCGGTTGTGCTTAATTTTCGAGAGGAAGTCATTATAGGCTCCATAACTTCGACAGAGCAAATTGCAGAGATATATTATGGAAGAGATGAAATGAGTTTTTACCGCTGAGAAATGGAGAAAAAAGTAAAATTTAATGACAAAACGTCAGATAGCATAAAAGGCTTTTCCCCGCAGGTTCCAATTGGAAGCTTGTGAAGAGAAAGTAGTGATGTGGGAGATCAAGCACTGTCCACACTTTACACCACACAGTCAAGCAGATTCCTGGACCGGCAGCGAGATGCGATGCTGCAGATGCAGTTAGCCTACCCTGCTGGTAACACAGCACACATGAGTTTTGCGACCGGTGCAGTGTGGGACTAGGTGTCACCGGTGACTTTGCGACCTGTGTGGGGTCAGCATGGGATGTGATGGTGTATGGACCTGCCCAGTGCATCCCGCATTTGTTTGAATAAATCAAATAGTTCCTCTCCTAGCCCAGGGCGGTAAATTTCTGAACAGCATAAATGGGCTCGCAACTAGGGTGGGGGGAATTGTTTATAGCACAAGAGCACTTAAACCTAAGACACTGGATTTTTACATTTTGCTCCATTTTACACTTAGGACAAGTGACCTACATCCATCATGATGTCAAGGAAAAGCCCAGTAGGAAAAGCGACGATCTTGGCTTCTAATCTTTGCACAAATGACCGGGCAATCACGCAGGCTAGACCAGTATCTACAGGCTCGCCATTTGGGACTCTATACTTAGCACAAGTGGCCTGGTAACCGGCAGGTCTGCCATTTTGGATCAGCATCTTACATTCTTATGTCATGGCGCAGGGGAAATCCCAGTAAGGCAAGTGGCCGTCTTGGATTTTATACTTAGCACAAGTGTCCATCTTCAATTTTTGAATTTTAGACCAGGACTTTCGACCTAATTTTGCTAATACCGCCATTTTATACTTATGGCAATTGGCCCACGCCTGCTGCGACGTAGATGTGTGTGTTTGTGTGTGTGTGTGGGGGGGGGGGGGGGGCAGGGAGGGGGGATGACAGATGACTGATAGGGAGAAATACGATAACAGTGCATGATGTCATAGATAATACCATCAAAAATCTGGCAACAATGCAGAGTGGTCAAGACCTAGTGAAACCCTACAACTATCACAACCGGCACAAGAACACTATTGCATACTTCTGCAGCAAGCTTGGTCATAGATGCACAGAATTCTATAAAGAGACTGTAGGAATATTTAGGAATATGTTCATGTTTCCCAACTCATAGAGAGCCCTTATCTCATTGTCTGGGTAATGTCATCTTCACAGAGGTAGCTGCACTGACGAGACGCAAGAGAGTTAATGTCATCTCTTGCATTTGTCAGGCCTGAATCTTAACAAGTGTGGAAGACAATGCCCTTACTGGTTCATATCCAAGGTTCGGTTATGGGGGTGGGGCAGCACAGTTTGTTACTGTCTCTCCTCTTCACCCTCGTCACCAAACGTGGCTTTCCTTTATTCCTACTTCTGTTAATCAACATATGCCTATGGTTTTAATAACAACAACAATGAAACATACAAGTATTTGAATATAGTAATAAACTGTTTAATAATTTATTTCTTACGTCAGTGTTTAGTTTACCACTTTAGTATAACGTCCAGGAAATTACAGTCCAGAGCCATATACCATTTGAAGGGCCTAATATCCGAAAATCTGAGAGGTACTTCTTCAAAGTGGTGGCTTGTCTCCAAAAACCAAACTCTTCTCCCTGTTTCTTCCGCTGTGGTAAACCTGTAAGCCACCAGCTGACACAAAGAACTCCACGGTTATCACCAACTTTAATGACAGCGATGGGTGCATATGTGGTAATTACCACGGCATAACCTTGCTCTCCATGGCTGATAAGATATTTCCTAGAATTCTACTGAATAGCCTCCAGACTCTTTCCACCTCTTTACTTCCTGAATCTCAGTGCGGATTTAGCCCCTCCAGAGGCACTGTTGACATGATCTTTGCGCACGACAGCTGCAGAAGTAGTACAGGAAACATAAGCCTTTACTTATTTGTGTTCTGTGACATTCTGAGGCCTTTCATGCGATGCTCAGAGAAATTAGTGGAAGGTCTTAAAACGGTTTGGCTGGCCTGAACACTTCGTTCGACTGACTCAAGATTTCCACGATATGTCTGGGAAAGTGCTACACCAGAATGAAACGTTTGACATATTCCCTATTACCAGTGGGCTCAAACAAGGATGTGCCCTTACGTCAAGCAACCATGTAGTAAGACATCGCCTGTAAACTATACCGATGTACAACTAAAATACAGATTTAACGGAGGGCCATTTAATCATTCCAGACTACGTTCTAAAAGGTTCGTAAGTCTCATTCAGCTAACTGAACTGCGGTATGCAGGCGATAATGCTTCTCCAGTTCACACATCCTCAAAGTTGCGACAGTCTGTAAATTGTTTCCGTAATACATATGAACGATCTGGCCTAGGGTTGCCAAGTATCCCGGGAAATGCCGTAATTTCACTTAATTTGGACGAAAATACCGGATCCCGAATTTTTCAAGAAATATCTCGTATGGTCAGAATTACGTCCATTCATTCTTTTAAATTAGACGATGATTGCTTCGCTGCTCTTTGTCTCCTCCTTTTTTTTATTTTCCTCCCCCCTGCTACTGATGAAATTAGGCTCGCCAATGTGACTTCCGTTCCGTGTTGCGGCCCAACACATCTCGATGCGTGACGAGGTATTCCCGTTTCACTGTCGCTCAATCGTTGTAGTTGTGTTCTGAGAGGGCAACGTGTGCCAGTTAGGCACTGAAATATTTTGTAAAGAGTTAAAGATGAGTGGTGCTGGTGAGTATGATGGGGAAGAAAATTCACCAAGGAAGAAAACAGAAAAGTTACGTGTGTATCACTGTAATTTGGAGGAAACGTGCTCGTGGATTGCACATCTAAAGAAACCTCGTCATAAAACACAGTGTTCTTTTTGCAACAAGGATTTTATTACTGCACAAGGTGGCAACACAGACTGTTTACAACATTCGAAAACGACAGGTAAGTAGTATAAATTATAGACTTATACTCATTGTTTACTTCATGTCATTCATTTGTTAATCTGAAAAACGCAGTAGTGACTGATTAGTTATTTTTATGTCTTGGTATCTCACAAAGACAGGAAAAGGGAAGTCAAGCAAGCAAACAAGATATCTAACATCTTCAACGGCACATCACGAAAAAATTATGCAGCACAGCTGCAGGAGAACTGGTATTTATGTATCACAATATACACTCCTGGAAATTGAAATAAGAACACCGTGAATTCATTGTCCCAGGAAGGGGAAACTTTATTGACACTTTCCTGGGGTCAGATACATCACATGATCACACTGACAGAACCACAGGCACATAGACACAGGCAACAGAGCATGCACAATGTCGGCACTAGTACAGTGTATATCCATCTTTCGCAGCAATGCAGGCTGCTATTCTCCCATAGAGACGATCGTAGAGATGCTGGATGTAGTCCTGTGGAACGGCTTGCCATGCCATTTCCACCTGGCGCCTCAGTTGGACCAGCGTTCGTGCTGGACGTGCAGACCGCGTGAGACGACGCTTCATCCAGTCACAAACATGCTCAATGGGGGACAGATCCGGAGATCTTGCTGGCCAGGGTAGTTGACTTACACCTTCTAGAGCACGTTGGGTGGCACGGGATACATGCGGACGTGCATTGTCCTGTTGGAACAGCAAGTTCCCTTGCCGGTCTAGGAATGGTAGAACGATGGGTTCGATGACGGTTTGGATGGACCGTGCACTATTCAGTGTCCCCTCGACGATCACCAGAGGTGTACGGCCAGTGTAGGAGATCGCTCCCCACACCATGATGCCGGGTGTTGGCCCTGTGTGCCTCGGTCGTATGCAGTCCTGATTGTGGCGCTCACCTGCATGGTGCCAAACACGCATACGACCATCATTGGCACCAAGGCAGAAGCGACACTCATCGCTGAAGACGACACGTCTCCATTCGTCCCTCCATTCACGCCTGTCGCGACACCACTGGAGGCGGGCTGCACGATTTTGGGGCGTGAGCGGAAGACGGCATAACGGTGTGCGGGACCGTAGCCCAGCTTCATGGAGACGGTTGCGAATGGTCCTCGCCGATACCCCAGGAGCAACAGTGTCCCTAATTTGCTGGGAAGTGGCGGTGCGGTCCCCTACGGCACTGCGTAGGATCCTACGGTCTTGGCGTGCATCCGTGTGTCGCTGCGGTCCGGTCCCAGGTCGACTGGCACGTGCACCTTCCGCCGACCACTGGCGACAACATCGATGTACTGTGGAGACCTCACGCCCCACGTGTTGAGCAATTCGGCGGTACGTCCACCCGGCCTCCCGAATGCCCACTATACGCCCTCGCTCAAAGTCCGTCAACTGCACATACGGTTCACGTCCACGCTGTCGCGGCATGCTACCAGTGTTAAAGACTGCGATGGAGCTCCGTATGCCACGGCAAACTGGCTGACACTGACGGCGGCGGTGCACAAATGCTGCGCAGCTAGCGCCATTCGACGGCCAACACCGCGGTTCCTGGTGTGTCCGCTGTGCCGTGCGTGTGATCATTGCTTGTACAGCCCTCTTGCAGTGTCCGGAGCAAGTATGGTGGGTCTGACACACCGGTGTCAATGTGTTCTTTTTTCCATTTCCAGGAGTGTAAAACACAACCTCAGGTATAATAACATGGATTGCAACGTAAACTAGCTAAGGAAATGTTAGTGATTTGTGTATTTCAAAAACATTCAGTGTGTCAAACAAAAGCTGAAAGGCTTGTGAAAGATGTTCTGACTCCTGAAGATGTGTCCGGTTTTACTGAATTTTTGAAAGAGCATTGTAAGCCGAGCTCATTTTTCTCTATTCGTTTTGATGCGTCTAAGCGTAAAAACGGGAAGATATTTCCTGTAGTCTTATGGTATTTTGATCCAGATGTTGGAATACAATACAAACTTTTAGATTTATAGAACAAAGTGATGAAGCAGCCATAGGCATTCACAAATTGGAAAAACTTCACTTGTGTCTCACGGTGTTTGCAGTTGTAAAGCGTAACGTGCAGTTATGTAAATGTAAACTTTGGAAAGCACAATTCAATTATGAATCTGCTACATGAGCATAAAATAAATATTTTAAAAGCTCATTGTTCCAATCACGTTTCACATAATGCTGTAAAACGCACATGTGGCACCTTAGACGTTGATATAGAAAATCCAGTTTTAAAACTGTATGGCCATTTTTGCATTTTCAAATCATTTTTTTAATGTTTAGAAAGCGAATGGAGTGGAATTCTTTGGCATTATCCTTCCGGGTGATTAAGACTAACCCCTGCTGTTGAAAGGATAATTAAAACCTGGAAACCGATAAGAAGTTATTTTAAAAGTAGTGATAATTGTCCTAAAGTACGGGAGAAATATTTCAGTGATTGTGATGACCCAAAAAAGGAATTAATATTACAGTCATATGTATTGTTTTTCTCATACTGATAACGTAATAATGGAATACTCAAATTAGATTGCGCTGACATGAGTATAATGGAGCCATTTGAAATATTAAAAACTGTAATTAGTAAACTGAATCAAAGAAGAGTTGACAAATTTTTTAGCAGTTCTAGAAACAAAATATTAAATGAATTGACTTCTTCCAGGACAGCTATTGTGACAGACTTTATAGATTTCTGTTCCACTTTGCTTGAGTATCTAAAACAGTAGTAGTGCAGAGCTAATAAAAGAGGACTTCAGGTTAGCGTAATTTTTTGTAAAAAGAGACACACTTCTACAGAAAGAATCACAATCTGTTGCAAATACCAGAAAGCCATCAACAGTTAAAAGAAAAGATTTTAAATGACTGTGGGTGTTATCTGTTAGGTGTTGAAAGTCTGTTCTGGTGTTTTTTCTTTCGTTTTAGTATTTGCAGAAATGCATGTAGTTTGTGTTGTTAATGTTGTGATATAATTATTATAGAGAATAATAATACAATAAAATGATTTACCATTTGTTATTCTGAACGAATAATCAACTTGAGAACCCTTATTTTTTGCATTTAGATGATGATGTTTGGTTTGTGGGGAGCTCAACTGCGTGGTTATCAGCGCCCGTACAAGTCCCCAACCTTTGCTCAGTCCAATCTCGCCACTTTCATGAATGATGATGAAAACACAAACACTCAGTCATCTCGAGGTAGGTGAAATTCCCTGACCTTTCCGGTAATCGTACCCGGGACCCCATGCACGGGAAACGAGAACTCAACCGCGAGACCACGAGCTGGAGACTTTTTTGCATTTATCCCTTATTTTCATTTCTGTTATACACTATTATACCTTGTCTCCACGTTGAAGAGTTGGCAACCGTAGTTTGGCCTGACCATCAGTACCCATGAAACAAAGACACCTTCAGCCAGTTTCTGGAACTCCCTTTCCAGATTTAATTATCTCTCTGTCCTGCACACCTTTTGGAACAAACAGAACACTTTCTCTTTCTAGGAAGTATATTATCAACCAATTGCTCATCAGAAAAGGACGTGGAGAACAGAATTCATGCTGCACATGTAGCTTTTGGACGTCTCCTACACAGTGTCTTTCTGAATAAAGATCCGACACTATACGCAAAATAGATGTGGTTTCTGCTCTGCACTATGGCTGCGAAACTTGGACGCTATATTATTCTGATCTTAAGGAACTGGAATGCTTCAACCTGCAGCAGCTTACATACATTATGACCATCAAATCGGATCACTCTGAATTAAATGCTGCTGTTCTTGAGAAGGCAAAGATGTACAATATAGAAATCAGATGGATTGGGCATGTCCAGCGGATGAGAAAAAAAGGTTTCCTCGACAAATTTTGTGTAGTGAACTGAGCGCTGGTAGAGAGCCACATGGTGTGCCTGTGAAGCATTATAAGAGCCAGTTGAAGAAATATAAAGTGTCTAAACAGTGACCCACGTAATTGGTACGCTGCAGCAGAAAATAGTAATCACTGGCACATAACTACTTCAGCTACTATCTTATATTTTGAGCAGCATCGTCCGCAGCAGGGAAATAAAAAATGTCAGAGATGCGAACTTCACCTGCCACTGTTCCCCTCGCTATGATTAATCTATGTGGCCGTATGTTTCATGTCATGATTGGGCTGCTAAGCCATCAAAAGCATCTCCACAGCTGAACTACCATGTAGTAGTGAAATGTAGGAGTATCATCTGCCGCCGCAGACAATGACATCGACGACGACTACATGTGCCATGCAGTTAATTTAAGAATTATAAAAGCAACTTAACTCTCCACATTACCGAGATAATCAACAAAACATAAAAATCCAAGTCTGCACCCACCGTTATCAGTATTTCGTTAGGCACTAAGATCATGAACACTGGTCAGCAGACTATGAATATGCGAGGCCGGCCGTTGTGGCCGAGTGGTTCTAGGCGCTTCAGTCTCGAACCGCGCAATTGCTACGGTCGCAGGTTCGAATCCTGCCTCGGGTATGGAGGTGTGTGATGTCCTTAGGTTAGTTAGGTTTCAGTAGTTCTCAGTCTAGGGTACTTATGACCTCAGATGTTAAGTCCCATAGTGCTCAGAGCCATTTTGCGAGCATGTAAATGAGGGGAGTTCTGTTTCTTTTAGTCATTTCCACATCCGTTCGAGAAGCAATTTATTTTTATTTTTTGTGGAGAGTCTTTCCCCTTTTATCTCCCCTTACTCAAATCCCTGTGATTTGCTGGTTCTACCCACGGACTAACGGACTCTGTCGCATTTTTTGGTGATAGCCTATACAGTAAACCTCTGAATGGGTGCCTTTACCCGGCTGGAATGTCGCTGGTGGATGCAAGCCCGTCCACTTGGATAGGCTCTCATGGAAGGAACTGAAAAGTCTCCTACATTAAACGTAGTTTGTCATTTTCAAGACTTACTTACGATACAACTATATTTGCTAAAAGATAGCTGTAAAATATGGAAACTGATTATATATCAATCAATTTCCATTCACAGCCAACGTACATAGACTGCCGGAAAAAAATAGCACATCCTTTTAGAGATTCCCAATTCACTCAAGATTTATTGTTGCAACAATGCATATGGAGTCCATGAAATGATTGCATTTACAGATCAGTAGGACAAGCTGTTCTGATGTACCAGGTATTCAACCATGCAGAAACACCCATATTAGCACGTGGTATAGCCTCCTTGGACGACAATGCAGGCGATGACTCTGGCATCTAGTCGATCGTACAGATGGTGAATACTGTCCTGCGATACGTTATGCCACGTTTACTCGATCTGTTCACGTATTTCTATAACAGTTATTGGTTGACGAGTCGCATGAGTCGCTTCTCGTCCCAGTATGTGTCACACGTGCTCGATTGGAGACAAGTCTAGAAATCGTGCTGGTCAGCGAAGTTACTCCACGTCTTGCAGGGCACGTTGCGTTTCACAGGCAGTGCGCGGGCGAGCATTATCCTGTTGGTACAACAAATCACCTTCCTCTTGCAAGAACAGCAAACGAACGCGACTAACATTCTGCACCTACGAAGCACTGGTGAATGTCCCCTCCAGAAACATCAAAGATGAAGGAGTGTTGTAACTTACTGCACCACAAACCATAAGGCCTTGGATGGGGCCGATGTTTTTTAGAAAAATACGCTTTTCAAGATAGCACTCACCAGGTCTACATTGCACGCGCAAACGTCCATCACTTACGTGCAGGAAGAATCTCGTTTCATCGTTGAAGACCACGGCGCGTCATTCCATCTTCAAAGTGATCCTCCGAAGACACCAGGCGAGCTGTGGACGTAGATGTTGTGGCATGAGTGGAAGACGGAATAGAGGTGTGCATGACCATAGTCTCACTGCTAATAACCGGTTCGACAGTTCTGCGCTCAGGAGCCCTCTTATCTGTGCTGTGGTAGCTCTTCGATCTGCCACTGCTGCCCTTACAACACGACGATCTTGGCGAGCGTCTATGCTGCGTGAAGCAGCTCGGCCAACTTGTGTGGCAATTCTCCGAAAAGGCCCTCCGACCACAAGGAAGGCAAAAATTTCACCCATTCAAATTAGCTCAGATGGCGGTAGGAAGCACGGTTGCTTCTCTGTGGCAGGGTTTCCTGCTTGCTTCAGACGTTTGCACCACACTGAGCCTTCTGGCCGTGAGTGTTCCCTATTAAGCGCTCTGGTAGCTAACCCCCTACGCTATCTGCTGGCGGACGACGCTGAAACCATCACCAGAACATCGACTATCCTACAGGAGGCAGATTATATCATCAAATCAAAATCAACGTCGTCTTTCCAGGTGTACTAATTTTTTTCCAGCAGTGTATAAATGCAAACACTTCCACTAAAATGTTTCTGGGAGCGGGATGACGGGCTCCATGACGCTCCCCCCACTCCTTTCGATCCAGGGGCACGTGCTCTTATTCTAGCTTTCTGTGTTTTATTGTTCTGGGTCTATCAGTGGTGTAGCACTCCTGCTGTCATGTAAATAACCTCGACATATTGCCTGGACATTCATATGATCCTTTCATAACACAGTACACAGTCACCAGTGCTGGCGGTGCTTCCATGTAGATTGCGTTATCGGCCATCCATTTTGACGTAGGCCTTGCCTCTTATTTCAGAGTGATTTTAGGAGCAATGCGCGCATCGCAGTCTCATTCTGCGTTAACCAGTCTACATAGTGGCTGCTTCAGTTACTATTACAATTAGGCATATGGGTTGCATTATGTGCTTGCAATTTCGTTCTTAATAACACTAGCAGACTTGTTTGAGGATGTGTGTGGCTTATTAATCAACCATTTTTGTAGCCACAAGCATGTTGTAGCGTTCCAGCTAACATTCCACCAGCTTTGCAAAAGACATGAGTTTCCCATCTCTCGTGGGTATCTGACCATCACATCTTTACCCGTAAAAGTAAATTAAAATGCGAAAAAACATCAAAATCTTAAACCTGTGAAGTTGTCTCGCGCTATGTTCGAGACAGAGAGCTCTGGTAAAATGCACTATTATCAGCCGATTCTTCCTAGAGGAAGTGCAACACATAACTCAGCTTTTCAGAGTTGCAGATACTACAGACAAACAGCTACAAGAGAAAGTGTCCCAATCATTCACTGATAAGCCAAAACAGAAAACTGTATGATCACTGTCCACCGCATGACTGAAGCCGCCTGGTCGCGTTTTGAGCACATTACGCATTAAGAAAAGTATATAAGCAGAGCAGAGACGAACAGGGAGTAACTGTAGTGACAATATGAACCGCAAATTGGAAAATGCACTGACATCAGCGACTTTGACGAAGGGTAGATTGTTTAAGACTGGCACCTGTCATAGTCATCTACGGAAAGTGGTTGAAGGATGGTGAAACCACCAGTAGGCATCAAGGTATTGGACGTTCACACCTCACCACAAAATGTGGAACTCGGAGGCTTGCCTACTCTCATAAGGAGGGTAGATGCCGATCTGTGAGAAATGTGACGATGGAGTTCAATACTGCAGCAGCACAAGTGTTTCAGAGTACCCTGTTTAGCACACGTTGTCAAACAGTGGACTTTGCATCAGACAGCCCGTACATGTTCCCATTTGACCCACTGACACTGTTAATTACGAAGACAATGGGCATGGGATCATCAAGATTGGACCACGGATCAATGGAAATGTGTTGACTGGTCAGGGGACACACATTTCGTGTTACTGTAGGTAAATGGTCGTGTCCAGATACACCATCATCCAGGTCAATGGCTGCTTTAAACATGCACCACACCACGGATGCAGCAGACTGATTGGGGCAGTACCATGCTATGGAGGACACTCATATGGACTTCTAATGGGACCTTTGCTAATAATCAAAGGCACCATGACAGCTGTGTTCTACATGAACATTCAGGACCATCTGGAATCCTTCACACTTCGTCTTCTCTGATGGCCATGGCATGTTCCAGCAGGATAACTGTCATCTGTGTTACAAGTCTCGAATCATACTACAGTGAGTTGAGGATGATGACAGTGAACCCATGCTTCTGCTGATGATCATCATCATTTGCCGGATGCCATTCTCGTGAAGCAAGGGGGGCAGTTAACAATGCAGTAAAGTCCGCTTCCCCTATACAGCACTTTAGGGTTGAGGTTGGACAGTTCACAAAACTGCAAAACCTGTGTAACACTGGTGTCAGTATCAGTGAGGATGGTGGGCAGAGTTCCACCGAGGGCTGCCCTGATGTTGGCATATATGACACTCATAATGAAAATATTGGTGGCACACCACAAACTTCACAGAGTGGTGTATCCTCTTGCTGGAGGAGGAAACTGTGTTAAAGGAGCGTATTCTATGCGCAGCCTGGTGAGCAGCACTTCCTTCCATTAGTGAGGTTGGCAAAAGTCTGCCATGCCTCTGTGGTTGATTTCAGTGACTGCAATCTGTTTTCTGCCACTTTCAGTACTTACATTTCCCTCTGACAAATGTTTTGTCTGTCAGATAATGAGATGACTGCTTGAAAGGGGATGGTACAGCGATGTACAACACCCTCCTGGCATGCTTCCTTGGCTGCTATCCCAATGAAACCAGGTACCCAGCAGAAGACCATCTTCTTGCCATGCTGTTGGAGCCACTGTAAGGAGTCATGGATGAGATGAAAAAACTGGTCAACTGCATACGTTTGGTGAGTCAGAACAGACAAGAAACCTTGTACTGTGATGCCTGTGAACCCACTCCAGTGTCGTCTTAATGCCATATAACTCTGCATCATTATTTGTAAATACTCCAGAAGGTAACTTTGAAAACCCTATCAGGGGAAACTGAGCAAATGAACGCATTCTCATGCTGGGATCCAACTGTATAAACAACTATTAAACTGTGATACGCATTTAAAATTAAAGGAAACAGAGCTGTGCCCATATTAGTAATGCTGTCATCTGGAGCACAAGTTTTCTTGTACTGTATCAAGCTTAAAATCACTTTAGACCTCTAAAGGTGCCAAAGCGGCAATTTCTTCCATCTCTGACTATGTATTTAGAGGTCTGATATATCCAGATCCTTCAGATAATCAACAGTATGTATCCCACATGGCTTGGTCACATGGGGCCGTTTGCTCAACAGCTGCTAAAAGTTGCGTTGGAATACGGCACCAAACGCCAATGACAAGTAAACGCTGCGAAATACAGGCTGATCCATAAACTACGCTGCCATAATCTATTTGTGATATGTAAATACACTATTAAACTGCAGAGAGTGGGACCTGTCAGCTCCAAATGCCTTTACACTTACGCAATTCAACAATTAGAAGGTCAGTAATTAGAAGGTCTTTCATCTGAGGCAGCCAGGTTAATTTGGAGTCAAACAGCAGGCTCAGAGTCCTTAAAATGTAAAATATTATCTCGCACTGTTAGCTCTTACTGGTTAAAACTTCGACGAGCATCGCTAAAATAGATGCACGTAGTCTTGTCTGATGAGAACCTAAAAGCAGTCTTACTAGCCCAAGATTCCAGCCTCCTGATAGCCAGATGTAGTTACATCATTGTCGTCGTGATCAGAGAAAGAGAAGAAGATTGCAAAGTCATCTACAAAGAAAACATTTTTAACAGGGCTCCTGACTGCAGAGGAGATACCACTGATAGTGAGTGCAAACAATGTGACACTGAGTACACTGCCTTGTGGGAACTCCATTCTCTTGAACATAGCAATCAGTCAAGGAATCACCATTGCAATTCAAAGGTATCGGTCCTCAATGAAGGATTGGATACGAAGCAGCAAATGTCCACACAGTCCACATTCAAAAAGTTGGCGGTGGATGATGCGCCTCGAAGTTGTGTCCTACTCTTTTTTGAAGTAAAAGCACAAACCAAATGGTTTGGGTGCAACAGAGAACCCTGTATCGCAGTCTCCAGTTGAAACAAGCTGTCACGAGCAGAACAGTGGTGCCTGAAATCACACTGGGAGCGGCACAGGCGGCTTTGGGATTGGATCTACTAAGGAGACTGTCTACACTACGCTTGTCCGTCCTCTTTTAGAATACTGCTGCGCAGTGTGGGATCCCTACCAGATAGGATTGACGTAGTAGATCGAAATAGTTCAAAGAAGGGCAGCACGTTTTGTATTATCGTGAAATAGGGTAGAGGGTGTCACTAAAATGATACCGTATTTAGGGTGAACATTATTAAAAATAAGGCGTTTTTCTTGCAGCGGAATCTTCTCACGAAATTCCAGTTATCAGCATTCTCCTCCGATTGAGAAAATACGTTGTTGACACCGACCTAAATAGGGAGAAATGATCACCACTATAAAAAAAGGAAATCAGAGCTCGCACAGATAGATATAAGTGTTCGTTCTTTTTGCGCGCTATACGAGATTGGAATAATAGAATTGTAACGGCATATAAATGTGATTTGCAGAATATCGATGCACATGTAGATGTAGATGTAGAGGTCAGGTGGAACATTAGACGGTTCCTGGCTCTGTTCCCTCCATGACGATATCAATGTCCTTGACAGTAAAATCACCATGAGAGAACGCTCACTGATCCGAAGATCTAGTTGCACTTTCTTTGAGTTGGAACTTCTTGTGCGATGTTTTTCCTTACTTATGGGAGAAGTTACTTGCATGAGTAGTGGGGACGGCTTAGTGTGCTTCTGATGGTGTGCAGCGGTACGTGGCTGAGTTTCGATGTCCATCGTCGACAGCTTCCAAATGATTTCAGGTTCAAGTGCAGATCCCCCCTCCCCCCTCCCCCCCCCCTCTCCACCAGGTACTCTGACAAGTTCATGTACTTATGCTGGAATTTGTGGTCTGGGTTTATGTGGAGGCATCACCCCTGCTGACTGGCTTCTTAAAGCGCTGATGCAAAAGACATGGCAAATACTAACTTTATCTTGGAGCTTTTCCGTTTGGTCCGTGTTTGGATAGAAAAACAACAATATTGGAATTGCGAGTCCGCCTTGATGCAAAACACTTTTTGTTATTTATTTACTTATTTATTCCCCAAACTAGTTTCAGCGAGAAATATCGCCATCATCAGTGGGTTCTCTAAATCTAAAACATGCATAAAATAGCATAGTTTTTTAAATATTATTTTCTGCGAATACTTTTATATTGTCTTCTTTATTGTACATTGCAGCATGATTTTAAGAATTGTTGTCGCTGATTGAAGATTATTTTCAGTGCTTCAGTTGCCGTTTTTCTTGGCATACATCATGTCATCTGCAACTGTGTGAGCGGATGTTAGTAAACAAATACTAAAACGTGAACTTACGTATGTCAGCGTTATGCGGTTGGGACTGCGGATACAGTTTTGGCGTGAACTAGACTGTTACTTAGTTTGTCGTGTGCTCACGTTTGTTGGGCGGTTTGCAGATACTTTTATACACAGAAAAACAAAACTTTCGCACTACTTTTATGACCCAAAACATTGCGCCATCTTGAAACTTGCTGGCAGATTAAAACTGTGTGCTGGACCGAGACTCGAACTCGGGACCTTTGCCTTTCGCGAGGAAGTGCTCTACCAACTGAGCTAACCAAACACGACTCACGCCGCGTCCTCACAGCTGTACTTCGCAGGAGAGCTTCTGTAAAGTTTGGAAGGTAGGAGACGAGGCACTGGCAGAAGTAAATCTGTGAGGACGGGGCGTGAGTCGTGTTTGGGTAGCTCAGTTGGTAGAGCACTTGCCCGCGAAAGGCAAAGGTCCCGCGTTTGAATCTCGGTCCAGCACACAGTTGTAATCTGTCAGGAAGTTTCATATCAGCGCACACTCCGCTGCCGAGTTAAAATCGCATTCTGGATTACGCCATCTTGCTTTTCGCCCGTGTCGGGAGAAATGTATCGCATGTTACGACAAGACTATGAAAACTGTAGCGGGTGTTCTGACGACTTCTGTTCGTTATTTATTTCTCTGTGTGTAACGGGGGAGTGTTTCTTTTACGCGCACAGTTCTCTCAGAGAGGTAAAGAGTGTGTTGCTCCCAACTATAGCCTTTTGTATGTAGTAATTTTCCTTTATTGTTATTTGTAGCTATTAACTGTTGCTGTGTTTGAGGATGTGTAAATCACTTTCGATATTATTGTGGAATATGGCTTTTTTAATTAGGTGTTCTGCGAAAGCTAAAAGTGTGTTGTCACTCTTTAGAGCTCTCATGTGCTTGTGTACCTTGTTTGGAAATTTCTGCTTGTTTGTCCTACTTATTGGGCCTGACAGGAGTTACATGTGAGCTGATATATTCCAGAATTGGCTCAAATGGCTCTGGGCACTATGGGACTGAACTTCTGAGGTCATCAGTCCCCTAGAACTTAGAACTACTTAAACCTCACTAACCTAAGGATATCACACACATCCATGCCCGAGGCAGGATTTGAACCTGCGACCGTAGCGGTCGCGCGGTTCCAGACTGTAGCGCCTAGAACCGCTCGGCCACTCCGGCCGGCATTCCAGAATTGCAACTTACTTGTCACTTACTTGTAAAAATCCAGATGCGTCAAGTCTGGCGAACGAGCCGGCCACGACACATCTCCTCCGCTTCCAATCCCACGGTTTGGGAGTTGTCTCTGCAACTCTGCACTCGTTCGCCAGACTTGACGCCTCTGGATTTTTTCTTCTGAGAATTCGTAAAAGACATTGTTTATAAAGACGTTCCAACTACACCTGAAGATATGCGAGAGAGAATTGTCAGACCATGTGCTTCGATAAGTGCCGATGTGATAAGGAATACCACTCAATCCATGATAAGAAGATTGCAGCACTGCATTGATACCAATGGTCATCACTTCAAACACCTTCTGTAAATGGACGTTCATGCCACCTTTATGAGCTTAGTTGACCTTCGAAGACCTTACTGTCACGCATCATTCGTGTCAATACCTGCTATCAGAAAATAAGTACCAAACTGTAGCTTCCCATTAAAAAAAAAAAAATCAAGTTGACCCTTATATCTCTGAAGCGACCTCACCTAGCAAAAAAAAAAACGTCTCAGTGTCTGACAACGCTCAATTTCGCCACGTTCGTGCAGGCGCGAATTTGCAAATATATAACGAGATAGCTGTGCTGAAATAATTAACAGGCATTGCGACCAAACATTGCAGAAAAGCAACACCTACGATTTCGTCTCCATCGACAGCACATTTATACTAAGCAAGCTAGCGCAATGGTTAGCACATTGGACTTGCATTTGGGATGACGACGGTTCAAACTCGCCTCCAGTCATCCTAATTTAGATTTTCCATGATATCCCTGAATCGCTTAAGGCAAATGCTGGAATGGTTCCTTTGAAATGGCACGGCCCATTTCCTTCTCCATCCTTCCCTAATCCAAGTTTGTGCTCCGTCTCTAATGACCTCGTTATCGACGGGACGTTAAACACTAATCTCCTCCTCCTCCTCCTCCATCAGCTCTATGGAGAAGGATGTAGTACTGAGAACTGTTGTAGTTTAGCGGAACATTCCATTCCAATACTTTAGAGATCGGGTGAGGTATTGCAGTATTAGATGCAAGTTACGCTGACGGAAAAAAGTAGCAACGCCAAGAAGGAATTGTGCAACATAAACGAAAGTCGGTTGGCGTTTTTTTGCTTTAAATACACGCGGTGACAGGCGTGAGCGTTAGTACTTTTGATACTGGACGTGGTGAGTTGAAGATGGTAAAGAATGCCTTTAAGACGACAAAGACGCTATTATCAGCACCTCACCGAGTTTGAGTGCGGCCGTGTAATACGGCTACGAGACGCTGGAACTTCCTCCTCCTATACTGCAGAAAGACTTGGCAGGAATGCAGCACACAGTACTTGATTGCTGGCAACGGTGGCCACGAGAATGTACGGTCATAAGAAGACCGGGCTCCAGACAGCCACGTGGCACTACCGAGAGGGAAGACCGTCACATACGGCTTATGACTGTGTCGTAATTGTACTGCATCTGAGCAGCAGTTGGCCCCACAGTGACACAACGAACTGTTACAAAACGGTTACTTCAAGGATAGTTCCGAGTTAGAGCGCAGTACTGCGCATTCCGCTGACCGCAAACCACCACCATTTGCGACTTAAGTGGTGTCAAGCGAGAGCTCGTTGGAAGGCAGGGTAGAGGTCTATTTTGTTTCCTGATGAAAGGTGGTTCTGCCTCGGTGCCAGTAATGGCCGTGTGTTGGTTAGAAGGAGGCCAGGTGAGCGCCTGCAGCAAAAATGTCCGCGACCTAGACACACCGGGCCTACATCTGGAGCTATGGCCTGCGATGCGATTTCGTACGACAACAGCAGCACTCTCGTGGTTATCTCACGCACGCTGATTGCTAATTTCTGCGTCAGTCTTGTGATTTTCCAACAGGATAACGCTTGCCCACATACCGCTGTTGTAACGTATCATGCTCTACAGAGTGTCGACATGTTGCCTTGGCCTGCTTGATCGCCAAATCCGTCTCCAATCGAGTACATATGGGTTACAGCGCATCCACACACAGTATTAACAGTGCCAGTATTGACCGACCAAGTGCAACAGACATGGAACTCCATCCCACAAACTGACATCCGGCACCTATACGACACAATTCATGCACATTTGCATGCTTACATTGAACATTCTGGAGGTTACACCGGTTATTAATGTACCAGCATGTCACATTTGAAATGGCTTATCTCGCGTTACCTTAACCTGTGGTCTTGAAATGTTAATCACTTAAATAAGTCACCTAGACAAATTTATTCCCAAAACTTTTTGTTGTTGCTATATTTTTTTCTCTCAGAACAAATTATTTTAATCAGGAGCTTTCTCAGAAGAGATAAAGCCCACTGTTCAGTATTACATTCCACACTGGTGTGTACAAAGCTCAGAGCTACCCAGCAATACCAAAAGAGACCGTCACCACACAGACACAAACACACGCCAAGTACCTTCTCAGTTCCGATCAAGCCGACCGCTGTGGCCGAGCGGCTCTAGGCACTTCAGTCCGGAACCGTGCTGCTGCTGCGGTTGCAGGTTCGAATCTTGCCTCGGGCATGGATGTGTGTGCTGTCCTTAGGTTAGTTAGGTTTAAGTAGTTCTAGGTCTAGGGGACTGATGACCTCAAATGTTAAGTCCCATAGTGCTTAGCCGTCTCCAGATGACGCTAGAAAAGCGAGACTACCTTCTGCTTCTATCCACCAGCGCGTCAAATTCATCCGCCGATAGTCGCCAGGCGCCAGGGAGAACGCTGTCAACCGTGGACCACTATGCTTACACCTCGGGCTGGCGCGGATGGAGATCCTTCCGATAAGAGGTACAAAAGACGACGCGCCCCAATCAAGCAGTTGGTGCAGCGCCAACAGTTCTTACCGTTGCACAATTTAGCGAGTTCCGCCAGTCCCGTTTATGACACTAAAGTCCCAACGTAGTAGTCGCTATTTATCGGAGAAATAAGAACAGTTAACTACGAGTGTCTGCTTGATACTTTCAGTCTTACTGACTAAATCATAGACTTCCATGTGACGCCTTTGAAGTTGCGATATCAAATATCTGGTCACACGCCAAAACGCGCCGAAAGCTATTGTCCCTCAGCGCAATATTAACAGACTGTAACTGTTTCTTCCGTGAGACTTTTACGTTAATTTGTAACTTCATATTAATGAAACAGGTTTCGCGTAGAGCCTATTATCAGACTGGCTTGTTCATTCAAATATACAAATACTAATAAATAATTATCAAATCCAGATAGCTAATGAAGTAGTTGCTCTCGATTTGCATATATGCAGTTTTGTGAAGGACATGGACACTAATTTTATCATAAGGACGGACAATAATTTTTATCATACATTGGAGCCTGGAGTGTGCGTTAGTTACCTTTGCGACTGGACATGGTGAGCTGAAGTTAGTCAAGAATGCCTTTAAAGCGACAAAGACGCCATTATCAACAGCTCACAGAGTTTGAACGAGGTCGTGTAAAAGGACTTCGAGAAGCTGGATCTTCCTTCTCAGATACTACAGAAAGAGTTGGCAGGAATGTAGGCACTGTACATGATTGCTGGCAGTGATGTTCACGAGAATGTACTGTCCCAAGAAGCCCGGGATCTGGACGGCCACGTGGCACTACAGAGAGGGAAGATAATAGTGTTCGGCGTATGGCTTTGGCACATCGAACTGCATATGGAGCAGCAATTGACATCACAGTGACACAACGGACTGTCACAAATCTGTTACTTCAAGGACAGCTGCGAGCCAGACAAACTGTAGCATGCACTCCACTGACCCCAAACCATCAACATTTGCGGCTTCAGTGGTGTCAAGCGAGAGCTGATTGGAAGGAAGGATGGAGATCTTTGATGTTTTCTAATGAACGGTGGTTCTGCCTCGGTGCCTATGATGGACATGCCTTGGTTAGTAGGAGGTCAGTTGAGGACCTGCTACAAACATGTCTACATGCTACACACACTGGACCTACACATGGAGTTGTGGTCTGGGACGCGATTCCGTATGACCCCAGGAACACTCTCGTTGTTATCCCACTCACCCTGCTTGCTAATTTCTACGTCAGTCTCGTGATGTGACCTGTTGCGCTGCCATTCATGAACAGTATTTGAGGGGGTATTTGCCAACAGGATAACGCTTGCCCACGTACCACTGTTGTAACCCAGTATGCTCTACAGAGTGTCGACATGTTGCGTTGGCCTGCTTGATCACTACGTCCGTCTCCAATCGAGTACATATGGGATATCACCGGACGACAACTGCAGCATCCACACACAGCATTAACAGCGCCAGTATTGACCGACCAAGTGCAACACACATGGAACTCCATCCCACAAACTGGCACCCGGCACCTATACGACACAATTCACGCACATCTGCATGCTTGGATTCAACATCCTGGCGGTTACACCGGTTATTAATCTACCAGCATGTCACATTTGAAATGGCTTATTTCCCGTTTACATTAACCTGTGATCTTGCTATGTTAATCACTTAAATATGTTACCTAGACAAAATTATTACCAAAATTTCATTACTCTACATTAATTATTTTTTGGTACTGCGACTTTTTTCCGTCAGCATCCTTGCGACATTTCTACTGTTTTGCCATAGACGTGGGGATCTTTCTGGCCTCAGGAGCACCTCAGCATCACGCAAGAATTTCAAATATGTGTCACGTGTGAAAGAGCGCTGTCATGTTCAAAAATGGCACCACCATACTGCAGCTTGAGCGGTAACACGTAAGGATGCAGAATGTTTGTGAAGTAGTGCTGTGCTATCGGAGTTCTCTCAATCATTACCAGCCATGACCCCAAGTCACATCAGATGGTTCATCACACCATGACCCAAGGAATACAATCGCTGTGACTCTCCAGAACATTGGAAGAATGTGACCTCACCACAGGTCACCGCCAAATTCGTCGATGATGGTCATCTGCGATAGTGCAGAACCGCGATTCATCGTTGAATACAATCCGACGCCATTCATCAACAATCCATCAGTTCTTATACTGTATTACATGAAATGCAGCCATTGGTGTTGCGGTGTTAACTGCAGTATATGCAGCCTAGTCCAGCATCTGTTAGTCTCTGACCAAAGATGCGGGATGACATATGATGTTGCACGGAGTCCATTACTTGTTCTCAGATGGCAGGTGCAGATGTGAAGGATTTCGATATGCTTGGTGCATAATACGGCCATCCGGCCTTGTGGTGGTCGGACGTGGTCATCCGGGACCTTGAAGACGCGTATGCCTCCTTCACACTCCCATGCAGTTCAACATCGGACCGCTAACACATCCGAATACTGCAAAATCTCGATATTGCACGATTCGAACAGCCAGTCACATACAGCCCCACAACGAGGCTCTTTTGAAACCTGTCAGGTGCTGATAATGCTGTCTCAGATGAGTATGCAGTTTCTTCGTATCCTTCACAGTGATTACTCAACATCTGATATTGTTCACGTCCCTTACGTACCCTACCAGGCCTAGTAACAAAAATAAACACGAACAACTCTAATTGACTCTTGTGGCTGTTCTACCTGTCACAGATAATGACAACGCTAATCATTTACATACCCGCGTTTGGTGTATAGGTGTATGAAGTTGCATTGACATTCGACCATGTCTTGTGGGTGCTTTGTCTCTTTTATGAGGCAGTACGTACACGGATTGCATCTGATGAACGGCAAAGTCAGACCACACAGAGCTGTTTTGGTGGACGAGTACCTGCATCACCATGTCATCCTTTCCCTGGCGGTGCCAGCTGACTCCCCGGATTTAATGTAGAATATGCATGGGGCGCACTGGACAGGAAGCTTACAGCTCTAGCACTGTCACTGTAGACAGCTGCTGGGGCCAAAGGGCTCTTGGCCAGCAGAGGGATGAGTTATCTCAAAAAAGCGTTGAGTAGTCTGGAAACGTGGGATTAAAATGAGGAAGTACCAGGGCGTGTGGTCGACGTTCGGTCTAACTCGGAAATCGGTCACGTGATGTCTCTCGCTCGCTGTGTGGTGCGATCTTTTGTCTCGATCACCAAATTTACGGAAGTGTTGAAGATCCAATCGCACCTAAATATTTACGATAAGCAAGCCTATAAATGTGACTGCTGCTCGTTGTAATTCGCAGTGATTTAAGTTGTGTTTGTAGTTTCCTGCGTAATCACAGCCTCGAAAATCGCAACGTTTTCCCAATAAACAGCAAAGTATTGGTGATAAACAAGAGTATAAATATGATTGCTGTTCATTTCACTCGTAGCTGTGCTCCTAGTTTCCCGCCTAACTATATCCAAAGAAATCGCAACATATTCTGAAAAAAACGGTAAAACATTTGCGATAAGAAAAAATATAAACGTCATTGCTGGTTGTTTCGCTCGCAACAATTTCGGTTTTTAATCAGACTTAAGTCACGAAATCTAAGAAACTCAATCCTGAGAAAAAACACTTTTATATGTTAATAACTTCGAATATTGCGGAGCACACTTGTGTTACATGAATAAGAATGACCCACAACGTGTTACAAAAGAAAATATGAAAAAATTAATATAGATCAGGACGCAAAACTACTTTATCCGACTCCGTAACGGAGCATCTCTAACCACATGACGACAGCAATCATTTACAGTTTCGGGCATTATCACCAGGACTTTTGCAGCTGATCTGTCATTAACTGACATTTAATTATAACCAATCGTCCCTAGAGTGACGTGTTTGTGATAATATTTAATCCGACGTTGCGTTTAAACGGCATATTGTCACAACACGCGTGTTCTAATATGGAAACAATGACATACGATGAATCCTATTGGCGTTTCTAAAGTAGAGAACAGGAGACGTCACCTGACTGATTCCCGATTTCAGCCAAACACCAGCTGAAAGCGGTCGTGGCTTTACCAGTTTAATCACTCGTGGTCTGGAATGGGAAACCGTCGAGTGTCCTACATTGCCGTGCAAGTGCATCAGATCCGGTGTTCATGTTCTGCGTGCCATCAGTGGGTTACCCATATAGCGCCCATAGCTAGATACATTGTATACGTACCACTGCCACGAGTTACTTACTTCTGTGCACGCATTCTCACCATGTCTCATGTAATTAAATGATTATCAAAGAAAATTTATACACACCAGTGCACACACTTTTCAAAAACTGGGTGCGCTAAACATCCACACTAGAGTTACTTTCGTGTTACTGTTTTAATCCCATCGCCGAACTGAATATTTTTTTCCGAATTAGTAACAACATTACCAGAATACAAACAAATACTAATAGTGATGAGGAGGAAAACAAATTGAATAACACCCAATAACCAGTAAACTAAGCTCCAGTCAGTGACGCATTGTGCATAAACAGCGCATCAAACTAAAAGTTTTAACTATAAAGACTTCATAGAGTTAGCCTACTATTACTGTAAGCGCAAATTAACAAAAATGTTGTTCTTCTTTTGACCAATAACAGACTGGTGCAGAAAACGTAAGAACGAAAGTAACTTTCGCATGATATGTCACTGCAAACTAATACAGCTCGATGAAACTGGGACTATACATATAAACAACTACTACATTATGGTACAGGATGTAGCTGGAACATGTACGCAATGAGACAAACAGAAACCCAGCTCGCGCTATTCGTTCAGAGGGCCATAGACACGGGTTCCCAGGTAGATGCCGTGTTTCTTGACTTCCGCAAGGCGTTTGATACAGTTCTTCACAGTAGTTTAATGTACAAAGTAAGAGCATATGGACTATCATACCACTTGTGTGATTGGATTGAAGAGTTCCTATATAACAGAACGCAGCATGTCATTCTCAATGGACAGAAGTCTTCCGAAGTAAGAGCGATTCCATGTGTGTCGCAGGGGAGTGTCGTAGGACCGTTGCTATTCACAATATATATAAATGACCTTGTGGATAACATCGGAAGTTCACTGAGGCTGTTTGCGGATGATGCTCTATTATATCAAAAGGCTGTAACAATGGAAAATTGTACTGAAATGCAGGAGCATCTGCAACGAATTGACGCATGGTGCAGGGAATGGCAATTGAATCTCAATGTAGTCAAGTGTAATGTGCTGCAAATACATAGAAATAAAGATCCTTTATCATTTAGCTACAATATAGCAGGTCAGTAACTGGAAGCAGTTAATTCCATGAATTATCTCGGAGTAGGCAAGAATCATTTAGTAATCGCGAAAGCGTTACGGAGATGATAGATAAACTCCAGTGGAAGACTGTGCAAGAGAGACGCTCAGTAGCTCGGTACGGGCTTTTGTTGAAGTTTCGAGAATATACCTTCACCGAGGAGTCAAGCGCTCCCTCCTACGTATATCTCGCGAGGAGACCATGAGGATAAAATCAGAGAGATTAGAGCCCACACAGAGGTATACCGACAATCTTTCTTTCAAAGAGCAACACGAGACTGGAGTAGAAGAGAGAACCGATAGAGGGACTCAAGACACCCTCCGCCACACACCGTCGGGTAGATTTCGGAGTGTGGATGTAGATGTAGATACTGGTACATAGTTCTTAATAGGGTATGTGATCACCACAGACAACAATACATGCTCTGCAACGTGCTCCCATGCTGGCCACAACGTTGGTAAGGAGTTCTCGTCTCCTCAGTACATTCCACACATGTTCGATGGGATTTAGGTCAGGAGAACGGGCAGGTCATTCCATTCGCCGAATATCCTCACATTCCAAGAGCTCATCCACCTGCGCTGTTCGCGATTTCGCGCGTTATCATTTATAAAAATGAAGTCAGGGCCGAATGCACCCCTGAAAAGACTAATATGGGGAAGGAGTACAGTGTTACAATAACGTTGGCCGCTCAGTGCACCGTGTTCAAGGAGCCAAAGGTCAGTATGCTCTTGCAGTATCATGACTTCCCACACCGTAACACCAGGAACACAAAAACGACACTGCTCGAGAATGTTGCTGGGATCGTTACATGTTCCCACCTCTTGCCATATGACGGTACGTCCAAATCACTCCTCTGACTGAATCTCCCCTCACCTGAGAAGGCCGGCCGAAGTGACCGTGCGGTTCTAGGCGCTACAGTCTGAAACCGCCAGACCGGGCCTCACAGTTCTGTTAAATGTGGTTGCAATTGCGCCCGCTTTCTGACGTGGGTCACCCCCTACTATAGTTGACCATGGTCGGCCACCTCCCCACCCTCTGGCAGCAGTGAGTTTACAAGATGGCCTCCGAGTAAGTGACGCCAGAAACTATTCCCAGAAAGTTAAGTGATTTAGACAGGAATATAATTTAGTTTAACACCGACAACAAATTAAAAACGTGCATTAGAGTATCGTTTAGTCTTGCCGTTAAAGGTTTCATTTATCTTTGCGTATTTTTTTTCAGAAAACACGAGAAGATCGTAACTTCGCGAAGTCGCGTTTAGGCTTAAATTTTGTAAACGTGTTTGTTTCTTGTTTCACGGTAATTTGACTAGTTTCTCGATAACAAATAAGTAAACTACCGTAAATAGCGTATAACTTCATTGTTTTAATGCAGATTTCAGAAAAACAGCTTAACTTTATATCAGAAACTTGCTTATATACATTTGTTTATAGGCCTAATTCTCATAACGTTTTTGGAGAATCAAACTTAAAGTATCTCGTTTAATTGTCCTTTTTTTCATTCCATCGAGTGAAATATATAATAAATAGCGTATACATTCATTGTTTTAATACAGATCTCAGAAAAACAGAAAAATTTTAAATCAGAAACTTGCTTATATACATTTGTGAATAGGCTTAATTATTGTAACGTCTTTTTTGATTTTCTGAATTTAATTGATTTATTGTAGCTAAAGTATTATTTTTGCCATGAGTGAGAAGTGCCTGACTTGCCGTAGAATTGTTAGTTCCGGGGTTTGGTGTGATGGATGCAGTAGTTTTTTTCATTGGGGGGACTGCAGTGCCGTGGGTGTTGGGAAAGTGGATCAGGCTCATCAGTGGTTATGTAGAACTTGCAGTAGAGATAGGAAGATAGTGGAACAGGAGGGGGGAAATTGCTGCCCTTCAGGCTGAGCTAGATCAGGCTAGGGAAGATCTGGGCAGGTTACGGAGGGAGAAGGGCAAAGAGAGGTGGGGAGTGGCAACAGGTAACAGAAGGAACAGGCCTAGAACTAAGTCTGACAGATTTGTGGTGAATATCAAAAATAAGTTTGACCTGTTGCATCAGTTAGAAACTGATGAGCCTCAAGCAGAGGTAGGTGTAGACAGGACACAACAAACTTTCAATAGGAAATTGAAAAAGAATGTAGGAAAGTCATTGAAAAGGAAGAAAGTTTTGTTGTAGGCCAACTTCTGCAGGAGTAATTAGGACCATAATACCAGGTCACAATTTTTTTCAAACTAAGTGCTAGTCTGGATCAGGTGACAGAGGATTTAGGTTCACTCTGTAAAGGATTTACCAGGGAAGACACCGTGGTTATCGTGGGAGGGCCAGGGAACAGTATCGACAGAAATCCTGGGTACATTATAGAGAGGGACCTGGTAAAGATAGCGTCGGCATCGAGACACCCCAATGTTGAATTTGTATCTATCCTGAGACGCCATGACCGGCCTTATTTGAACTCTTCTGTTGGGAGAGTTAATTTGGAGTTGGAACGGCTGCTTGGGTCTGGTGCGGGGGCTCATATTGGTGTGGTTCATGTTGATTCACTCAGTATGTGGGACTATACCAGGCACGGCCTACATCTCAACAGGAAAGGGAAGGGTAAACTGGCTGGGGTTATAGCAGGAAATTTAAAGGGGGGAGGCACTGCCATGAATGGTAAAATACCAGTGGTTACAGGTGTTGGAGCAGGACCTTTTTTAGGATAGGTAAGACAGAAAGATGTCAAGTTCTACGAGAGGTCAGGATTAAAACAAATCTTAAGTTTAGGAAAGAAATTAAACAGCACAATTTTAGCACATCGGATCACCAATCACAGCTGTCAATTATAAATTTTCACCAATCACCAGAAATTTTGTCTCCACCAAGTTGTATCTCAGTCCTAGGTAAATGCATTGATGAATTAAAGTCACCCAACCCAGCTGACATAATCTGTCTCTATGAACACCATGTGACCACTGGTATAGGAACTAGGCCTAAGCACAATGTGAAACTAAGACAGGAGAGTACTGAAAATGTTAGGAAAGGTTCTCATAAAAGTATAATTAAAAATGATGTAAGTACATTTCACCAAAATATTGGGAGTTAAAAGAATAAAATAGATGAGCTTTTGGTTTGTTTAGAAGATTTAGAAGCTGAGTATGGAATAGATATACTATGCCTATCTGAGCATCACATTGTTACCGATATGGATAAGGTAAATGTAAGTGGATATAAGCTCTCTGCAAACGTAATTAGAGAAAATATGGAGAAAGGAGGAGTTGCCATATATGTCAAAAGTTATCATTGTGCAAAAACTATAGAAACAAAAAAGTTTTGTGTAGAGAAACATATAGAAGCATGTGCCTGTGAGCATAAATTACATAAAGGCACATTTATAATTGTAACTGTATATAGGTACCCATCGGGAAATTTTCATCTATTTCTGAAAAATTTGGACTCCTTGGACTATCTGTCAGACAGGGGAAGCAAATTATTATTTGTGGGGACTTCAATGTATATTCTCTGAAACAGGGTAATATGAAAAATGACCTTGAAGTATTAATAGGTTCTTTCAATTTGACATCCGCTACTGATTTTCCTACTCGGGTTGTAAAGGATAGCAGCTCACTGATAGATAACTTCTTTATAGACCAAGATAGGTTTAACCAGATAAATGCTCAGCCTGTTGAGAATGGTCTTTCTGATCATGGTGCACAGCTAGTTACAATATATGACATAGCTCCGATCAGCAGTACTAAAGAGTCCTCCAAAGTAGTACGTTCAGTCAACAATTCCAAAATTGCAAATTTCAGGGAAAGCCTACAGCAGTTCGACTGGGATGAGGTGTACCATGAACCTTATGCCAATTTGAAATATAATTTATTTCATGTCACTTTTGTAAATGCATTTGAAAACTGCTTCCCCAATAAAATGGTTAAATATACTCGTAAGAAACCATGTAACAAACCATGACTTACTAAGAGTATAAAAATATTTTGTAACCGGAAAAGGGAAATATATCTGACAGCAAGGAAGAGTAGTGACCCAGAAACTATCAAACATTATAAAAACTGTTGTGCTATATTAAGAAAAGTTATTAAAAAATCCAGAAGTATGTGTATCATGTCTGAAATCAAAAACTCTGATAATAAAATTAAAACAATTTGGAATATTATTAAAAGAGAAACAGGTCAACCAAGAGCACAGGAAGACAGTATTACCATCAAATTGAACGAAAACTTTACGAACAAAAAGTTAGAAGTTGAAAATATTTTTAATAATCATTTTCTAAATGTTGTGGATATAGCAGGATCCAGGTGTTCATTAGAAGATGCTAGGCTGTTAATGGAAGAGGCCATACATATGGAATTTGATATAATTGAAATCTCACCCACTTCTCCCTCTGAAATTAGGAAAATAAAAAACTTGCTTAAAAGCAAAAACTCACATGGAATTGATGGCATTTCCAGCAAAATACTAAAAGCTTGTTCTCAACAGATAAGTAAGATTCTCAGCCACCTGTGTAATAGCTCTCTGGAGCAGGGCATTTTCCCTGATAGACTGAAATATGCTATTGTTATACCTTTGCATAAAAAGGGGGATAGATCTGATGTCAACAATTACCATCCAATCTCCCTTCTAACAGCTTTATCCAAAAATTTTGAGAAAGTAATGTATTCAAGAGTGGCTTCACATATCTGTAAAAATGAAGTACTAACAAAATGTCAATTTGGTTTCCAGAAAGGTTTTTCAACAGAAAATGCCAAATATGCTTTCACCAATCAAATTTTGAATGATCTGAGTAACAGAACACCACCCATTGGGATTTTTTGTGATCTCTCAAATGCTTTTGATTGTGTAAATCATTAAATTCTGCTAGACAAGCTCAAATATTGTGGCATGAGTGGAACAGTGCACAAATGGTTCAATTCGTACCTAACTGGACGAGTGCAGAAAGTTGAAATTAGCAGTTCTCATAATATGCAAAGATCAGCAAATTCCTCAAACTGGGGAACTATCAAGAATGGGGTTCCACAAGGGTCAGTCTTGGGTCCTTTGCTGTTCTTAATATATATTAATGACTTGTCATTCTATATTCATGAAGAGGCAAAGTTAGTTCTCTTTGCTGATGATACAAGTATAGTAATCGCACCTGACAAACAAGAATTAACTGATGAAATTGTCAATAATGTCTTTCAGAAAATTACTAAGTGGTACCTTGTAAACAGACTCTCACTGAATTTTGATAAGGCACAGCACATACAGTTCTGTACAATAAATGGTATGATGGCATTAATAAATATAGACCTTAATCAGAAGCATATAGCAAAAGTAGAATACTCAAAATTTGTGTCCATTGATGAGAGATTAAATTGGAAGAATCACATTGATGATTGGCTGAGACGTTTGAGTTCAGCTACTTATGCAATAAGGGTCATTGCAAATTTTGGTGATAAACATCTTAGTAAATTAGCTTACTACGCCTATTTTCACTCATTGCTTGCATATGGCATCATACTTTGGGGTAATTCATCACTGAAGAATAAAGTATTTATTGCACAAAAGTGTGTAATCAGAATAATCGCTGGAGTCCACCCAAGATCATCCTGCAGACATTTATTTAAGGATCTAGGGATATTCGCAGTAGCTTCTCAGTATATATACTCTCTTATGATATTTGTTATTAACAACCAAACTCAATTCAAAAGTAATAGCAGTGTGCATAACTACAATACTAGGAGAAAGGATGATCTTCACTATTCAAGATTAAATCTAACTTTGGCACAGAAAGGGGTGAATTATACTGCCACTAAAGTCTTTGGTCACTTACCAAATAGTATCAAAAATCTGACAGATAACCAACAAGTATTTAAGAAGAAATTAAAAGAATTTCTGAATGCCAACTCCTTCTGCTCCATAGAGGAATTTTTAGAAATAAATTAAGAAAAAAAGAAAAAATATATAAAAAAACAAAAAATTAAAAGTTGTTATGTTAACTTGATTATGTTGTTAAATTAACTTAATTATGTCATGTATTGGAAAATTTGACTCGTTCCACATCATTACGAAATATCGTATTCATGATCCATGGAACGGGTATTAATCTAATCTAATCTAATCTAATCTGTCTGTAGTTCGGAACTCTCCCTCATGCACGCGAACCAATGCTGTAGCAACACCAAACTCCTTGGCTACACTCGTCACACTTCGTCCTTCGTAAGTAGCAACAGTTTATAGCTACAAATAACAATAAAGGAAAAAATCTGGTACCAACAAGAGTCTGTTTTGCGTAGTGCAAGAAAGAAATGGCACGTTATACTAGTCCTAAGGCTTTCTCTATTAGTCAAAAATGCATGATAACGTCTCTTTTCAGCTTCAGTGCATCTCTCTCTCTTGCTGGGACCTCATTCATGTGAAAAGTAGTTTGAGTTACATTTTACGCTTTTGTGTCGGCACTACTTGACATGGTGTGTTTATTATGGTAAGCAACACCTGGTAACTGACGTCTGGTTAAGGAAGTGATGGCTGTAACTTCTTGCAGTCACATTGTTGCCATAAAAACTGTACCTTTCCTTTCTCACTCAGAACAAGAACGTAAATTTTCAAACTGATACAGGTGCTGTAACCACTTACACCTATGTACTGACATACCAGCAATTACGAGCGCCATCCTTACAGTCTACAACGCACAGACTGGCGTTTTGTAGCAACCAAAATATTAAAGTAAAAATGATATATCCATTAATGGCTTGACACAAAAAAGTAATAAAACCAACAGGCATTGTAGTAGTCTCTTTGTTTTCACTTCGCTTGTGAACCACAAAAAAATATCAACATAGTACATTTCATTATTTCAAACTAATTATAATGAATGTGTTAAGTCCTCCTACCAAAGTGCTATAAATTCTGGTACCAAGAAGCATATCGATGAAAATTACAATTTATAGCGTTATTCAGATGCCTTTAAAAATTATTAGCTGCCAAAAATCGGAGGATTTTAGCTAATCTAGTTTTAACTGGTATACTGCCTCTGACATTGCCATCGATCTTACCAGTATATAGGGCAAATGGTTTTACAGTGTATTCAAAATCGTATTTTTGTGAAATTCTAGAAAAGATGTATATCCAGCCACGGGTCACAAAATCAGTTCGCTTGTATAGGAAAAGAACACATGAGCGCAGCTCTATTTCTCTTTTTCTTGCTAGCTGTTTATTTGTGCAATACAAAGGCAGGAGAGCTGCACTCACCTCTAATAGTTCGCTGTCGCTCATTTCACGGAAGTACTATTATCCATATAAGCACTTATGGCCCAGAAATGTCTTGCCTCAAACACTAATGACAATGTTGTCGACCACATTGTTACAAATCGTGTGGTGGGCATTGTTGCTGGGCAATACTGTTGACAGCATGGAAATATGGAGCACAAAAACACACCATAGCAAATAGGTTTGAGGCATTCTGGGGACTGATCGGGTCTCTCGTCTGCACCCGACTGAACGATCTACATCGGATCATCTGTCAGTTCTGTGAAGAGCTCATCTATAAATTTGTCGACATATGCTGCACTGTAGAGACTTGTGAAGTAGCTTTGGATAAGTCATATCATTGGAAACAGCCACACTACTTAAAGAGTAGATGTGCAACATACATAGGAGCTTTTCTTAATTAGGCTAATCTCCGAGACTCCCACTGGAATAACTGTCATCATGAGACAGAGCTAAAGGGCCTTGCGTATCCTAGTCGTGCAGTAGTGTCTACTCTATCAAAGGCAGGGCAGCCACAGACGGGAAAGAGGGGACTGTTCCCATGTTACACATGTGAAAGTGTCACCAGAGGAAAACGAACCAAATTTTCACTCGGTGTGTACCCTGAGATGAATCGTCTACCAGGTGGAAGAGGTCATCCGAGAAACGACTGAGAGCCTTTGTTGCCATCACTGTTGCTCACATTGGCACCAACGACGTCTGTCACCTGAGTCCTGAGACCATTCTCAGTTCTTTCCGGAGATTGGCGGATATCGGATGTGATGAAGACAGAGAAGCTCCATTGTGAGGATTCTGTCTTGATCTCTATTTGCAATAACATTCTGGGGATTGATCGGGTCTCTCGCCTGCGCCCGAGTGAACGATCTACATCGGATCATCTGTCAGTTCTGTGAAGAGCTCATCTATAAATTTGTCGACATATGCTGCACTGTAGAGACTTGTGAAGTAGCTTTGGATAAGTCATATCATTGGAAACAGCCACACTACTTAAAGAGTAGATGTGCAACATACATAGGAGCTTTTCTTAATTAGGCTAATCTCCGAGACTCCCACTGGAATAACTGTCATCATGTACGGCAATTACTACAACCGACTAGATAGCAAATATATGAAGATAGATTCGTCAAATATTGGCTATAAACTGCCGCAATATTCACAGCAAAGTCTCAGAACTCAAATTTCTCCTAGAAACCCAAGTTAGAGACAAAAGAAGTTGTTGTCAACTTATGGAATGTGTAGCAGATAGACTAAGTCACTGACTGCAAATTTTCTTTTTTTTTTTTTTTATCTACACTTACACTACTGGCCATTAAAATTGCTACACGAAGAAGAAATGCAGATGATAAACGGGTATTCATTGGACAAGTATATAATACTAGAACTGACATGTGATTACATTTTCACGCAATTTTGGTGCATAGATCCTGAGAAATCAGTACCCAGAACAACCACCTCTGGCCGTAATAACGGCCTTAATACTCCTGGGCATTGAGTCAAACAGAGCTTGGATGGCGTGTACAGGTACAGCTGCCCATGCAACTTCAACACGATACCACAGTTCATCAAGAGTAGTGACTGGTGTATTGTGACGAGCCAGTTGCTCGGCCACCATTGACCAGACGTTTTCAATTGGTGAGAGATCTGGAGAATGTGCTGGCCAGGGTAGCAGTCGAACATTTTCTGTATCCAGAAAAGCTCGTACAGGACCTACAACATACGGTCGTGCATTATCCTGCTGAAATGTAGGGTTTCGCAGGGATAGAATGAAGGGTAGAGCCACGGGTCGTAATACATCTGAAATGTAACGTCCGCTGCTCAGAGTGCCGTCAATGCGATATGACCGAGACGTGTAACCAATGGCAACCTTTACCATCACGCCGGGTGATACGCCAGTATGGCGATGACGAATACACGCTTCCAATGTGCTTTCACCAAGATGTCGCCAAGCACGGATGCGACCATCATGATGCTGTTAACAGAACCTGGATTCATTCGAAAAAATGACGTTTTGCCATTCGTGCACCCAGGTTCGTCGTTGAGTACACCATCGCAGGCGCTCCTGTCTGTGATGCAGCGTCAAGGGTAACCGCAGCCATGGTCTCTGAGCTGATAGTCCATGCTGCTGCAAACGTCGTCGAGCTTCTCGTGCAGATTGTTGTTGTCTTGTAAACGTCCCCATCTGTTGACTCAGGGATCGAGACGTCGCTGCACGATCCGTTGCAGCCATACGGATAAGATGCCTCTCATCTCGACTGCTAGTGATACGAGGCCGTTGAGATTCAGTACGGCGTTCCGTATTACCCTCCTGAAACCACCGATTCCATATTCTGCTAACAGTCATTGCATCTCGACCAACGCGAACAGCACTGTCGTGATACAATAAACCGCAATCGCGATAGGCTGCAATCGGACTTTTATCAAAGTCGGAAACGTGATGGTACTCATTTCTCCTCCTTACACGAGGCATCACAGCAACGTTTCACCAGGCAACACCGGTAACTGCTGTTTGTGTATGAGAAATCGGTTGGAACCTTTCCTCGTGTCAGCACGTTGTAGGTATCGCCACCGGAGACAACCTTGTGTGAATGCTCTGAAAAGCTAATCATTTGCATATCACAGCATCTTCTTCCTGTCTGTTAAATTTCGCGACTGTAGCAGGTCATCTTCGTGGTGTAGCACTTTTAATGGCCAGTAGTGTATTTCGGGTTCCCTGGTTGACATAAAGATTGGAAAAAGAATGTAAAATAAAAACATGAAATAAACATTGTATTTCAGTCGATCCCCAAATGGTGATCATGGCACATGTCACTCTCTTTTTACGTTTTCTTTTATTTTTGTGCCATACAAAGCATTCCATGTGGAGTCCGACATTGCACACAGATCACTGCTTCCCTGCATTTCCTGAAAATTCTGCATTTTCTTTGTTTCCCAAATGTCTTGGGTTCATTCACGTGTCCAGCTAGAGAAGTCCTTAGTTTAAGTTGTACACATGACGTGGATGCTTTCGGGTAAATGGATGCCCTGACCATTTTGGATCAGAAGCAACGGATGATTGAGGAAGATATGCCCTTGCCACGATCCTTCCGAATTGGAATAGGGGAATATTTTTATTCGTGAGGCAATAGATTTGGGAAACGCGCAGTGCCGATAGTACTGTTATCGACGACTGTGCCGCTAAAGCGGAGTTATTGAACGCAGTTTTCCGAAATTCCTTCACCAGGGAAGACGAATGGAATATTCCAGAATTTGAAACACGAACATCTGCTAGCATGAGTTTCTTAGAAGTAGATACCTTAGGGGTTGCGAGGCAACTCAAATCGCTTGATACGGGCAAGTCTTCAGGTCCAGATTTTATACCGATTAGGTTCCTTTCAGATTACGCTGATACTATAGCTCCCTACTTAGCACTCATATACAACCGCTCGCTCACCGATAGATCTGTACCTACAGATTGGAAAATTGCGCAGGTCGCACCAGTGTTCAAGAAGGGTAGTAGGAGTAATCCATTTAACTACAGACCTATATCATTGACGTCGGTTTGCAGTAGGGTTTTGGAGCATATACTGTATTCAAACATTATGAATCACCTCGAAGGGAACGATCTATTGACACGTAATCAGCATGGCTTCAGAAAACATCGCTCTTGTGCAACGCAGATAGCTCTTTATTCGCACGAAGTAATGGCCGCTATCGACAGGGGATCTCAAGTTGATTCCGTATTTCTAGATTTCCGGAAAGCTTTTGACACCGTTCCTCACAAGCGACTTCTAATCAAGCTGCGGAGCTATGGGGTATCGTCTCAGTTGTGCGACTGGATTCGTGATTTCCTGGCAGGAAGGTCGCAGTTCGTAGTAATAGACGGCAAATCATCGAGTAAAACTAAAGTGATATCAGGTGTTCCCCAGGGAAGCGTCCTCGGACCTCTAATGTTCCTGATCTATATAAATGACCTGGGTGACAATCTGAGCAGTTCTCTTAGACTGTTCGCAGATGATGCTGTAATTTACCGTCTAGTAAGGTCATCCGAAGACCAGTATCAGCTGCAAAGCGATTTAGAAAAGATTGCTGTATGGTGTGGCAGGTGGCAGTTGACGCTAAATAACGAAAAGTGTGAGATGATCCACATGAGTTCCAAAAGAAATCCGTTGGAATTCGATTACTCGATAAATAGTACAATTCTCAAGGCTGTCAATTCAACTAATTACCTGGGTGTTAAAATTACGAACAACTTCAGTTGGAAGGACCACATAGATAATATTGTCGGGAAGGCGAGCCAAAGATTGCGTTTCATTGGCAGGACTCTTAGAAGATGCAACAAGTCCACTAAAGAGACAGCTTACACCACACTCGTTCGTCCTCTGTTAGAATATTGCTCCGCGGTGTGGGATCCTTACCAGGTGGGATTGACGGAGGACATCGAAAGGGTGCAAAAAAGGGCAGCTCGTTTTGTATTATCGCGTTATAGGGGAGAGAGTGTGGCAGATATGATACACGAGTTGGGATGGAAGTCATTACAGCATAGACGTTTTTCGTCGCGGCGAGACCTTTTTACGAAATTTCAGTCACCAACTTTCTATTCCGAATGCGAAAATATTTTGTTGAGCCCAACCTACATAGGTAGGAATGATCATCAAAATAAAATAAGAGAAATCAGAGCTCGAACAGAAAGGTTTAGGTGTTCGTTTTTCCCGCTCGCTGTTCGGGAGTGGAATAGTAGAGAGATAGTATGATTGTGGTTCGATGAACCCTCTGCCAAGCACCTAAATGTGAATTGCAGAGTAGTCATGTAGATGTAGATGTAGATGATCCACTGTTTGAATCCAGAACTCACTGGTTTCCCATGAAAACTGTTTTAGATAATGGTGTCTTTAATACTGAAACGTTTGCTCGTCAATCCTCCAGCTATCAGAAAGAACCTGAAATTTCATGGATTCTTATTCAGCAAGTCCATAATGGTACGAACTTTGAAAACTTTATCTTGTTTGTCAGCGGAGACTATGTTCAGACGTGTGTTATCAATGAAGTGAAGGTAACACTTGATTTCCAGGACTCTATTGCAGCTCATACACTATTGTACACACCTTATATCAGTGTTCTCATCATCATTCAAATATAATTGTTTCTTTGTCTCCAGTCAGGAGCAGTATATCAAAGAACTTTTTTATGCATTCAAAGGATAACTCAAAGCTGTGATTATTCTTCTGTGTAGCATATCGGCCACTTTCACTAGCCGTCAAGTTCAGTACTTGGCAACAAAAAATTAGCTTTCATTTTCTTCTTGTGATGGTCTGCATTTTCCTCGTTCTGCCTTTGTTCATTAGTATGAGCTTAAAAGGTACCTGGCACATCAGCTGGAAGAGTATCTACCAATACATTCTTGCCAACACAGGGCTTGCCATCTACGCGATCTGGAGGGATCTTGACAATGTCAGTGGTCTCATTCACTTCACCCTCTTCATGCAAGGAGCCAAGATATTGGGGTCATTTACAATTTCTTCAATTTCCCTTATAGACAGTGCTTTATAGTGACTCATCCTACCTGAGGAGAAAAGAAGAGCAAAATGTTTTAGGCAGAACCTGCCATGAGCCCAAAATGGGGATCAAAATTCAAAGAGCCCTCCTGAGGAAATAACATTAGCCTCGGAAGTAAATAACCGATAAACATCTTCTAAGGTCATTACAGAACATGTCAGTACACATGTATTGAAAATCATTTATACGATAACATAACTTATGCTGTTTTGAAAATGTTCAACTCTTGTAACTCTGCAAAACTTCACTTCTTCACACAATTAATCCCATAAAATTCACTTGTTTAACAACAACTGATTAATAATCAGGGCACAAGTTTGCAAAGATCTAGACGACTATGCAATATAGTAACAAATGCTGACAAAATAATTAGAAACACAAAATTTCTGTTACAAAGACAAGTCGCCAAATGGGAATCATGGCAATGAATGGGTTAAATTCTCCAAGAGTAGTGCTGTCAGTAGCAGGGCTGCCTAAGGCGTGCCAAACTTAATACGTGCAGTGTGTCGGGCCACATGCAGGGCAAGACCTGGCCTTTCTCGACTTTGCTCGGTCCTTCTCGGAAGCATACAGAACAGCATGACAGTTCATTGAGTATTGCGGTGTGGCGTTTTCGGTCGGCACGACTCTCTTCAGCTCGGCAGAATCATAGTGTCAGCAATTTTTACCCTTTGCTATTTGTTCATGGTATAGAGGACATTCACAGGTCCAGTTGCTGTTTGCACAAAAAGAGGCAATCTAGTCATCCATCGCAACAAGCATTTAAAAACGAATGGCAGAGACAGAAGAGAGGGATGAGAATTCTCAATCTATATTATGTAGTTGCATAGGTGATAGGTACCGTAAATTTGCTATGAAACATTACAGTACCATGCAAAAAGAATTTAAATACACTCCTGGAAATGGAAAAAAGAACACATTGACACCGGTGTGTCAGACCCACCACACTTGCTCCGGACACTGCGAGAGGGCTGTACAAGCAATTATCACACGCACGGCACAGCGGACACACCAGGAACCGCGGTGTTGGCCGTCGAATGGCGCTAGCTGCGCAGCATTTCTGCACCGCCGCCGTCAGTGTCAGCCAGTTTGCCGTGGCATACGGAGCTCCATCGCAGTCTTTAACACTGGTAGCATGCCGCGACAGCGTGGACGTGAACCGTATGTGCAGTTGACGGACTTTGAGCGAGGGCGTATAGTGGGCATGCGGGAGGCCGGGTGGACGTACCGCCGAATTGCTCAACACGTGGGGCGTGAGGTCTCCACAGTACATCGATGTTGTCGCCAGTGGTCGGCGGAAGGTGCACGTGCCCGTCGACATGGGACCGGACCGCAGCGACGCACGGATGCACGCCAAGACCGTAGGATCCTACGCAAATTAGGGACACTGTTGCTCCTGGGGTATCGGCGAGGACCATTCGCAACCGTCTCCATGAAGCTGGGCTACAGTCCCGCACACCGTTAGGCCGTCTTCCGCTCACGCCCCAACATCGTGCAGCCCGCCTCCAGTGGTGTCTCGACAGGCGTGAATGGAGGGACGAATGGAGACGTGTCGTCTTCAGCGATGAGAGTCGCTTCTGCCTTGGTGCCAATGATGGTCGTATGCGTGTTTGGCGCCGTGCAGGTGAGCGCCACAATCAGGACTGCATACGACCGTGGCACACAGGGCCAACACCCGGCATCATGGTGTGGGGAGCGATCTCCTACACTGGCCGTACACCTCTGGTGATCGTTGAGGGGACACTGAATAGTGCACGGTACATCCAAACCGTCATCGAACCCATCGTTCTACCATTCCTAGACCGGCAAGGGAACTTGCTGTTCCAACAGGACAATGCACGTCATCATGTATCCCGTGCCACCCAACGTGCTCTAGAAGGTGTAAGTCAACTACCCTGGCCAGCAAGATCTCCGGATCTGTCCCCCATTGAACATGTTTGGGACTGGATGAAGCGTCGTCTCACGCGGTCTGCACGTCCAGCACGAACGCTGGTCCAACTGAGGCGCCAGGTGGAAATGGCATGGCAAGCCGTTCCACAGGACTACATCCAGCATCTCTACGATCGTCTCCATGGGAGAATAGCAGCCTGCATTGCTGCGAAAGGTGGATATACACTGTACTAATGCCGACATTGTGCATGCTCTGTTGCCTGTGTCTATGTGCCCGTGGTTCTGTCAGTGTGATCATGTGATGTATCTGACCCCAGGAATGTGTCAATAAAGTTTTCCCTTCCTGGGACAATGAATTCACGGTGTTCTTATTTCAATTTCCAGGAGTGTATTAGTTGACAATGAAAGAGCAAAAAATTACAACGATCGATAGGCGGGACTCATGGTTCTGTACATCAAGAAACACGTTGTGCTTAATTTTCAGGCTTGGAGCACGTGATGAAATTGATGGTATGAAAGGTAAATTTCTGATGTCACACACATTATTCCATTGTCAGTTGCAACAGTTTTCGATGGAACTGAACGAAGTACCTGTATATGGAGCCTTTGTATGTTATTGCAAAGTACATTGATTAAACAGCATGCCAGGAACAATTTTTTAATTTAAAACTCGCAATTATTGAATTTAGGTACGAAAATTAGAATAGCTGGACTGGATCGCGCAGACCTTGCGTTTAAAGTGGACTTCACTGCACACTGTCCACAGTAAGACACTGTAAGGTGAGAAACAACATCTGCTTTGATGGGGGTGCATTGAAAAAGAAAATAGCGCTATAGAAGGTACACATTCAGATAAAGACAATCCAGTTCCCTGAGCTCACTGGTGTTAAACAAAACGGAAGATTTAAAGAGTTCATTGTTGACTTGAAAGGTATTACTCAGATAGTTTCCCAAACGTTTCACACCTGTTTTAGGGCTGTTTTCAATACTGTTTCCCGTTTCAGTTGAAAGCACGCCTTTGCATGTGCAGATGTAACTGACATATCTACAAGATTATTCCCATTTTAAAGACAAATTCCTTTAGCATTAAAACTATAGAAGATGTCTTCATTGCTTCCCTCAGGCAGTGTGCCCACGACTCCATAATCAGGTTACAAAGTGCTACAATACATCAATCAATATGTATACCGAAGAGCCAAAGAAACTACACCTACCTAATATCGTGTATGGTCCCCACGAGCACCCACAAGTGCCACAACACAACGTGGCACGGACTCGACTAAATGTCTGTAGTACTACTGGAGGGAACTGACAACATGAATTCTGCAGGGGTGTCCATAAATCCGTAAGAGTATGAGGGGGTGGAGATCTCTTCTGAACAGCACGTTGCAAGGCATCCTAGATATGCTCAATAATGTTCAACTCTGGGGAGTTCGGTGGCCAGTGGCAGTGTTTAAACTCAGAAGTGTGTTCCTGGAGAAACTATGTAGCAATTATGAACGTGTGGGGTGTCCCATTGTCCTGTTGGAATTGCCCAGGTCCGACGGAAAGCTCAATGGACATGAATGGATGCAGATGATCAAACAGGATGCTTACGTAGATACGTAGATGTCACCTGTCCGAGTCGTATCTAGATGTATTAGGGGTCCCATATCATTCCAACTGCACCTGCCTCACACCATTACAGAGCTTCCACCAGCTTGAACAGTCCGCTGCTCACCTGCAGGGTCTATGAATTCATGAGGTTGTCTCCATACCCGTACACGTCCATTTGCTGGATACAATTTGAAGCGTGACACGTCTGACCAGGCAATATGTTTCCAGTCATCAACAGTCCAAGGTCACTGTCGACGGACACAGGCGAGGCATAAAGCTTTGTGTCAAGCAGTCATCAAGAGTACACAAGTGGGCTTTTGGCTCCGAAAGCCCATGTCAATGATGTTTACTGAGTGGTTAGCATGCTGATACTTGTTGATGGCCCAGCATTGAAATCTGTAGCAATTTGTGGAAGGGTTGCACTTCTGTTCAAAAATGGCTCTGAGCACTATGGGACTCAACATCTGAGGTCATCAGTCCTCTAGAACTTAGAACTACTTAAACCTAACTAACCTAAGAACATCCATGCCCGAGGCAGGATTCGTAGCGGTCACGCTGTTCCAAACTGAAGCGCCTAGAACCGCACGGCCACACCGGCCGGCAGGTTGCACTTCTGTCATGTTGAAAGATCTCTTCAGTCATTGTTGGTCCTGTTCTTGCAGGATCTTTTTCCGGCCGCAGCGATGTCAGAGACCTGATGTTTTACAAGACTCCTGATGTTCACAGTTCACTTGTAAAATGGTCATACAGGAAAATCCCCATTTCATTGCTACCTCGGCGATGCTGTGTCCCATCGATCGTGTGCTGACTATAACACCATGTTGAAATTCACTTAAATCTTGATAACCTGCCATTGTAGCAGCAGTAACTGATCTAATAACTGTGCCACACAGTTGTTGTCTTATATAGGCGTGGCTGACCGCAGTGCCGTATTCTGCCTGTTTACATATCTCTGTATTTGATTACGCATGTCTGTACCAGTTTCTTTGGCGCTTCAGCGTGTGTGTATGTGTGTGTGTGGTGTGTGGGGGGGGGGGGGGGGAGGGAGGGAGAGCGTGTAAGAGAGAGTGTGTGTGAGAGAGAGAGAGAGAGAGAGAGAGAGAGAGAGAGAGAGAGAGAGTAGTGGAGCACGTTCCATTCTGGCACACTTTTAATATCAAATTAACTAACTAATTAATTAAATTGATCAATTTATTACTCTCTCAATCTCCCTCCCACACCTGGAAAAAAGGAAGGAAATTCAAATTTTCCTGGTAAATTCGATTTTTTGTGGTAAATTTGAATGCTAATGACACTGCATTACAGAGGACACACTAATAATTGTAATAACAATAATTATAAATTCATTATTTATAAAAATTCAGTTTGATTATCGCTGGTGCAGAAAGATGTAGGGTACTCTCTTAGGACTCCATCAAGAGCCACCGAGTGAGGTGGCGCAGTGGTTAGACACTGGACTCGCATTCGGGAGGACGACGGTTCAATCCCGCGTCCGGCCATCCTGATTTAGGTTTTCCGTGATTTCCCTAAATCACTCCAGGCAAATGAAAGGGCACGGCCGACTTCCTTCCCCATACTTCCCTAATCCGATGAGACCGGTGACCACGCTGTCTGGTCTCCTTCCCCAAACAAACAACCAACCAACCATCAGGAGCCAAAAATGATTTTAGTGCTCTAGTCCTGTGATACAAGATTAACAGATATTAAGTTGACAAGAACAGATTTTTTTAACGAATGAGAGAATACTTATGGGAAATACAGCCTATTCCATGCTTTTGTAACGGATTTTCACATCAAGAATCAGCAAGTAACGATACTTTTTCAAAATGAAAATTCGTGTAGTCTCCAATTTCTCCTGTCTTCCAAAATAGCTCACTTGAAAGGGAGGACTCTACATTTTGTGTGAGACATTCGAGGTGTATGGACAACATCCCTGTCTTGGATTGGGTAAAGTGGATTTTTTAAACTAGGGAGTCTATGTTGGAGTTTAAATTACAGTGTGTGTGTGTGTGTGTGTGTGTGTGTGTGTGTATGTAGAGGGGGGGGGGGGGGAGGGAGAGCGTGTAAGCGAGAGAGAGAGAGAGAGAGAGAGTAGTGGAGCACATTCCATTCTGGCCAAGCTGCACCTAGCTGTTTCGCACTGTACTAGAAGTTAGCGACATTGGCAGGCATGGTCACGAGGGCTTGATTGACTGGAAGTCACAGCTAAGCATGTTGCGACTGGAAGAGAACAAAGAAGGGCTCCAGCCAGTCAGCCCTCCACATGCATAGTACACACGTTAGATGGCACTGGACTAGACTGGAGGTGACTGGTCAGTTTTTTAGTCTTGAGAAGCTGTGTTTAAGTAAGACAATGAGCACTACGCTCGTAAAAAATGTAGTATGATGTATTTCTCATGTTTCTGTTGGCTGGTATACGACATGCATCTTGTTAATAGATACAACTGTGTTTCATTCCCCAATGCTGTCGCCACACAACTCCTACATATAGGGAGTATGGATTTGTAGCAGCACTCCCTTCTCCATAACGACCGCTCTCTTCCCAACAACCTCAGTAAGGCCAACCACTTTGCTTCCCAACTTTCCGAGTTCTTCTCCATCCCTGATGATCCCCACTTCGATTATTCTCTTTTTCCCACCACCATGGAATGCGCCAATACCTCGGTCACTCCACTTGCCCCTAGTCTCCAGTACTTGGAGCAGTTGCCACCCTCTGACATCAACACTCCAATCACAGCACAAGACATTAAACTTATCCTCTGGTCAAAACGCAACACGGCCCCTGGTAATGACTGTGTCACCTGCCGCCATCTTAGACAAAGTCCCTTCTCCCTCCTGACAGTCCTTGCCAACCTCTATAACGTCATCCTCTCTACCAGCTTCTATCCCGACCTGTGGAAGACTCCCGCATCCTCTTATTCCTCAAACCCAAGAAACCCCCTCCCGTCGCCTCTTCCTATCGTCCCATCTGTCTCACCTCCGTCTTCAGTAAGGTCCTCGAATCCATCCTCTCCTTCTGTATCCATCAGCATCTTAATCAACACCACCTCCCCCCTTACCCAGTGTTGCTTCCGACCCTCCTTCTCCATCAAAGACCAACTCCTTAACCTCGTCCACCTTCTCTCCCTCCAACTTAACTCCCATCGCTCCACCATTTTTGTTTCCCTCGACCTGCAAAATGCCTGTGACCACATATGGCATCCCGGTATCTTTAAAATCCAAACCTATGACCTGCCTATCAGTTTTGTCCATCTGGTCGCTTCATTCCTCTCACGCCGACCTTATTATGTCACAGTCCACAACATCAACTCCCGTATCTTTTAGCCCACTGCTGGCATCCTCCAGGGCTCCGTCCTCTCTTCTCTCCTCTATCTTCTGTACACCAGTGATATTCCCGTGCCACCCCCACCTGTCCACCTTCTCCAATATGCTGATGACACCGCCTTCCTGCCTCTCTCTCCCACCCTTCAATGATCTCAATGCACCCTCCAAACCCACCTTGGCCTGCTCACCACTTGGTGTAACCAATGGTTCCTTCGTCTCAACCCCTCCAACGCCCATTCAGTCATCATAGGCTGCACCACCTGCTCCTTCTGTCTCCATGATTTCTACCTTATCATTTATGGTCGTCCCATCCAGCTCATCCCCACCCTGAGATACTTAGGCCCCACCTTCGACCGTCACCTCACCTGGACCCCACATCTGCTGACCATCCAGCAGAAACCCCATTCCCACCTCCGCCTCCTGAAACTCCTATCTGGCCAGACATGGGGATTGCATCCATTTACCATCCTCCACACCTACAAATCCCTCATCCATCCTATCCTCTGTTATGCCAGCGTTGCCTGGATCTCTGCACCCACTCACTTTTACAAGGTCCTCCAAATCCTCAAACGCCATGTGCTCCCCCTTGCCTTCCATATCCGCCTTCATTCCCCCACACGACTCCTGTATGACCTCATTCCCTACCTCCACCTCCTCCTTTTCCTCCAACATCTCCGCATCCTTTACACTGTCCGCAGGCTTGATCCTCCCCATCTCCTGGTTTCCTCCTTCCTCTCCACCCCCCACCCACTGCCGCGCCTCTATCGCTGTATCCCTCCCTCTCTCCACCTCCACATCCTCCATCTCCATCATCAGGGCAGTTTTCAGCACCTCCCCCTTCCAGATGTTGAACTTAGCTGTGACATCTACCTTTCCTTACTACTGTAACCTGACCTTGTTCTCCCCCCCCCCCTCCCCAGGGCCCCCTTTTTCCTCTCTCCTCCTTCCCCCAGAGTGGATTTTTCTCCTAACTTCCCGGAGTCCCTGCACTGCCTCCTCGACTGCTTCCCTCCCACGTTCTTCCCTACCAGGCCCTCTTCAGTGCGCCCCTCGCCTGTCTCCCCCCATCTCCTCCTTTCCCTCCCTTCTTGCTTTCTCCATCCTCCTCTCCTCCCTCCCTTCTTCCCTCCTCCCCCTCTCCGCCCCTCCTTCTTCCCTCCTCCCTCGTCTGTATGCCCCTGGCAGATCTTCTCTGTTTGCTGATCGTCGTCAGAGGACTACGTCAGTGTTGTGTTTGGTGCTGTTCTCCTGTGCGACAAGAGCTGTGGTTTTAATTGTGTGCTGGACTTATACATAGAGTTATTGTCAGTGATTGTTATGTGCTACGCCGTCCATCGATACTTTTATGATCCAGTTTGTGGTTTTTTGTGTGCACTGATTTTTTATCGGTTTTTATCTCGATTTTACAGTCGCCCCCCTTCTTGTCTGTTCTATTCCATGATGTTCCCCCTTTTTTATATCGATGTACGCCATATTCTCTCATTTGTGGTATTTTAAGTGTCTTCTATTGTATGATTAATGTCTTTCGGCTGAAGAGCAGCACATATTCTGCTGCCAGCCTGCCTCATATGGGGCACTGAAATACAATAAAGGAAAAAACAAAAATAGCAGCACTGGGACAGTGGGTACTGTCCTAATATTGTTATTTATCCTTACATCCCTCCCAGCAGCTATTTACTTGTTAACTGGCACGAATCTACTCCCCTGCACTTAAGTGATAGTTTGCTGTCCTATTGTTACTCATCATTCCCACATAGGGCCTGTAAATAGGCTGTTTAAGTTTTTATGTTGGTAACTCCACGTAGCGCTCTGTATGAAAATCACTGACTGTGCTGTGTGCAGTCTGTGGCTGGTTTGCATTGTTGGAATATTCGCTATTGTACTGTTGGGCAGTTGGATGTGAACAGCGCGTAGCGTTGGACAGTTGGAGGTGAGTCGCCAGCAGTGGTGGATGTGAACAGAGAGAGAGATGCCAGAGTTTTGAGAGGTTACTATAAGCGGCCGATCTGGACGTGTGTCCGCCAGAAAAAGGAAATTTGTAAAGATGGAGGTCGAACATCATTAAGGTAAATACATTGTTTGTTCTTTATCAAAATCTTTCATTTGCTAACTATGCCTATCAGTAGTTAGTGCCTTCAGTAGTTAGAATCTTTTATTTAGCTGTCAGTATTGGCGCTCACTGTATTGCAGTAGTTCGAGTAACGAAGATTTTTGTGAGGTAAGTGATTCATGAAAGGTATGGGTTATTGTTTGTCAGGGGCATTCTTTTGTAGCGATTATTGAAAGTCGGATAGCGTTGCGATAAAAATATTGTGTGTCAGTTTAGTGATAATCAGAATAAGTAAAGAGAGAAATGTCTGAGTACATTCAGCTTTGCTCAGCTGTTAGAAAATCAAATAACGTAAGAGGTTTTCCAGCACTGTCATTTTTAATTTTTTCTAAGGGGGCGTTTCATATGTCGACCCTTAGCCGAGGATACCCCACTGGAATCTTCTGATTTTTCCTTGTGGTTTGCGTAATTAGTGTAGTTATTGTTTATTGCTAGCGCGTAATTGTAGAGAGAATTTCCTTTGTAGTTGTAGGTTTTCATTATTGTACTGTAAAACAGGTGGCACGCATGTAGATTTGCATCTAGTATTTCGCAGCCGTGCTTGCAATTAATTAGATATTATTTTCAGTGCTATGTTAATGTGTTTTCCTATTTTGTTCTTCAAATTGTGCTTTTCTGTGTTATCGTGTGAAATATTTTGACAATTATGGCGTGTGAAAAACGTAACACTAGGCTGCAAAATAAATTGAGAAATGACAGTGAAGACGAGAGTAGTGTGTTAGCAGCACCGTGTAATGAATTAGCAAATATTCAGAATAGTACTTCGGTAATTGTGCACAGAGAAATGGACCAGGCAACACGAAATGGTGTAGACAGTGAAACAGCCAGTGAACAGGGTAGTATTGTCGATCGATCGGTCGGCAACAGCTCGCCCCAGGAACCCGAAATGACAGGACATAATCTTGCAAATACCGTAGATTCAGGTGTAGCGTCCTTACTTTTTTCTCAATTAAGTCCAGACACATTTTCTGCTTTTCAAAATGCGAATGCTGACAGTGGAAATGTACTGCCGAAAATCACAGAGGAACAGGTTCCAGGCACTACTACATTATTATTGCAATTAATGTAACAAATGAAACAAAATCAGAAACAAATGGAACAAAATCAGATACAAACACAGCAACAGCTTCAGAAGTTTGACAATTATGGCGTGTGAAAAACGTAACACTAGGCTGCAAAATAAATTGAGAAATGACAGTGAAGACGAGAAACACGTGAACGTTTAGCTGCTGAGTTACTTAAAATCGAATCGAAATGTCAAAAATGTTGTAATCACGTAAAAACACAAATTTGTGAACATTTTCAGCCTATTTTTTGGCGTCATGAAAATGCATTACAGAATCACGAAGCAGCTATAAAAAGAACTGCAAACTATTGTTCATGAAAATCACCGACACCTTGCAAGCTAAAATTGACTGAGTTGCATCTACCGATTCGGTTACGCAACTTGCAAAAACTCAGGAAAACTTAAACGACACAGTAGATACGATTTCAACACAAATAGACACTCTAAAACTTGGTTCAGAAAAACACATGGAGGAAATCAGTTCATTATCGGAGAAAGTAGCCGAACTTTCGGATCAGTTCACTAATTTATCTACAATGGTAGATGATGATCTGAATGACACAAGACCGGTAGCCATCACTGACACGCAGTTTTCCGGCTGTTGTCGGTACATCAAACGAAGTGGCTCGTTTGCGTGCGCTAAGTTTAGCGGGGGTTTTGGCTCGCTCCATCTACAGACCATGCGCGCGCTCCAACTGGAACGGCGCACTCCTCTCTGTTACAGCTGTGTGCGGGGTGCAGCAGCGCGGCGCGGCGCGCTCAGTGTGGACCTGCCTTAAGAGTATAAACAAATTAAGAATTTTAAACACAATCAGAATAAAATCAATACACAGTACAAAAGAGAAATCCGGGAAGTACAAGATCAGTTGACACAGGTAATACAAGAATTACATATTTCAGAGCAGACTCGCCCTCCAACACGGGAAGAGGGACTTACAAAAAATATGGAAAAGCCGCAAAATAATAACACAGGGAATTTCGGAAATTATGAAAGAAATTGGCAAGGTGCATCGAATTTTGAGATGGAACCACCGACACGAAATAACAATGACCGATATGCAACTCGCCGACATGATGATTCTGACTATAAGCTGTTCATTACTACACGCAAATTCAAAACATTAAAGAATTCTGGCAATGACATTCACCCACAAGCGTGGCTTCATTAATTCTCTCATTGTTTTCCTCCCAACTGGTCGTCAGAGCACAGATTGGAATTTATGTGTGGGTATTTGGAAAATGAACCTGCTGTAAGAATGTGTTTGGTCATTTGCGATTGTCGCACTGAAGGAGAATTTTATCCTGCCTTCCTCTCAGCATATTGGTCTCAAGCTACTCAACACCGAGTAAAACATAGCATCATAATGATGAAACACTTTGAACAATCTGAATTTTCCAATCTTGTCAAATATTTTGAAGACATGTTGCACAGGAATCAGTACCTGTCAAACCCATACACCCCTCAGAACTCATCCGCATTTCCTTAATCAAATTGCCTGAACATTTACGACATATTATGTTGGCAGGACGTAGTAAAGACGACATTGAAGCTTTTCAGGGACTCTTACAAGAATTGGAAATTGACTCTGACAATCGCAGGACGCGAAACCAGGAGAACAACAATCACAGGTCACATCCGTCACAATACCGTGACGACAAAAATAATAACTGGGCACGACAAGGCTATTCTTACAACGCAAATCGTAACCCAAACAGACTCAACCCGTATGACAACCGTTGGCAGAATAATAATAATTACAGGGAAAGATCATCTCTCCGCAATAATTACTATGACAGAGACAATCAGAGAAACAGACAATATGGGAACCAAAATAATTATTATCAAGGGAGGCAGAATAACTTCAGAAGCAACGGTCCACCACGCAGTTATAAATCAGGGAGAAATTCTCTACCACGTGACCGACAAGAAACAAATTACAGAAACTACTGACATGATGGCAGACGACATAATCTTAACAATAGACCAGACTTTAATCAGAACTGATGGACACACATAAAGATCGTCTGCTTAAAGTAACCTCTCAAAACTCTGGCATCTCTCTCTCCACATCCACCACTGCTGGCGGCTCACCTCCAACTGCACAACGCTACATGCTGCTCACATCCAACTGCCCAACAGTACAATAGCGAATATTCCAACAATGCAAACCAGCCACAGACTGCACACAGCACAGTCTGTAATTTTTACACAGAGCGCTACGTGGAGTTACTAACATAAAAACCTAAACAGCCTACTTACAGGCTAAAGGCTAGACTGGCTGGAGCAACTCTTTAGTGCTATACTAATAATGAAAATCTCCTCTCTACATCCAGCAGTTATTGACAAAACTGGCTAGAGCTAGTCTCTAGCACTCAATCAATGGGAGCGACCCCTCTCCAACTCCCATGCTTCACAGCCAGAGGTAAAAAAATTTAATTTTCCCAGTGATTTTTGAATTACCCGCCAGTAGCAGGAGGAGAGGAGTTAGACTGCCCCAGTATTCTGGGTCGGCCATCGTGTATTGTGACAGCATAATCAGATGGCGAAATAAAGAGAGAACCCTACATCCTTCCAAACCAGCAAAATGTAAATTGTATTATTATTATTATTATAATTATTATTATTATTATTACTATCATTATTATTATTATTATTATTATTATTATTATTTCTTCTACAAATGGTTCAAATGGCTTTAAGCACTATGGGACTTAACATCTGAGACCATCAGCCCCCTAGACTTAGAAGTACTGAAACCTAACTAACCTAAGGACATCACACACATCCATGCCCGCGGCAGGATTCGAATCTGCGATCGTACCAGCAGCGCAGTTCCGGACTGAAGCGCCTAGAACTTCTCGGCCACCACGGCCGGCACTTTCTTCTACAATGTAATGCAGTTGTCATTTGAATTAACCAAGAAGATTTCAATTTTCTGCCAATTCTGAATTTCCTGCTATTTTTTCAGATAGGGGAGGAATGGTGGGAGGAGGTAATTAATTCATCAATTTAATTAATTTAGTCAGTTAATTTGATATCAAAAGTGTGCCAGAACGACCTTTGGTCCACTTCTTGTGTGAAAAACGTTTTTTCGATTATGAAACTAGATAAGTCACGATTACTTAGGAACCTGAGTGCAAAAACATATGAAATTATCTGTCTGTCCATATACTGAGTGTTTGTACCACACAAAAATTATAATATGTCTTCAGTGTGCCAAAAGCAATTAAATAATATGGCAAATTTGTTTTGCTTTTGATCTATGCTATTGAGAAATGTGAAACTATATCATATGTAGTGTGACTGTGTTGTCATTCAAATGCGGTGTGTGCACAGTTTTCCCCTCCCCACACCCATACAGCATGGTGTAGTGGTGGGGGAAATGTGCCAGCCAGGCTGAGCACTATGACACTTGCACCAGGGCACGGCTCATGAATCAAATTCTTGGGCACCTTGGATATAGTCAAAAGCAGAAACAATGAATCTGACTGAAAAATGATTGTGATAAGACTAATAGTGGTTGCTGGACTAATAATAGTATGTTTTGATCTATCACCTGACACATCCGTTTTAAAGTCTTTCGAACATATCCTAAACTTTGTAGCAGGAAGTACTCTGAGAATAGGGTAGCAGATAATAGTGACTTTGACCCAGATAAATCACCTGGGGAAACATACATGTAATGTGAATGGTGATTAGGATGAACTGCCTTATGAGATAACACCGAATAGATTATCCACAACTCCTTTGAACAATTATTTGATGTATCACAAAACTGGCCCCTGCCCTAACATCATAAACATGGTAGGCAGCCTGCCTAAGGATCCCTCGATAAAGCCCATAGTCAAGCCAGAGTCCCACTACCTGCCAAGTAAATCAATGTGAAGAAACAAATACAGCAGAAGTCCAAAATTACAACAAAGTTGAATGCTGCACAATGTAATCAAGAATCATCAGCAAAGAACAGCATGGTCTAAAATGATTGTGCCCTGCCAGATGGCAAACTATGTCACTTGGGTGACATCAGTGGCGACACCCTTCTCATACAGTCTCACAGGCTTAAGTGAGCAGCAGAAGCGTCTGACAGGCGTGACAGGTCCATACGACAAAACACAACCGCCGTTGTAGCTATAGAAGCATCCTACGTTGGCGACATCCATTTGCTGTTGCTTGTCATCTGCTATAATTGGCAACATTCAAATGTGTCTGAATCTTGTCACTACAGCATGTGTGACAGTGACACCTACAAGTCTTCTCAGTGAAGCACTTGAGAGGGCATCCTGGCTGCTATGAAAAACTTATCATCTGATTTTAAAAATATCATTAAGTGCAAAAATTTTCTTCTTTCGCCTCTTACAACTTGGTATCATCGCTCAATGACGGATTGAATTTCTTTTAGTTATTTACCTTAGTTCCTGAGCTGCATAAAATTATGTACATGGCTCCAAGAACTTTTTAGGGAAAATGCATTGATGAAATTTGCATATGGTTCATTTTAGGTCACAAATTTCTGCATAGTAAATGTAGCTAACATATCGAAATTTTGAAACTTCCTGGCAGATTAAAACTGTGTGCCGGATCAAGACTCAAACTCGGGACGTTTGCCTTTCGCGGACAAGTGCTCTACCAACTGAGCTACCCAAGCACGACTCACGCCCCATACTCACAGCTTTACTTCTGCCAGTACCTCGTCTCCTACCTTCCAAACTTACTGGCAGAAGTAAAGCTGTGAGGACGGGGCGTAAGTTATGCTTGGGTAACTCAGTTGGTAGAGCACTTGCCCGAGAAAGGCAAAGGTCCCCGAGTTCGAGTCTCAGTCTGGCACACAGTTTTAATTGGCCAGGAAGTTTCATATCAGCCCACACTCCGCTGCAGATAGAAAATCTCATTATTGAAATTTTATTTTAAGTTGAGATCAGAATTATATCTCTCTCAGTTCTGGAGAGTTTGGTTGTTATATCTGGCGAACAGGTCAGGCATGGCGCTCCCTATTCTGTCCCTGTGCATCAGGAATCGTGGGGTTGTGAAAATCATCATATTTCACAAATGGTTCAAGATAAAGAAATGATCACATGCAAAGAGGAACATATTTCAACTATGATTAAAGCTTGAAACGTTTTGTTCAAATGTTTGAGCGGAGCAGGAAAGGACTCCCAATAAATTATACAATTGGTTTAGTCCACAGCTGACCGAAGTGTGGGAAATGAACAAATAGGGTATAAAATTGACCAACATGAGTTCTAGTTTTGCAAAAAAAGTTAATTATTTGGAAGTAACCAGGGTAATTACAAAAAACTTAGTCAGTTGAGGGAACACTGAAATGTTTCACGAACAGCCACTGCTAGCTATTTAAATGAAGTGTCAAAAAGTTCATTTCTTCAAGGCCTAGGTATTTTGTGCACAAAAAATATATTAGGGTGATATTTAACTGTAAAAAAACTTCCTTCAAATCATATAATAAATTTGGGACATTTTGAGAACAGAAGACACTTGCAACACAAAGTATGTTTCAATAAGATCATTCTTTCTGAATTAAACTTAACTTGAAAATAAAAAAAAATAAATAAATAATAAAAATAAAAGATATCTGCCAATGTTTAGTGGAATTACTTGTCTAAAAGTAAGAAATAAAACAGTTTAGACAACCATTTTACATCCCTTCGAATGATATTCTAAGTCATGTACAGTAAATTAGGTGTATCAAATGTGTCTCTAATCTATTTTATTCCCTACTTTTAGACAAATTATTTCAGAAAACATTTGATCTTTTTCTTCAAAAAAATTTTTCTGCTTCATTTATGCAGACTATTTAGATTAACAGAAACACTTGACATTAACAATGATTGCTGATGAATCAAAGATCAGTTAGATTTCCTTGTTATTCAGTGTTTTATTAGGAATTTAACATGTGTGATGTATTGGGATAAGTGCATATACACTTATTGATAATAATGTCCTATATTAGATAATATACTATGAGATTCTGTGTAATTCTGTGTAAAGAGTGCAGAGAAAACTTTGTAGACACAACAGGTGATAGGATTGTAGTTCAGTTAGTTAAAATTTAAGTAGTTGCTGCATCCAAACCTGGGATGAACAATGAAGTAGATTAATAGTCAAAAATGTTAGCACAAAACTAAGACCCCACTTTGCTACAGCGAGTCATTTTATACCTTCTTCCAGTCATATTCATTCTTTGGTACTTATTGGTCACATAAGAAACACTTGTTTTCATTTCATTGATGAGATAGTCAAACATATCAGTGCTCATCCTTGTATATTCTTTATATGTAAATTGAAGGTGGAGAGGGCAGGTAAGGAAAGGGAAGGGAAGAGAGGGGATCACTATTGTCACCTGCTTCGGGCATTACGCGGAATCGGCAGTGACGAGTGGAAAGGTGTACCGGGCCGGGATTCAAACCTGGGATCTCCTGCGTACTAAGCAGGTGTGGTAGCCAATGCACCATCCAGGACTCAGCATTATTGCAACAGCATAGACTGTCTTGGCACGCCTCACAGCCAATCCACATTCCCATTGAAAGATATCTGTTGCCTTACTCTCGAGCTACAACTTCCTGCCCTTTATGTGTGCCATTAAAATGGCACACATAAATGCCATTAAAATGGCTTGACAGCTCTAGAAGCCACCTTCAGCAAGAGTTTGTCACACACATACAGAACACCAGGGCATGTTGAGCACTGTCAGTTGCTTCTGTTGCTTATGTAGGCCACAGCCTTAGGGCCAACATGCAAAGCTCAAGCTCTTATTCTATGTTAACCAGTCTCACCTAACCCAATATAACATTTCCTAAGTTGGCTCCTATCAGTCAAACACAGCAAAGGACCTGTGAGGTGACACAAATGTCTTTCTGGAGATGACACACAACACTGACTATGCTTATTTTTTATTATTTATTTTAATTACATTTATGTTTATATATTAATTTGTAATGTAGTGTAGTGTCTATGTTAGGTTGGAGGCTGATAGTTTCCTTGTAATGTGGCCATGCCAGGAAATGCAACATCATGAGAAACTACCATACAATTCATGCAGCATGAATTAAATTATCCCATCAGGCATATATAACGTCTGCATGCTATATGCTGTGCTGTGATTGACGTGTATTGACTGAACACACATACTTTGAATCAATTACTCATCATGGCATAATCTTCAAGGGGTAATTCAACAAATGTCACCAGGCTACTAGTGTGGCAAAAGAAAATAAATAACATCATATGTTTCACACTGCTGGAAGTATCATGTCAGCCACTGCCAAAAGTATTTGAAAATACTATACATTCCATCACTGTATCTTATGTCTTTATTTTCAGCTCAACTACAGCACTTATCACAGAGAGAATTTTAAACTTCATACACAGCATTTAAAACTCTATGCCCAAACTCCAGAGTGTATGAGGTTAAAAACTTACAATGAACTAAAATTTAAGAACAACTCTTTGTTGCTATAGTGGAAAAGTATGGTTTTTGAGATTTTATGTACCATAATTTTGCAGTAGAAGGATTGAACTGTATATTTTTTCTGTAAACATTGTGAGTATTGTGTAACTGTATCATACCAATGTATGTAAAATAATGTTGAGACTTTTTTGTATCGATCTGATAAAAAAAAATGCCTCATTGTAAATCTTGAAATCACAAAACAAATGATTTGAAAATTGTATGTAATGGTTTGACTAAATTGCACCTTGAAATATTAATACTTCAATCATGACAAGGTGATATTCCCTCTGGTAGTTTATAAATTGTTTTAATCATTTAGTGGTCTGGTCTACACTAAACATTTCAACATTTTCACAGCATTTCCAACACTCACTCTCTAACTATAAGCGAAATGAAGAAATCACAAAAAAATATTATTTTTCTTAATTACTCTGCAACACATATCTAATGACATTGTTTTGATTAAAATCCCACACTTCCATATTTTCCTCATTCTGCTATTCCTTTGTCTACACCATCAGAATACCACTTGAATAAGTTAAGTGTTAAAGTGAAACTTGTCAATGATTTTTATTATTATTATTACTACATGATTTTTTGTGTAATTGACATCTTGCTCTTCAGCACCCTGCTAAAACAATTAGAGAGGAGTGTCCTCAAAGCTGAATAACACTCATCTTGGCATCAGTTAAAATTAAAGGGAAAAGGGGATGGGAAGAGTATTTTCCCACATAATTCACCCTTGTCAGAATACAAAACTTGTCTCATTTCAAAACTTACAAAATCCTTATTAATTATATTTCTGCATTCATCATTAAGACAGTTGAGCAACAAGCAAGAACATTCTGTGGAGCTTATTTAAATGACATTCCACAGTTACAGAACATCTGCCAACAAATTAAAAGACCACATGACAATACTGAACATTAAACTACATTTTTTTTCTTCAAAAATTAACACCTCAGGGAACAGTTTCTGATTCAAACCATAACTATGTGACGTTTTCTCTGAGACACACTTTACCTATGTAAAATGGAAAATCATTGTTCCAAACTACTGACAAGACTAAGCAGCTGTCTATGAACTACATGGGCGTAAGTAACCAAAGTTCTCCTTGTCTGGACATAATACATTCTCACAACCACGACCTCGAAGAAGTAAAAAGAAGTTTTGTTCCAAAATTCTGAATCGCATTGTCTACTTACCATAATTATCTACACAGTGTATGCATACACATATGTCTTTTCTTCATTCAAAGATGGCAGCAATATAAGTAATACAGTGCACAGCCTCCATTTGTTGCTATTACAGCATGTCATTTTCAGGGGCAGCTTCTAACTAACTATAATACGTTGAAATGGGTAATTTTTTCTATAGTGTCTCAAGCATTCAGAGTTAAAATTATATACATGTAGGTGGATCCTAAAATCAGTATTCCAAGACAAGACACCAATGGTCAGAAATATGTATCTTGAAGTATGAGGTCTTGAATGAGCAACAAGTGTGAGGCACATGTAGGTAACTACTTATGTTTTATAACAAACAACTGTCTGCATCAGTGTGGTAGTACTACTTTGAAAGATCTGTTTACCACTATTTGTAGCAGTTCATGACTGGTTCTCGAGATGCAGCATTACTCATTACAGGCATGCAGCAACTGACAGGCACATATTTATAGTATGTTAGAGCAAAAGGAGAAATGTACAAAGGAAAGTTTTATAATAGGTATCATCAAAATTGGAAAAAAAATAATTAATGCTGTGGATAGAAACTGTGTCATTCAACCACAGTGGACTGGCCAAGATTCTCAACAAGGAATTTTTCACTCAGGATGATTTGGGATACCAGTACTGGATTGTGAGAGAGACAATTGACCAATAAGCCTTCATCTTTCCTGTGAAATGCACACTTTGAATAATAGTGTAGAGGGCACTGGTATATACCAAACGAAAACACTGGCATGTCGATAGACACACAAACAAACACATACATACACACAAAATTCAAGCTTTCGCAACCAACGGTTGCTTCATCAGGAAAGAGAGATATTTTTCCCACGTGGAATGTTTCCCTAAGTGTGTGCAAAGCAATTAGGACAAGTGATTTTGAACCCATAATTCGATTCTGTCAACAAATTACCCCAGGACCCAACTTGCAACAGTTTGTATCGGTCAGGCACAGATGATCTCTCTCTCTCTCTCTCTCTCTCTCTCTCTCTCTCTCTCTCTCCCTCTCTCTCTCAACCATGATGTTTTCAACTATCAAAATCCATGCATCACTCTCATCTCAGATTATCAGCAATGATTCTCTATAAATGCAATTTTAGAAGATCAAAGATCAACAGGGCATCATTACCTGTTGCCCAGTTTGGATGGTGCACATACCTGGTGTTCCTTTGATATGTGCTGCCACAGCTGGAGACTGCACCTCTTGTCATTAGTGAGAGGTGTGATTTCAACTTGGCTGTGTTCCATTTTGGTGTTAATGTTGCATTCTACTTGCTGTTTTACTGTACAGATATGTGAACCCATACATATCATAAAATTATATGTATATATGTATGTATGAATGAATGCAGTATGTTTGCAAGTTCCACATCTCCTCCTACATCACTTGACTGATTTCAAGCAAACTTGGTACACATATTACTTACTACTTGGGAAGTCCAGCTTGGAATATCAACAATTATGAAAAGGACAGATTGCCACTCACCATAAAAATGACACAATGAGTTGCAAACAGACAAAACCAGTTGTCCAAAGTCTAGCCTCCAGTGGCAGATATTCCTAGAGCACTCCAGGGCAACACCCTCCCAATAATATCCGTCACATGAAAGGTCACAGTACATTCGAAAAGTGTATCACAAACTGGCTCATTTAATTTTTGTATACCACGAGCCCCTGCACGCGAATGATAAATGCTTTTAGAATGGGTAGACTATCTGCCCCTCTAAGCGAATAATGAATGATTTTTAAATTGGTTGACTGACTGACTCTCGATGAACTGTCCCAGCAGTATAAAAGCAGACAATGGACCTGTGTCGAAGAGTGAAGGTACTCAAGGGCTGGGTGGTGGAAGTGCATTATGTAGGTCTGCTTGGGACAGCATCTGTGCAAAGCAGGCAAAGTAAACAAGTAGTCCCGTGCCTGTGGTAGTACTTTAGTTGTTCCATTGTGAATCAGATTGTTTGAAAGAGTGACAGTGAGTAACTAATGTGCTAGTTTTCTGCTTAAAATGAATCGTGTAAATGGTACTTTTACTAGTGGTAGTAAACACTGTATTTAAGTGTAAGAAAGAAATAGCTGAGTGCCTTGGGATCATTGAGGACAATTGTAGCAATGATTACTCAACAACCAAGAAAGCAGTTGGACTTCAGGAACTTCTCAACAGTGACGAAAAGTTTCTCTTTCGACTTGAGTATTTCAATAAGGTCCTGCCTCACTGACATTTTGTTTAATCAGCTTCAAAGTAGAGATATTGACAATGTGAAAGCTTTTAAGAACATCTCTGATTTTAAATCAGCAAGACAACTGACACGAAATTCTCTTGATCTCAATCATCATTGGGGTAACAGGAATGGAAGTGAAGAAATTGTCAGCCAAAAACACTTCCCTTTTGTAGACTCACGTAAAAATGTTGGAAAGGAAGTCTGCAATCTTGTTGTGGCTAACACTGATGAGCATTTTTCATTTAGCAGTCACTTGTCATTAGCTATTATTCCAGTCCAGTTTGTTTCTATAACACAAGCTGCTACTCGTACTCTATAGAAAATACACTTTCTAATGTGCATAATTTTAATGAACTTGTAATTCACCACTTTGCTGAAAGGAAGGAGGGGAGAATGCACTTCATCTACAAATCCATTAATTAAAGTAAGAACATTGTTTTAATTTTATTCTGTATATTACTGTCTTGCCTGCAGAAAATATTAAGAACTACATTTGTGTGTCAATTTTTATATTTTCGGAGTAAAAAATTGTGTTAGATGAAGGTTTAAATGTCACTTGCTAATACATTAAATGCTATATTTTCCCTGTTCCAGAAATATTCTGAAGAGATGAAAGATTGCATCAGCTGCCACTACTAGCCTTCCACATCAAAGATACCAACCACTTCCTTCTCCAACTCTCTACCACTCCCACCCCTTTACCTCCTGGATGCCCACTCGTCATTCCCTACATATCAAAATCCCTAATACCCATGGTCTCGCCACTATTGAACACTACATCTCCCAGTGTCCATCAGATTCCAAATCCACAACCTCATTTCTCATACACCTTACTAACTTTATCTTAACACAGCTACTACTCCTTTGAAGGGAAGGTAAACAAACAAATTGTATTTCAGCCATGGGCACTACTATGCCGTCTTCTTTATGGAACATCTAGTGGAAACTTTCCTAGCCTCCCAAAACTCCAAATGCCTGGACTGGTTAAGGTTCACTGATGATATCTTCACAATCTGAACTCAAGGCCAAGACACCTTATTCACATTCCTTCACAACCTCAACACCTCTGTCTGATCTGCTTTCCTCCTCCTCCTCCTCCTCCTCCTCCTCTCCAATAGCTCCCTTCATACGTCCATCCACATTATACCCACCAAGAACCAGTTGTAGCTGCATTTCAACAGCTTCCATGTGTATCTGCAGTTACAAAAACTCCCTTACCCAGTGTGCTGAATGTCTCACAAAGGCCTTTCATAGACAGGCACTATCCCCCACACCTAGCCTGCAAATACATTTCCAGAGCCATACCCCCACACACCCCTAATGCTCCCACCACTCCCAACAACCAGCTACACTGAAGCACCTCCTTCGGCAACCAATACCGTTCAGACTGGAACTGAACCACTTCTTTCGACAAGTCTTTGCGCTGAAATGAGAATTTTCCTACACCCGATCCGTCCCATCCCTCCTGAAGTGGTGTTCCATTGCCTACCCAAGCATCACTCCCTAGTCCATATCTATCCCACTCCCAGTCCCAGACACTGTAGATCGGGGTGCAAGACTTGTCCAATCCACCCACCTAGCACTTCCTATTTCTGTCCTGTCAGTCTTGTCATCCAATACCATCAGAGGCTTTGCCACCAATTAAAGTAGCCATCTCATATACCAGTTCTGCTGCAACCACTGGACCAATCAGCTGTCCACCAGAATGAATAGCCACTGCCAAACTGTGGTCAACAGCAAAGTGGACCACCCTATGGCACAACATCCAGCTGAACGTAACATGCTTGATTTCAATGTCTGCTTCACACAACCCGGCCATCTGGGTCCGCCCCTCCACCACGAGGTTTTCATAACCCCGCAGATGGTAACTATCATCATAGCATATTCTCTGCTCCCAAAAGTATCCCGGTCTCGACCTACAATAACTTACCGCCCCACACCCTCCAGCCAAAAGCTTCTGCCCCTCTGTCCTACCACTTCCTCACAATTCACATCCCCTAAGCCTCATTGTTCTCCAGTATCTGCTAATGCACTTGCCAACTTTACCCCTCTCTGCTCCTCTCCTTTTCAGCTCTGTTTCCCCCTTAGCCCCGCAACTTTGTCCTGCCACCTTCTAGTCCCTGCATGCTCCACCAGGCGGTGGTCTTCTGTCCCCCCATCCACACCTGCTATCCCTCCCCCTTCCCTGACACACACCAGATTACTGCTTTCGTTCAATGCAACAGTTGGAGTCTGGCCAGAGATAGTGGTCATGTATGGCATGAGGTGTGCCTGCTTTTCTACACGTGTGTGCATTTTCTTCTCTTTTCTAAAGAAGGCTTTGGCCAAAAGCTGTGTGTAATAGTCATTCCTTTGTGTCTGTCTGCTACTCAGTGTGTCATTTTCAGGGTCAGTAGAAATCTGTCCTTTTCAGAAGTGTTGTTACTATCCGGAAGGAAATACTGTGGGGGTAAAGAACCAGAAACAGAGAAATGGTGGGAGCAGCAAATGGCCAGGCAGAGGGGAGAGGAGGAGGAGATGGACAGAGACAGGGAGGAGATGGATAGATATGGAGAGCAGGAGATAAACATTTACATACATACTCCACAAGCCTCTGTCTGATGCCTGACAGAGGTTACACTGTACCACTTCTAATCATTTCCTTTCCTGCTCCACTCGCAGATAGCCTTAATTTCTCTTATCTTATCTTCATGGTCCTTATGTTAAATGTATGTTGGCAGCAATAGAATCACTCTGCAATCAGCTTCAAATTCTGGTTCTCTAAATTGTCTCACAGGTATTCCTCAAAAAGAACTCCGCCTTCCCTCCAGGAATATGCATTGGAGTTCCCAAAGCATCTCCGAAACACTTGGATGTTGTTTGAGCATACTGGTAACAAATCTAACAGCCTGCCTTTGAATTGCTTTGATGTCTTCCTTCAATCATGCCTTGTATGGATCCCAAACACTTCAAACACTTGAGCAGTACTCAATAATAGTTCATACCAGGATCCTACATGAGGTGTGAGCTTGTTCCCGTCCACTCAGGGAGGAGTAGATGGGACAGAGAGGGGGGGGGGGGAGGGGGAGGTGGAAGAAGTGGTATACAAACAGAGGGCAAATGATGATGAGGAGATGGGAAAGGACAATGAGGAGATGGGAAGAGAGGGGAAAAGGACAAGGATGGGATGGGAAGAGAGGGGAAAGGACTAGATGAACTAATAGAAGACTGAATTAAACCCACACAGGGGCTGTGCCGTGTACTCAGTTACTAATTAAGAAAGTGTGACAATACTTTGTGTGTCATTGTAATGGATGCATTGAGACTGGCAGTCATTACTTTGACCAGTAGTAGTAGTAGTAGTAGTAGTAGATGTTGTCGGATTTCTGTCATTTTTTTAAGTTTGACCTAAAGTTTTGCATACCTTGCATTTTTAAAGTGGGATGACAGAGTTGTCACCAGCTTTTTGAATGAACTGATATTGCACACAACTGGAGCTCTAGCTCATTCCAAAGAAATTCATTAAGATTGGGTTCTGATCAAGCATGACCAACAAACTGACCTAATTTTCTTCAAATAATTCAATGGTCCTTGCTTTGTGCCTCAAAGGATTATCATGCTCATATGGGAGGGTCTAATTCTGAGTTCTCTGCACTCCTTTCATCATCCTGATCAGCACCACAATAATAAAAACCGTGTATTTCACCTCTCTGATATTGCTATGAAATTATTCTGCAATATCTGTCAAGTATGTTAAGCAACTGGTTTATATGGTGGCATTTCAGCTCACTGGTGTCTTTCCGAAAATTTCTTATATCTGCTTAGCCAACAATTGGGTTTAGTGCTTCGCTGATATTTACACTTCACAATAACATTGCTAATGGTATACAGGTAGGTAAAGCTCTGCATTCTGGCCCTATACAGGCCAATCAGGCCCGGCCAACTGCTGTGTCATCCAATGGAGTCATTAGACATGGTAGAGGGGTGCAGGTGGTCAGGACACCCATCACCCTGTTGTTGAGGCGTTCCTTGACTGTGGAACTGCTACTAATCAAGACAACTATGGAGGTGGATTTGCTAATTTGATTTCTAGGATATCTCACTGATGAAATGTCTGAGGTTGAAGGATCTTCCAGAAAAGAACTACTTCAAAATTCCTAATATCTCTCCGATGAGTCATTTTGACAAAAATATGTCTATAACATTGGTGATACTATGCCTGCAACAGAGCACGTAGTTCTTGTAACAGTACATTCAATGTAGTGTCCTCAGGCCTGGCTGCATGGGGTACAACGGTGTGTGTGTGTGTGTGTGTGTGTGTGTGTGTGTGTGTGTGTGTGTGTGTGTGTTAATCATCAGCGACGTTCTGATGTAGTTTCCAAGTGCCACTGACAAGGTTTCTCATCCAGCTAGTGATTACCTGTTCCTGCTTCCTTAGCCTCTATCCTCTGCTGTCTTACTTTCATTGACTATATAAATATAAACTTAAAACACAACTTCCCATTCTGTACTCGCGGTCATAGTTTCCTGGGCATCTTCATGTCCTTTCTGTGGTAATGCATTCATTGAGTAATATAAGTAAAATAGAGACTACACTGTGTACACAAAATTTCTGAAAACATTCTCAGGTTTGCATGAATAAAGTGAGTCAGAGAATATTCTTCACCCGAGAATGTACTTAGTGTGAGGGAACTTGCCGAAATAAAGAACCTTCTCTGACTTCGTATGAATAAAACTAGAGGAGCTTCTCACAAGTGGACAACATTCTCCATTTTTGGAGTGAGTTCTGTAGCGTACTTGAAGCTGAGTAAGTTGTGTCGAGGATAAGTAGTATCAAGTTCTTTTTATTGAAAATGGCAGAATTTATGTTGCTTGGAAAAAAAAATATGTACCCCATAGAAATGGTGAAGAGAGAACCAGTAGAAATGTATACTGGTTTAACTATAAAAAAATTATTTTACTGATGACCTTTCTTCCCGAATGTCTTCAAAGAGAGGGCAACCTTTCAAATGGAGTCAAAATTAAAACATTTTTGTTGCTATTTAGCAGACTAAGGTTTTCAGATTGACGTACAAGATTTTGTTATACACCAGACAACCGTGTCACTGACTTTTTCAGATGTTCATTGTCATTTTTTTTCTAAAAGCATAAGCCATACATTTTGTTATGTTAGAAGTAAGTAGGCAGTTTAGAAAAATTACTAAAAGGTTTATTATGGGAAACAGATCTCTGGGTTTATAACGAACTGCATGGACGACTGCTTACATCCTTGATGCATGAGTAGACCATTATGAGTCGTATTTAATGAAAATTATCTTGCATTAGCAAACCGTGACTCAGTTCCATTTTCGAGTAGATGGAAATGTCAAGTAATCTTAAGATTACCATTCGCATAATGTGTTCACCTAACTTAATAACAAAAAATTTGCACAAATCGAAAATTCGGTAACATTGCAAGAAAATATATTTTTGTAAAGTGTCTGTAATTGTCTTATAAATTGATAAAAGCAAAATCTAAATGTGCAGCAGTTTCCTATATGTACACTGAACAGTTCGCCTGTTTGAGCAAGCTGAATGAAACGTAACATTATGCACGAGTTCTGTGCCAGATATGGCAAAAGACGCACTCCGAGAACCTTTTCAAGGAGGGGAAGTACTGAGAAGGAACCCCCTCATCAGAGAAAATGCTTTGAATTTTTTATTTATATGAAGAGAACTTTCTCAGAGAATGTTTTTTTGCTCTGAGATTCTTCACCACAGAATGTTCTCTTTTTCTCATTTATACGACCCATCATTTCTCCTAGACTGTGTACCATAGTTACAATGGTCAAATTTGTTGATGCTGTTCCTTACCTTTGGTAATGCTCAAAGGATTTTTATTTTTTGTATCACAAAACATGAATTTTATGTTACAAATTACAGAGATTTGGAGTTTCTTTCTATTATGCCAGTTGCATCACATGGTCTTGAAGAGTTCTTGCAGTCTTTTGTTGTGTCTGTCTGCAACTTAACATTTCCTCGATACAATGAGTGTCAACCTATCTTTTTCTTAATACCTGGATTTTCCATTGTTTGATTTTGTGTCTGAAACTTAGCATTCACATAACAAAAATAATAAACAGCGTCTGAAACAACTAAAAATTGCCAGCATACACATCCTCCTTCCACTTTACCAGGTGCAAGTGAACAGTTCTCTGGCTGACACAAAGGAGGCCTTTGAAATCGATGATTCTTTTAAAATGTTGATACACGATCAATAACGAAAGTCGAGAACCATTTCTATATGTAGAACTGTTTTATTTCTACTTTATTTTTAAAGTAGTTGCATTTTCTGTTTTTTTCCAAAGGAAAAATTAGAATATCACATAATCACAAATGCTTCCTCATTTTCAATGGTTTATTGCCGTTTGAAATTGATGAGGTTTTATATAGCCTGCTTATCCATTTTCAACACTTAACAAATGTGTGGCCAAATTTAAGCCTACTGTACTTCAATGTACAATGATCCATGTGAAAGATAATTAAAATTTGCAATTGTTGATGAAAACATCAATAAATGGTTCAATTTGATACTGGACAATAAGCTATTGATGGTGTGTAGAACAGATAATACCACAGGCATATCAGAACAAAGATTGTAGTACTTTTTGCTTGGAGAACTAGCTAAGAAAAAACTTTGGAGGGACACTGCCCTGCAATTGTTTAATTCTGTCCAATAGAAGATACAAAAATGAATATTTGGGTGTTTTAGAAGGAGTACAACTGATTTTGTTTGCTAATTAGTTACTGAAGAGGTGTAAGCGTAAGTTGGTGGTGGAAGTGATTTAGGGGTTAATATCCCACCAATCACATGACTCTTTAGAGGTGGAGTGCAAACTTGAATGCAACAAGAAGTCACCATTTTCCTTTTCAAGGGAACCATCTACATGTTTGCCATCAGTAACATATGGAAAACATTGAAGACCTAAATGTTTATTTTGGACAATGTCTCCTGGTACATATATGAGATTCTTCATATTGTCTTTCACAGGATAAACAACTGGTCAATAGTAAGCAAGTGTTCTGTAACAGCTGGACAAAATAAATACACGATGAGAGGTCTAAATTGTAATAGATGAAAAGATACATATTTCAAGACAATGTGCTTACTCACAAATGTACTCCCACAATGGGGAAAACTGAGTGGAAATACACTTGTGTTGGCACCCCCCAACTACTTCCTGTTTCCACATCGTGTGTGTGTGTGTGTGTGTGTGTGTGTGTGTGTGTGTGTGTGTGTGTGTGTGTGTGAAAGAACACTTTCAATCTAATGAAAAGATACAACCATTACCCATCACATGTGGGTATTTTGCAGGGTCAAGGATGACACTTTACTAATGCAATCTATACACTTGAAAAACTTTGGATAGCTTATAGTGATCTTAAGAGGGGACAAATTTAAAACAGAGTGCAATTTTGCCCTTTAAAAAAAAGGTTGTCATTCGCTGCAAGGTTGGGAAAGTTTTACCTTGCTATCAAATTGTCCAAGTATTTAATCTGAGAGTAACACTTTTTTGAATGTGCTCTGAGAGTCATTCCATCACTCTTCACCCTTACCTCATTATCACGTACCTTGTATGTTCTTTAAAAACAGCAGGATTGTCAGTTAAGGAAAAAGCATATTACATTCACATTCCTTTTATTTCGATAGGTTATAGACATTTAATAAAACACGTACAGACAATAAAATGATGTATATGGCCATTATGCCAGACAAAAAGCATCATATCATAAATTGCAAACAGCATAAAACAACAGCCAATGAAGACAACAGTGTAAAAACAAATCACAAAACTTAGGACAGGATCATTTGAATAAAAGAACAAGCTTATCTACACACCAATGTACACTACAGACATCATAGACACAGTGTGATCCTGAAGAACAGTTTTGCATGAAGAGAAACAATTCATTACAAAACTGGGTTTCACTTTTGACACATAACAAAATATTTATCTCTTGTATCTGACAACTAAACACAGAGTAAATATTCAGTTGCTTGAATTACCTTGTATGTTCTTAAAAAAGAAAAAAAAAGCATGACTGTCAGCAAAGAAAAGGGCATATTACTGTCATATTCCTCTTAATTTCAGTAGGTTAAACAGTCTGAAAACAAATCATGAAACATATGGCAGGATCACATGAATAAAAGGACAAGCTTATCTATACACCAATGTACACTACAGACATCATGGGCACATTATGACACTGACAGAAAGTTCTGCATGAATAGCAACAATTCATTTCAAAAAGGGTTTTACTTTTGACCCAACACACAATTACATCTTGTATCTGACAGCTAAATGCAGAGAAATATTCAGTTGCTAACATTATCTTGTATGTTCTTTAAACGAAGCACGACTGTCAGTTAAGAAAAGAATATATTACTGTCACATTTCTTTTCATTTCTGTAGGTTAATCAGTCTAAAAACAAATCATAAAACTTAGGACAGGGTCATTTGAATAAAAGAACAAGCTTATCTACACACCAATGTACACTACAGACATCATAGAAACAGTGTGATCCTGAAGAATAGTTGTGTGTGAAGAGCGACAATTCATTACAGAACTTGGTTTCACTTTGACACATAACAAAACATTTATCTCTTGTATCTGACAACTAAACACAGAGTAAATATTCAGTTGCTGGAATTACCTTGTATGTTCTGTAAAAAGAAAAAAAAGCATGACTGTCAGCAAAGAAAAGGGCATATTACTGTCATATTCCTCTTAATTTCAGTAGGTTAAACAGTCTGAAAACAAATCATGAAACATATGGCAGGATCACATGAATAATAGAATAAGCTTATCTAAACACCAATTTACACTACAGACATCATGGGCACAGTATGATACTGAAGGAAAGTTTTGCATGAAGAGCAAAAAACTGCTTTTACTTTAGACACAACGCACAATTACATCTTGTATATGACAGCTAAACACAAAGTAAATATTCAGTTGCTAACATTACCTTGTATGATCTTTAAACAAAGCATGACTGTCAGTTAAGAAAAGAATATATTACTGTCACATTTATTTTCATTTCTGTAGATGAAACAGTTTAAAAACAAATCATGAAATGTAGGACAGGATCGGTTTAATAAAAGAGCAAGCTTATCTACACACCAATGTACACTACAGATATCATAAACACAATATGATCCTGACGAAAAGCTATGCATGACGAGCAACAATTCATTATGAAACTGGGTTTTACTTTTAACACACAACAAGTGTATATCTCATATCTGACAGTTAAACACAGGGTAAATATTCAGTTGCTAACACTACCTTGTATGTTCTTAAAAAGGAAAAAAAGGGGAAAAAAAAGAAAGAGCATATTACAGTAGCATTTCTTTTCATTTCAGTATGTAAATGGTCGAAAAACAAATCATCACACTTAAAGACAGGATCACTGAGTAAAAGAATAAGTGTATCTACACACCAATGTACACTACAGACATCATGGACACAGTATGATACTGAAGGAAAGTTTTGCATGAAGAGCAAAAAACTGGTTTACTTTAGACACAATACACAATTACATCTTGTATCTGACAGCTAAATACAGAATAAAGCTTCAGTTGCTGACATTACAACAAGATGGTATAACTATTCTGGTATTCTGACAAATCTGACATTTCCTGATAACATAACGCCAACAGGACTGTTTCGGTTTCCAACTTTTGCTATGGCCCTAGACATTTATGCCCAGCTTACACATAAACTCAGTCTTCTCATGAGTACATCACTTTTCCTTACTATAGTCATAACCATGTTTGCTTTTTCTTTTTTTTTCTTTTTTTTTCTTGTGTTACACAGAAATATCTTCATTTTAATACTGAAACAGGTACAACTGACTACATAAAATTTACATAACACACATAAAATAGAAGAAACTGTTGTATGTTCCCATGTGACAAGCCAAACACATGCACATAGAAGAAAATCACAGAACTCTTGCTTCATATTAAGTTAACTAACATATCAAACACAGATTTTCCCTACTTGCCAGTTAACAGTCTTATAGTAGTAAACAGCAAAAATAACCATTTACTGTAAGCTCTTTGGAAGATCTAAATTAAGGATATACAAATGCACTCCCTGAAATGCAATAAAGAATGTGGTAGCAAAAGTCAATGCTATTACTTAGTGTCAGGACAAGAAAAACTTTCTTTGGAAGAGGGGAAAATAATATCAGTGAAGGCAGGTACAAAAGGTGGCAAACAGGAAAGTTAAAGTGAGGAAAAACTAAGAACAGGACAGAGACGTGTAGTAAAAGCAGAAGACAAACTGAACATCACAAAGAAACTAAGAAAAGGCAGCTAGTTAGGCAGATACACCAGTAGCTTACTCAGAAAACACATGCCTATTAAGTAAGAGTTTTGTTTGATTTCCCACAATTTCTCAGCTTGCTTCTTTCCACATCAACCACACCACCTCCACTGTTTTTTCCATTATCCATCCAAATCAACAAGAAATACATTTCTTAGTTACAGATCTTCATAGTCAGAATTTGTTTTCTGATGCCGAAGATGAAGATAGCACGAACAATTACCTTCTGTGTGTCTTATAACATTTCTTTAATAAATTCTTAGCTGGAATTTCAATTTTTATGTCTATTAGTACATCGGGAAAAATTATCAGAATTAGCCTCAGAACATTATGCTGTAAATTATACATGCAAATTCCTCCAAACAAATCTTTGGAAAAGTAGGCTTCAGCAGCTTTGTACTAAGTATATCAAATTATTTTGATCGATCTTCATGTCCACCCATGTGTCAACTGAATGCTAACTACGAACAGGAAAGAGGCATCAAATAAAAACAGAATACAAACTGAACATAACTAAGAAATTAAGAGAAAGCAGCAAGTTATGCAGAGACAGGTTGATTTGCAATTTTCTTGGAGAACACATGACCATTAAACAAATGATTTTGTTTGTTTATCTGCCACATTCCTCAGCTTATTTTTTTATATTTCTAGCCCTCCCCCCACACCCATTCCACCCCCCCCCCCCCCACATCTAAAAAAAAACCTTTTCTTAATTAAAGACCTCTATATTCAGAGCTTGCTCTATGATGCTGATGAGCTTAAAACCAGTTATTACTTTCAGTGTGTCACAATTTTTTGTATTCTACCTAAACTTACATTTTCAAACTTTTGTCTACTGGCATACCAGGAAAAATTATCAGAATTAAGCATATAACATTTGCTAGTAACTTAGACATGTTAATTCCTTCAGAATAAACATCTGACATACCAGTCTTCTACAGGTTTTGATAAATCTTCATGTGCATCCATGTGTTTACCAAATCTCAGAAAATTTCTCTTTCTTGGACTACATAGTACAAAAGAACAAAGTGTTTAACATTGTCTGAAATATCCATTTGGTATCAGTGTGGGTCCCCTCATCCATATGACAGTGTGGCTGTGCATCTCAAGTAGCCCATAACTCTTGGTGGGCTTGAAAGACTTACAATCAGGAGAAACATCTAGACATATTCTGGGCTGAATCATGGAAACTGAACAGAAGCAACATGTTTCCCATACCTTGTAATAGTTGGAATGTAAATCAACATTAATAAATTTCAACATGCAAAATCACATTTCAAATTATGGTGAATATTGTTCAACCACAAAGAAATGATAACTTTGTAAATATGTAACACAAAATTTGTACCGTAACACATAAAATAAAATTTGTACCATGTTGTAGTGCAGGTACTAAATACCTTCACTAATGTGTTATCTAATAAATTCCTTGCTGTTGCACTTTTCACTGTAATCAGTTTTACACAATACTTAACACATACAGTGAATAGTCCATCTTTAATACTGTAACAGGTAAAATAAGATTATAAATTATGATATCACAAATAGGAAACAAAATATTGCAGAGAAACTACATTTCAGTAACATAGATATGACACATTAGGCACAGATGCCATCACGACACGCGCGCACACCCAAACACACACACACACACACACACACACACACACACACACACACACACACACACACAGACACAGACAGAATGAAACACACATCTGTTAACTGATTTCTTCACATGTAGAACTCATCACAATCCCAGATTACTGGATTAGTTGTTGTGGATGTCTCTCTCAAGGTCTGTTATGAATGGGCGACCTGAAAGAAATGCAAGTACTTTGTTCAAATTTGCATTATTCAAATACAAAGCACACTAAGTCCATGATACCGTACACTAACTGTAACAGCATCACACCAGCTTTCATAGGCTAGTGAAATATTATTATGAATACATTAAAATACTCTGGTTCTCATGCAATCCTGTACATTTGCACTACTTGTATGATTTGAATTTTATCTTCCTTTGCTATGGATTAACTAAACATGACATTAGGCTGCCCACTGAGATGACAATTTAGTAACGTTTTGCAACACTAAATGAAACTGATGATGGTAAAGCTTGCAAAGTCATAGCATAACTGTAGTGTCCTGCAGCCAGCAGGAAAGAACTAACAGTCAATTTGAACACAACTTACTACAAGCCCACAACTCTTGTGGTGGCAGTCCAGTTAAGGAAACAAGACAATGGAAAAAAATACTGACCAAAATCTACTCTACAAAATACAACGTGCTACTACAATGATACAGAGAATGAATACTATGCTAGGGCCAGCATAAGTACTGGTTGGAGCTGTTCCTAGCAGTTGGTAAACACTGCCGGTCTAAGCGTGCTTATAGAGCCAGGTCGGCGGAGTGCTACACGAGTCATAGGAGTTCCGATAGGGGGAACATTGTCACATGTTGTCTGGCGAAGTAGTTCTGTATTTATTTGGAAAGTCTGTTATTGTTTCTGTCCGCTGGCAATGCTTCTCTCTCGGCTCTGCAGAACCTCTAACTAATAAGGGGCCACTAAGACAACAACCATAGCTTTAATGATGAAATACAACTTCATTTTTTGACCAAGAAGGCAATTTTATGAAAGTTATTCATACATGAGATCACATCAAGCTTCTATCTTCTGAAGGAAATTAGACTCAGGGAAATATTATTTAGTATGAAATAAAAGATTTTTTCTGTAAAAAACACAAAATACCTTGTAAGACCACAATTCCAATTTACCATATATTTGGCTGCAGCAAATGTGTGTGATCAGAAGAATACACATGCCATGTTCACATTAAAACTGTCAATAACGAAAGCCATGGACCTCAAAATATTTATCAACCACATTCATACTTTCCTACCTTATAGCCAATCACAGTATTTAAGATATAGTGATGACTAACCAACTTCCATAACTAACTAGACTTGGCTGAGACAGTCACGTTTTACCTGTTACTTCTCAAATTCCTGTATATTCTCCCCTTCCTACAACCCATTCCCCATAAATAATTAAATTTTCTTTGGTCCCAATCTTCTATCTCATTTTGCACTGCCTTTTTACTATAATGGGAGAGGTGCTGTACTCATTAACAATAAAATATTCTTCCACTGAAGAAATTCTGGCAGTCTGTAACAACCCTCAAATATTTTTCATTATAGAATTACTTCTTGGTACATTCATAAATTCAACACTTTTTTGTTTAATATCAGATACGGTGATTTCCTTCATTGCGCAGTTATTTGGCACACTGATACTTTCACAAGGGAACCTTAAGTGTCTTCTATTACTATATCATGAACTGCTCAACATGAGAAGCTTCATTCCATCAAGCCAGGTTTCACGAATTGAATGAATGTTTCCCCATTAGCATAAAAAATAAAATACAACCAGATTATGATTCTTTACAATTTATTTCACACCTGATATCCATACAGAAAGAAAGCCTTGCAATTCTCAGTTTTCCTACTGCGATCTGTTAATGCCATTTATGCAAATGCAGGAAGTTTCCATAATTTTAACCCAGCAGATTGAGATTATACCCAAAATTTAACTGTTTCAAAACATTAAAATACATGGGAAAGTGTTCACTATTACACCAAACGCTAATGTAAGTTGCTGCCAGTGACTTTTTTCCTAACAGCACAGGAATAAGGTAACAATTTTATCATCATTTTACTGCCAATGATCTCTGAACGGCATGTTTCTGAACAATGAACCATCATACAAAACTGTTGTACAACTGAACCTTCCTGCAACTCTATTATTTTTATTACTTATAATATTTTGTGTGCCACTACGTTGTCCTTGAAAAATTTATGGATATCCCAAGGCCAATATGATTGGTTATTAGAAATACTATGCAATTATTGTTTGGGGGGGAGGGAGGGAGGGAGGGGGAGAGGGAGGGGGAGGGGGGGAGAGAGGGAGAGAGGGGGGGGAGAGAGAGAGAGAGAGAGAGAGAGAGAGAGAGAGAGAGTGAGAGAGAGAGTGAGAGAGAGAGTGAGAGAGAGAGAGAGAGAGAGAGAGAGAGAGAGAGAGAGAGAGAGAGAGAGAGCAAGAGTGTATGTGGGGGGAGGGTTATGCACGTGTGCACGTCATCGTCACAAATTGATAAAATCTTTTTCCAGAATAAACTTACAATGGACGATGTACTTTCCAAACTGGTGCAGCAGCAGAATTTTTATTTCAACATTAAAATGCTAATGACTGTCAATGTCCACCTTTTATTCTGTATGTTTTCATCAGGATTGGCGAGACAGGAAAAGGCGTTATCATAATTCTACCTCTCATCATTAGTGAGAAAACCATTTATCCAAAAATGTCCTGTGATGTTACGTTACGTTACATTAAAGATGGTAACAAGATCTCCTTGATATTTTGTAGACAGTATATGAATTTTTAAGGACTAATTGAACTAAATGTGACTTGTTTCAGACAGCGTACATCCAAATTTGGGATAGTCATCATTCAATATTTTAGCTCCTGCCAAATGATTGAAGCATCCTTACATTATATTAAAGGTGGTAACAAGATCCTTGCAAGGTCAGGCAACTGTAGCGACTGTGTGTGTGTGTGTGTGTGTGTGTGTGTGTGTGTGTGTGTGTGTGTGTGTGTGGGGGGGGGGGGGGGGGGGGATATTTGAGGAAGACCTTACTGGCCCAAAGTTTTAGTCGTGACAGTCTTTCTGTTGTGCCTATCTGCGACACAGCATCTCCACCATATGGTGAGTGGCAACTTTCCTGTTCATAATATTGTTACATTCCATCCTGGATTTTCTATTGTTTGTATGAACTGAAAAGAAGAGCAAGTTTGACCGTGTCTAGGACAAGCGTTCTTGTGTAAAAATCGTTCACTGTACCTGCACAATCAGAGTAGTTTTTAAGGTGCTTCACAATCTGTTCACCATCACACTTTCACAACTGAACTTTTCTCCTGGCCATGGTTTTTTAAGTAGTCATAATCTGTCTGAATTCAGAAAGTAGTCTGTTGGTGTGCTCCATTCTCTTGTTAATACTTTGCCTAAATTCAAACTATTTCTTTGTACTCGTTATGGGAGTGCTCACAGTTCCAGCAGTAAGGCACATCATCTAGACGAGGTTCTTTTCACAGGAGGCTGTTGCCCATCCAGCCGGTGATGAATATTGCTCTGGATTTTGTGAACTTCAACTGCTTTTTCCCCTTTTATTGCAGTAGGAGTCCCTTTTGCACCTGTAGTAAGTGCTTATTACCCTTTGCTATATGAAGGACCTGGCCCTGCAGACAAGCAACCCCAAATTTGACTATGAGGTTGTGAAGTCGCCCAGTGTCAAGGTAGCATTGCCGCCCCACTGTGCTATAAACTGTCAAACTCCCGTGTAAAGGGGTGAAGCTAACCACTACACAACCAGCAGGAGGAAAGGACAGGAGTAACCTGGTGTAGACCTTAAATATCCAGTGATGACATAATATGACTCACTTGAAGTGGCATCTTCGTCATTTGCATACACACAATGTCACCAGTTCGGTGTGGCACATACTTCATCAAAGTAATAGAGTATAACAATAATTAAATGTAAAGTACTGGTTCTTATTCTCCTTCAGAAATTAACTAGTTGGAGGTACCCAGCACTGCCCATGCCATTGATAGCATATGAGATTAAGTGGTAGCTTGAGTAAAAGGATAAACTTTAAATTATACAAGGTAAAAAAATTATTGAAAACTTAAGTAAAAAAAATTTATTGAAAACATATTCTAACTATTTACAAAACTTTTTAAAGTATAAGAGGTAAAAACTTTTATGCAGAACGTATTCTAACAACTTACAATATTTGTTTATAAACAACATTTTTAATTTTGTTGCCTGGGGCATATATGTACAAATTTTTCAAATTTCTTACTTGAGAGCAAGCTACATGTAGTTGACAGTGGGAGAAGCAGGAGTCTTTAAGGTTGATGCCTTAATTTTAAAATAATTGGTTAATTTCATAGGAAATTGCAGTCTTTTAAATGGAAATGACAGTTTAGTGGAGATCAGTGGTATCCTGAGGAAAACAGTGTGTGTCCTCTGTACTTTCCTTCATAAGTTTTGCTTCGATGATGTTATTTTCGACAGCTGTTTTACGATCATACTTGTTCCATTACATAGCTTTAGTGAGTTGAGATTTCCGAGTAGTTTGATCAGGGATCCAATTTTAAGACAAAGGCAGTGCAATGGCATTCCTGGTACCCGCAAAGAGCTCAGAAATTCCGTAGGGAAGTTCACACTTACTTCAGAGATTACCATTGTTTCAATCCATTTGGATATTCTCTCTTTAGAAGTTCACTCCATCCAGACACACTTGAAATTTTACATACCAGGAATTATTCTTCAGCTGTATTCAATAACAGTTTTAGGGCGGAATGGGCAGTTCTTCATCCTTCCATACGCATGGCTACAGTGCTGGATGATGAAGTGCAATGTGGTGTTTAGCACATGTTTCCGCCAGCAATAGATTTATAAGAAATGATTTCCCAGTGCCGCTTGGTGCGTCCAAGTGAATAATTCCACCAGGACTGTTGTCAATCTGGTCCATGATGATTGTAAATTTCCTCTTGATTGTCAATGACGAGTGGTGTGCTGTGAACAATGTATTGACATAGTTTGATGATGATTTAGCTTTTTCCTTTATAATTTCAAAGTTTAGCACACTGATAGCATCTTTTGTGGTGCTTGCATCCCAAGTTTTACCACGGTCTGGTTGTTTCTCTCTAAACAATTATCTTCCACACGAATGAGTGTGTCATTTAAGATGTCTTCACTGAATTTAACGGTCATTACAGAATGAGTTTTTCCATATTTGGTACAGTATGTCATCACTCATACCCTCGTTGAAGGGGTCCCATAGCTGTTTTCGAGTCGATAGGTTACGTGTTAGAATTATGGTGAATAAGTCTCATTTGTTCAGCTGAGGCTGCAGTTGCGGCTTCTTGCAGTATTAATTACCAGTGGTTGTCGTTTTCCGGTAGTACTAAGTGTTTGCATGCTTCTCTGTACATCCGACATAAGTAACCGTCAACAGTCTATAGATCTGTGAAACTTGGTGGGCCCATATTTAATTTAGCAACATCCGGAGATATAAACATTCAGCATTGCTCAAATGTACGGTGTATACTCTACCTAGTACACCCATTTTCAAGATTCCTTTATCATCATCTACAGGAATTCACTGTTTTCGTCAATGGAAGATTTATCTTGGGTACCACCTATAATGTGTAGGGATATCGAGATATAGCAATGTTTTCACGAATGAATCGGTTTGGCACACTTGCTAAAAAGCTGTTAATGTGTTCTGAGATGGTTCACTTGCAATTTTTCTAGCGGTGTCTTGTGAATAAACTCTGTCCATTCTCCAAACGTATTGCTACATGTTGCGCAGTTGGTTTGCATTCATGAACAGGAAATCTGCCACACTGCTTTGTTACTGTTGATGTATCTTCCCATTAGGTACACAAGGACCCCTGTATCACTGTCTTTGGCTACTTGAAATACGTCATATCACTGCCTTTGTTCACATACTTAGACATATTTGATGGATTTCAATGACTTTCAGTAGTCTACATTTGTGTGTGTTCAGAACATTTTGAAAATTTGTGTATGATATGGTACTACCCACTGATTATTTCCAGTTCATCACTGCCTTTTCATATTTTTGGCATGAAGACACACTGAGTGATCATCATCTGTCTTTGGAATTGCCATCAACTCCAGCTTGTAAGCTGTGCACGTAAAGTTTTGGGTATTTTTCTTTTTGTACATTTTACATCACTCATACATGGCGAATTGGCGTTTAATGGCCCATGAATCACATTTTTCGCTACTATGTCATACAGTTCCAGTTCTTCTTGTGGATTTTGAAATCCAGTTTGGATGATTTTGTCAATATCTATGGGATGAATTCTGTCATATAGCCGTATGAGATTATGTGAATGAGGCAGCCTTAGTTTTTGTCATTCGACTATGTATGTCCAGCATCTAACAGTTCCAAAAATGTATTTTGTGATGACTTCAATAAATCTCACTTGTTTTCATTGGAAATCTCAGAATATTATGTCGTGCCAATGCATGGGGGCTTGCCTGTATTTTAGTTGTTCTTCGAATTTTGGCCACACCGAGTAGCATGTGAATGTTATGAAGAGGTCAGGTCATTTATATTTTTTTAAATGTATGTCATGGCATCTTGAGTATATTCGTGCATGTGTCTCAGACTTCCTACATGTGACAAGGGTATGATTACCATTGTTCTAATGGCATCAATGTTTTTGTCATTTATGATTGTATCTCTAAGGTGAATGTATTCTTCATATGTATTTCTTCTGACTCAGTCATACGTAAATCATCTGTCCCGCTTCTATTTTTCATACATATCTACTGCAAATTGTTGGAATAAACTAAGAGTTGAGAATGTGACTATGTTTCACTGTTTCTGATCATTAAGTGGTAAGCATAGAATTCCCTGGAAATGACTTGTTTCTAGGTCTGTTTCAAGTTGGATTTGTTTCAAACTAAAATGATATCCGTCCTCTCAATGCAGAAATATTTATCGATATTAGAGGGCATCAATACAAACCGTGTGTGTCTGCAATGCACTTTAGTCCTTCCCTTCTTTGTTGTACAATTAACGAAAAATGTCTATGCTGTAATGACTTCCATCCCAACTCGTGTATCATATCTGCCACACTCTCTCCCCTATAACGTGATAATACAAAACGAGCTGCCCTTTTTTGCACCCTTTCGATGTCCTCCGTCAATCCCACCTGGTAAGGATCCCACAACGCGCAGCAATATTCTAACAGAGGACGAACGAGTGTTAGTGTAAGCTGTCTCTTTAGTGGACTTGTTGCATCTTCTAAGTGTCCTGCCAATGAAACGCAACCTTTGGCTCGCCTTCCCGACAATATTATCTATGTGGTCCTTCCAACTGAAGTTGTCCGTAATTTTAACATCCAGGTACTTAGTTGAATTGACAGCCTTGAGAATTGTACTATTTATCGAGTAATCAAATTCCAATGGATTTCTTTTGGAACTCATGTGGATCATTTCACACTTTTCGTTATTTAGCGCCAACTGCCACCTGACACACCATACAGCAATCTTTTCTAAATCGCTTTGCAACTGATATTGGTCTTCGGATGACCTTACTAGACGGTAAATTACAGCATCATCTGCGAACAATCTAAGAGAACTGCTCAGATTGTCACCCAGGTCATTTATATAGATCAGGAGCAGCAGAGGTCCCAGGACGCTTCCCTGGGGAACACCTGATATCACTTCAGTTTTACTTGATGATTTGCCGTCTATTACTACGAACTGCGACCTTCCTGACAGGAAATCACGAATCCAGTCGCACAACTGAGACGATACCCCATAGCTCCGCAGCTTGATTAGAAGTCGCTTGGAGGAACGGTGTCAAAAGCTTTCCGGAAATCTAGAAATACGGAATCAACTTGAGATCCCCTGTCGATAGCGGCCATTACTTCGTGCGAATAAAGAGCTAGCTGCGTTGCACAAGAGCGATGTTTTCTGAAGCCATGCTGATTACGTGTCAATAGATCGTTCCCTTCGAGGTGATTCATAATGTTTGAATACAGTATATGCTCCAAAACCCTACTGCAAACCGACGTCAATGATATAGGTCTGTAGTTTAAATGGATTACTCCTACTACCCTTCTTGAACACTGGTGCGACCTGCGCAATTTTCCAATCTGTAGGTACAGATCTATCGGTGAACTAGAGGTTGTATATGATTGCTAAGTAGGGAGCTATAGTATCAGCGTAATCTGAAAGGAACCTAATCGGTATACAATCTGGACCTGAAGACTTGCCCGTATCAAGAGATTTGAGTTGCTTCGCAACCCCTAAGGTATCTACTTCTAAGAAACTCATGCTAGCAGATGTTCGTGTTTCAAATTCTGGAATATTCCATTCGTCTTCCCTGGTGAAGGAATTTCGGAAAACTGCGTTCAATAACTCCGCTTTAGCAGCACAGTCGTCAGTAACAGTACCATCGGCACTGCGCAGCGAAGGTATTGACTGCGTCTTGCCGCTTGTGTACTTTACATACGACCAGAATTTCTTCGGATTTTCTACCAAATTTCGGGACAATGTTTCGTTGTGGAACCTATTAAAGGCATCTCGCATCGAAGTACGTGCCAAATTTCGTGCATCTGTAAATTTTAGCCCATCTTCAGGATTTCGCATTCTTCTGAACTTCGCATGCTTTTTCCGTTGCCTCTGCAACAGCGTTCGGACCTTTTTTGTGTACCACCGGGGATCCGTTCTATCTCTTACCAATTTATGAGGTATGAATATGTCAATTGCTGTTGCTACTATATCTTTGAATTTGAGCCACATCTCGTCTACATTCGCATAGTCAGTTCGGAAGGAATGGAAATTGTCTTTTAGGAAGGCTTCTAGTGGCACTTTATCCGCTTTTTTAAATAAAATTATTTTGCGTTTGTTTCTGATGGATTTGGAAGAAATGGTATTGAGCCTAGCTACAACGACCTTGTGATCACTAATCCCTGTATTAGTCATGATGCTCTCTATCAGCTCTGGATTGTTTGTGGCTAAGAGGTCAAGTGTGTTTTCGCAACCATTTACAATTCGCGTGGGTTCGTGGACTAACTGCTCGAAATAATTTTCGGAGAAAGCATTTAGGACAGTCTCGGAAGATGTTTTCTGCCTACCACCGGTTTTGAACAAGTATTTTTGCCAACATACCGAGGGTAGGTTGAAGTCCCCACCAACTATAACCGTATGAGTGGGGTATTTATCTGTTACGAGACTCAAACTTTCTCTGAACTGCTTTTACATTTTAAAAAAAAGTTTTGATTCTGGAGTTTGCCCGGTCATGTAATGTAAAAATTCCTGCGGATGTGCGTCAAGTGGTGGTAATCCAATTTTTCAATTCATGCAACAGAATCCTGGTGAACATCTACTGAATTTTTTTCATGTTGCAAAATTGGCAGATGTTATCCATTCTTCCAATTACTATGTGCTGTGTAGGTTGTAGTGGAATGTTTCATCTGTTAGCTTCCACTGTTTACTTGTCCTCACACATACTTCTTGTAGTGTGATTTTCATGGCTGGCTTGAGTTTACAGGCTTTTACTATAAGATTGTGTCACAATTTTTGATTCTTCAATCTATTCATTTTGTTATTCTTCGGTTTCTCTGCTTATCACAGTGCTCATTATCATTCGTTGGTAACCTAAATTTGCCTTCATCACTGATAATAAACTGACATTCAAACCCACAAAGGGTCTTGCCTCATATACACCCACAAAAGGGTGGCCCTACCAATGGAGAATTCCATAACATACCAAAAAGGCTTTGAATGGTCCACAATGTTCCAGAACTTTCCACAACATTTGAGTGTGTTCTAAAATGTTCCTGAACATTCTGGAATCTTTCTAAATGTTCCAGACTATTGCTGAACATTTCAGATCATTGTGGAACATTACAGGACATTCTGAAATGTTGTGGCATGTTCTCGAATACTCTCAAGTGTATACCTTGAAGGTATATTGCTAGTGTTTCTTCAGTTGATGGACAATTAGAATATCTAAGTTCTTGCTTGTGATTCAAAATTAGGTACAATTCTTCATTTCCTCCCTACTGCTGATTCATAGTGTGGGTACTATAATTTAGAAATCAATGCACACCTGAAGGCACATTTTGGCAGCCAAAGAGGCAAATAATTCAGTGGCTGTGGCCAGCAATACCCAATGGAGCACACCATAGGGTCACTGCAATAGTTTCTTTGGCCACCAACATGTGCCCATGGACACACCATTCTGTGGTGTTCGTCCTACATGTAAATAAAAAATATAGATGCTCCATTTGCATGTAAAGTTCGAATAACTCAACCATTATTTACATCCCGACAGATGTTTACCACACGTTTCACATTGTCCGAAACACTTTCATTTACTGAATTCATCAGCATGTCAGTTTCATTTATTCCTTTATTTATCTGCCTTGTCACTGCACACACCTCGTCACATGTTCTAGAAAGCTGTACAATTGTTGCTTGCATCCCCTTCTGCTTCAAAGCTTACTTTAAAGCTGTCAAAGGGAGTAGGGTATTATCTATTACATCCAATTATTTGTTCTCACTAAAAACATCAAGCAACTCTCAACTTTTCAATTGCTGTAGTCATATAATATCTGTTTCCATGGCATTCCATCATACCCAGCAAACTACATTTTTGCATGGTTCAGAATTAAATATTGGTTTAAATTATGTTTTATGCATCCATGGAAGGTATCAATTTTATTGTACTCCATGAATAATTGCACATTTCATATGTAAAGGTGTCCTTTCTGCATACTTTAAGTGTAATCTATATGTGCTGTAACATGAAGTGCCAAATTTCACTGCTTGGTACAAAATATAGTCTAGAAAATTTTGGAATAATGCCATAGTCCTTGTACCATAATAAAAAGCTGAAGAACTATATAATCTCACTCTCAAAAGTCAGAATGTGAACACACACACTCCTGGTGCCTTGAAAAGTAAGTTTGGAAAAAAAAAATTCCATTTTTGTAATGATGTGCTTGTGCTAATTTCTCTGCAAATGGTGTTAGCACTTAGTGGTGTCTTTCAGCAGCCAACATGGTTTGACATGCCCTACTACTATAGTGCATCTTCATATTTTGTGGAGTGCATCTACATCATACTCGGCAAGCCACTTAATAGTGTGTGGCGGAGGGAACTTTCAGTAACACTATCTGATCTCTCCAACCCTGTTCCACTCGCGAATAGTACAAGGGAAGAATGATTGTCAGTAAGCCCCTGTATTGGCTCTAATTTCTTGAATTTTCTCCTTGTGGTCAATACACAAGATGTATGTGGGGGAAGTAATATGTTGTCCGACTCCTCCTGAAAAGTGCTGTCCCAAAATTTCAATAGTAAATCTCTCCTTGGTGTACGAAAGCTCTCTTGTAATTTTGGCCAGTGGAGTTTTCTTAGCATCTTCGTAATGCTCTCTTACCAGTTAAACAATCCTGCGATGAAACATGCCTCTCTTCATTGGATCTTCTTCATATTGTTTATGAGTCTTATCTGATGTGAATCCCAGATAGATGAACAATACTCAGGAATCGGGTGAACAAGCGCCTTCTTTCGTAGACGAGTTACATTTTCTTAAGATTCATCCAATGAATCTGAGTCTGGTGTCTGCTTTTCCCACTATCTGTTTCATGTAGTTATTCCACTGAAGGTCACTCTGGATAGTTATGCCTAAATATTTTACCGCAGACACTGTTGCCAGCTGTTTGTCATCAATAGTGTAGCTGTACAGTAGTGGGTTTCTTTTCCTATGTAAGCACAATATGTTACATTTATTTACGTTCGGGGTGCCAGAGCCTGCACCATTCATCAATTCACTACAGGTCATTCTGAAAATTCTTACTATCTTCTGGTGTTGCTACTTTGGTATAGGCAACTGCATCATGTGTGAATGGCCTTAAAGAGCATCCAACACTTTCTACTATATCAATTATTTATACTGTAAACAGCAACAGTCCTATCACACTTCCCTGTGGTACTCCGGATATTACCTTCACATGTGTCGATTTAGTTCTGTTAAGAGCGACATGTTGAGTAATGAATGATCCCTTATGATTTGGGCATACAGCTGCAGAACTCCCATTTATATACAACTGATATTTTGCCACAGTACTCATGTCTTTAATTTTAAACAGAAGAGCCATGTCACTGTATTCACAGCCACAGAATACACAAGAGCCAGTGTTGATGTTTGGCAACAACTGAGGCACTGATATCCCAGCACGGATAGTGTGTAACACGAGATTCAGTTCATGCAACGCTTTCTGCAGCCACATGCTCAAAACATCTGATTAATCAACATGCCAAGAAAATATGAAGGTGCACATCAAGTACCTCTTCAGGGAGGAGATGGTTCTGTGTGTTTACATTCGAGCACTTGAGAATAATATTACTGAGTTATTTAGCTTTTTATTATCGTGCAAGGACTATGGCATTATTCCAAAATTTGCGAGGCTAGTACATTTTATATCATCAACCAGGTTGAATTAAATATTAGGAAATGCTGGTGTTGCTGTTGTTTTAGAGGATATTTGCATTACCTATTGAAAACTTATCAATTTTGTCTGCAGCTGAAAGACAACTTGTGGAACTGAGTACATGGTATGACATGGTCTACATCTGATTAGGTTCACGAGGTGGCCTCAGCCAGACAGTGAAATTTATTCTGTGTGTTCACGGCAAAAGAATATTCTGCATCCTCTATCATAAATATGATGGGCAGTGATCTAGGTGACACTTCAGTGATGGTTCTAGGTGAAGGAGAGTTAGACAGTGGTTCTGCCAGCTGATTAAGTTAATGCTGCTGATTCAATGTCTCACAATAGCTTTCACTGATAACATGTACAGTTTACAGTGTGATGGCTCAGGAATAGGAATAGGTGGTTAGTGTTTAACGTCCCATCGACAACGAGGTCATCAGAGACGGAGCGCAAGCTCGGGTTAGGGAAGGAAATCGGCCGTGCCCTTTCAAAGGAACCATCCCGGCATTTGCCTGAAACGATTTAGAGAAATCACGGAAAACCTAAATCAGGATGGCCGGAGACGGGATTGAACCGTCGTCCTCCCGAATGCGAGTCCAGTGTGCTAACCACTGCGCCACCTCGCTCGGTCGTGATGGCTCATATCAGAGGACTGGAGAAAGCCCACTAATCAGTTGGTAAGAAAGATTGCTTTGCTTCTGATTCTCTCTGGAGATTGTGATAAGATTGAAACCAAGATATGCTGTTCCTCCGAGGTTGTACTACATCCGAAAATCCATACGAAAAATGATGATATGCAACCAATAGTGAGTAACATTAGCTCCCAAAATTACAACATTGCCAAGTACTTAGTCTTATTATTAAGAATTCGGGTGGGGGAAATGTGTTCAACACATACGAAAATATTCAATCTTTACTGGCAAACTTACACAATTCAGACTGAACACTTCTGGCCTGAGATGCCATGGTCCATACATAATACTCTCCCCTGACATTTCGACTTCGACTGCGTAAGGCATCCTCTGAGGACAAATGGCGAACTGCAACGAGGGCGCAAGTGAGTGCCGTATATACAAGCCATCCAGAGGGCGCCGCTGTTAATCGCGTGATGTCGGCTGTGCTATGATCTCTGATATTGCCAACTTTCTCAATTGAAATTAATCGACTGTCATGCTGTTGCTGCAATGTTGACATCCATATCTTATCCAGCTTAATGCTTTCATCTTTCCTATTAAAATTATTGAAGTGTTTGGCAATCTCAATGGCCTCTGTACATTCACGCATAATAATGCGACATCTTTGCTATGATCTCACTGAACTTTAGTTCATGACCACCTTCCTGAAACACATGTTCCACTACAGGTGAATTATCAATATGTCTGAGGTGGCAGTTCCTTTTATGTTCACCCACATGGGTGTTGACGCTTCTTTTTGTTGTGCCTATATAGATCTTTCCACAACTGCACGGAATTTTATAGACACCTGGTGTAGCTAGAGGATGTTGTTTATCTTTTTGCGGATCTTAAACATTCTTTTATTTTCGTGGTGGGTCTGAAAACAGTTTGCACATCGTACTTGCTTAAAACTGTTCCAATGTGATCAGTGACCTTACTGATGAATGGTAAGAACACTTTCCCCTTGGGTTGGTGTCGATCCTCGTACGTCCTGGTTGTCCGTCTAGGGCGTGGTACATGATCTATCTCTCTGTTGGAATACCCATTCTTCTTGAAGGTCACTCTAAGGTGTTCAATCTCATCATCTAAGTGAGCTGGTTCACATATTTTGTGCGACCTGTCTATTGATGTTTTAATCGCCCCTCTTATGTCTTAAGATTGCCAAACTCTGCAATAATTTTAATAGAAAAGGTGAAAGCATTAAGCTGGATAAGATATGGATGCCAACATTGCAGCAACAGTGTGACAATCAATTTGAATTGAGAAATTTGGCAGTATCAGATCATAGCACAGCCGACATCACGTGATTAACAGTGGTGCCCTCTGGATGGCTTATATACACGGCGTTAACTCGCGCTCTTGTTGCAGTTCACCAATTCTCCTCAGAGAATGCCTTCCACAGTTTAAGGTGAATGTCATCCTGGGTGTCCAATTTGTTGTTGGATGGAGGGAGATTGGGGTTTAACACCCCATCAACAACGAGGTCATTTTAGATGGATCACAAGCTCTGATTGTTTCAAGGATGAGAAAGGAAATCAGTTGTGTGGAGAACCATCCGAGCATTTGCCTGGAGTGATTCAGAGAAACCATACCAAATCTGACTCAGGATGGCCAGATACAGATTTGAACAGTCATCCTCACAAATGCAAGTCCAGTATACTAACCACTGTGATGCTTCACTCAGTTTGTCTACACAGGGCTTCCAAGAGAAAACAGCTGAAATCTACTAGTTTAAAACCCACAGTATTTTGGAGATATGTTGAGACTTTTGAAGTGATGGCCCCATGGTGACAACGAATTACAGGAACTCTCATTAAAACACCCACATTAAATACATAGGAATATTCAATTTACAACAAATATTAACAACAAAGGCTGCCTTCCATTCTTACATGTTTTGATGCATCAAAAAGATGATTGCACCTTGGGGCACACAGTTAATAGCAAGCTGAGGTATACAGACTTTTTTACATGCAAATAGCAACCACCATGCTTCACAGACAGTTCTCTATCTACATCTATACTTTGCAGGCCACCTTATGGTGTGTGGCAGAAGGTACTACGCATACCACTGTCACTCCCACTTTCCTGTTCCAGTCACTACAGTCTGCAAAAAGAATGACAGTTGGTAAGCTTTAACTCTTTAATTTTACATTCATTGTTTTTTCGAAATATACATGAGAGGAAGCAAAATATTGACTGACTGTTCAAGGAAGACACACTCTTGAAATTTTAACAAGAAACTAGAATGTGACGCAGAACACCTTTCATGCAGTGTCTGCCACTGGAGTTGGCTGAGCATCACTGTGACTTTTAACTCTTACTAAACGAACCTGTATTGAAATGTGCTGCTCTTTTGATCTTCTCTATTCCCTCTCTAAACCTTATCTGGTACATATCCCAGACTGATGAAAAATATTCAAGTATTGGTCTCTCCAGGGTTTGTTATCTATTTTATTTCCGGGTGACCTACATTTCACTTAGTCTGGCAATTGCCTTACCTGTGATTAATTTTATGTGGTCATTCTACTTTTAGTCACTCCATATGCATACTCCCAGATATTTAATATAAGTGACTGCTCTCAGTGATTGTTCTGCAATCACATGATCATACGATAATGTGTCTTTCTGCTTATTTATGCACAATATGTTACATTTCTTAATGTTGCCAATCCTGCACCAAGTGTCAATCCTCTGTCTGTATGTCGCTGTGGTTTTCTAGCCTCATGCAATTTCCGATATTCCCTATATCATTTATGTATATTTTGAAAAGTAATGATACAACACTCCCTTTGGGTACGCCCGAAGTTACTTTTATGTCTGAAGATTTCTCTCTGATGAGAATGGCGTGTTCAGTTTACTGGGAACTCTTGAATCCAGTCCCAAAGCTGATCCGATACTGCGCATTTCCAGGAATCAAGGAACACAGCATTAACATGGGCACCAGTATCTGCTGCTTTCTGTGTCTTGTGGGTGAACCGAGCAAGCTGGATTTCATAGAATTATAGTTATCAGAACCCATGTTGATTAGTACACATGTGGTTTTCAATTTCCATCAGTGTCATAATACAAATGCACAAAACACGTTTCAGAAGCCTACAACAGACCTACGTCAAAGATACAGGCCTATAGTTTTGTGGATCGGTTCAATGATAAACCTTGGAAAGAGGAATGGGCAGCACTTTTTCCCGATCATAGAAATGTTTCATTCCTTCAGTGACCTACATTCCACTGCTGGTAGAATAGGAGCAAGTTCTCTTGCATCCTCTATATAGAACAGTTTTTGAATTCCAATATGCCTGGTGACTTTTCCTCTGTTGAGCAATTTCAGCTGCTTTTCCATCCCTCCATTTCAAAGCCATTATCGTCACACTGTCTGGACAACTGGGTTCCACTTGTTTACTGGTTTAAGATCAAAATTTCTTACAATTTTCTATCAAGGGAGGAAGGGAGATTTGGGTTTAACAACCCATCAACAACGGGGTCACTGGAGACAGAACACAAGCTTGGACTAATTTTAAGGATGGGGAAGGAAATTGGGCATGCCATTTTAAAGGAACCATCATGGTTTTTGCCTGGAGCAGGTTAGGAAAATCACAGAAGATGTAATTCTGGATGGTCAGTTGGTAGATAGAATTTTACTTTCAAAGTTTTTGAACATTTCATGCATGTTTCTTCTTGCAATACGCTCAGCCTTGTCCAAACTTCTTTTCCTTTTCTTTTTATGGGGTTCTGGCTATATTTAAATTTGCAGTGAAGCTATCTTTGCGTTCGTAGGAACTTTCTAACATGGCTATCAAATTATGGCATGTCTTTCCAATCTCGCACAACTCCACTCTATCCATACCTATCTACGGTGTATTGTGAAATACTCTTGAAATTTGTCAATTAATACTCAGCAATTTTGGTCCTGGATACGAATTTTTCATGTTTATTGCTCTAATAATTTAAAATCTGTTTTTCTCACTCATGCTAAACAAAACTATTTTCCTATTCTTCACATTCAAATTTACAGCTCTAATCAATGATGCTGTAATGGCATTATGAGCAGTGATTCCCTGTTCTACGCCGAGTTGTCAAGTTCAGATCTGTTGCTGACCACATCTAATACATTGCTTCGTGAGTTTGTTCCATGATTAGCTGCTCAGCAGAGTTTTCAGATAGCGCATTCAGACAACTTCACATGGTTCCCTTTCCCTCCTACTTGCCTTATTCACTCCCAGTCTATAGTTGGTAAGTTGAAATTTCCACCTAATACTGGAACATGAACAGGAAATTTATGTTAAATCTTGAAGTTTTCTGTCAAGCATTCTGTCACTTCTGCTACTTAGGCAGGGTGTCTAGAAAAAGCTTCAGATTGCCATTTTTAAAACTCCTGTAACACTTACCTTCACACAAATTACCTTGCATTGAAAATCTGTACTAACGTCAGCAGATATAAATCTTATTTTTCGACAGCTATAAGCATGTCTCCACCACCACTGTATCATTGTGATAAGCATTCCAAATGGAATTTAGAATTTCACTGTTATTAATGACTGGCTTCAGCCAGCTTTCTGTCTCTAGTACTATGTGGGCATTATTAGCAATTATAAGCGAGGCTAGTTCTAGGAACTTTCCATAGATGGCATAGGGAATGTAGTGTTGCTTAAGACAGCAGTACTCAGGATGAGCTTTCACACTTTAAAAAGTTTTTGAAGCAAATGGGTACTCTTTAACAGCAAATAGGCAAGGCAGGCTCACATATCAAGGAAGATAAAGTAGATACATATGGCTTTCCTACCACATGTGGGATGTCTGCCATAAAAAAGTGGTTGGGTCCTCACCAAGTTCAAAGTTAAATTTATCTTTATCCCTTCACTGAAGATAGAGGCACTTTTGTGCTCCATTAAGAATGGCTTATGCTCCACACAGCTGCCATTTACAAGACCCCCATAAGTATGTCCCTCCATACAATGGGCAAACATACATACAGTGCACGAGAGAAGTGTGGAGGAGGAGGAAGAAGAAGAAGAAGAAGAAGAAGAAGTAGTAGTAGTAGTACTGGCAGCTGTGAAAAATCTCTCTCTCTCTCTCTCTCTCTCTCTCTCTCTCTCTCTCTCTCTCTCTCTCTCTCTCTCCCCCCCCCCCCCTCCCAAAACTGAACCTTTAGATGTGGTGTGTAGCAGCTAAAGATTTTAACACTGTTCCCTCTTTTGCAAAAACATTTGCAGATAATGTTTATAACAGCTTCATCTAATTGGGATTAGAATGAAAAATTCTGCTCCCCACTGGCTTCTTTCTCATTCTGTTTCTTCTTTTACCATAGAATTGAAATATTTTCTTGGTCTTTAACATATAATTTGCTTTGTAATTATATCTCTCATCTCTCCAGCGTAGTAATTTTTGTACATAAAGTGACAGGAAAAAGAATCACAACACCAAAAATATAATTATTGCAGAATAATGAAATTCGGAAATTCATTTGTCCACGTCACATATCTAAATGATAAACATTGCAATATCACAGGTTAATGTAAGTGTGAAATAACCCATTGCAAATGTGAAATGCTGGTACATTAGTAACTGGTGTAACCATCAGAATGCTGAATGCAAGCAAGCTGGTGTGCCAGATGTCAGTTTGTGGGATGGAGTTCTATGGCTGTTGCAATTGGTCGGTCAATACAGGGATTGTTAATGCTGTTTGTGGATGACACAGGAGTAGTTGTCCCACGATGTCCCATATGTGTTCGACTGGAGACAGATCTGGTGATCAAATGGGCTAAGGCAACACGTCGACACACTGTACAGCACATTGGGTTACAACAGCAGTATGTGGGTGAGTATTATCCTATTGGAAAATGTGCCCAGGAATGCTGTTTGGGAACAGCTGCTTACCTGGTTGAATCACCGGAATGATGTACAAATCTTCAGTGTGTGTGAAATAACCATGAGAGTGCTCCTGCTGTCATATGAAATTGCACCCCAGATCTAAATTCCAGGTATAGTTCCAGTGTATCTAGCCCCCTCTTTGTGTTGAGACTTTTTTTTTCATCGGTGTATTTGACTTTACACAAAATACCACCCATCAACAAGGATCATTTGCAGCCAGGAATTCCTAAAGGTGGCCTCTCTCGCACAAAATGGTTGTGTACCCATGTGTTGACACTTGAAGTACTGAATTATATTAGAGGCATAAAGTCTCACTGCAAGACTAGTGTAACTGGGTGTTATGTATTTAAGTGAAGTCAATGAATTAAATGCCAGCATAACAGATGTAGAATGGAAAGATTGACTGTTTGTATGCCTCTATGTGAGCTGCTTTTTTACCTAATTTTATCCATACACTCAGTACATTATAGATTCATAGCGCTTGCCCTCAAAGTGAGTTCATGAAGTTTTTGTAAGCAGCTTCTCAGGAGATGTACCACCACTTTCTTCAATCATACGTGGGTGACACACACTTTTTAAGCACTAAAGCACACCTGTTTCATGTGCAGTCTCTTTGGTACATAAACAATAATAACCAAGCTATGAACTGTCTCTTACCATTTGCTTTACTTATAACTTGCCTAGGTGGTTATTCCATTTCATATCTGTACAAAATTGTTACTCCCAAGGCTTTAATGACATGGCTGACAGTAGATGTGATTCATTAATCATGAAATTAAATGTTACCATATTTTTACATTTCATTAAGTGCACAACTTAGCATTTATCTACATTAACAGAATGTTGCAAAACTTAGCATTTATCTACATTAACAGAATGTTGCCTTTGTTAAAGGCTGACATTTCATCAACATCTGTATGGTAACATGCTACCTGCTACCTGTCAAGAAATTTTTGATCCAATTGCAAACCTGGTTGGATATCCTATAGGAATATATTCTCTTTAAGAGAGATTTATGCAGTACTGAATCAATAGCTTTTTAAAATTCTAAAAAAGGAAAAAAAATCAACTGATTTCCTCTACTCATGACACTGAAGATAGTGTGTGAAGAGCGTTAACTGAATTCGCACGATTAATGTTTTTTGGACTGACTATTTTTCTTGAGCATGTAATAATATTTTGCTACGATAGTCTGTGAAGGCTTCAGATAGTGCCCTTCTGGAAGTTAAGAGCATTTTAATCACCAACGGCTCAAGTGCAAAATATTGTTATCATTAGTACCTATTATACAGTAGCTAGTGTTTCTAAAACTTCCTTATATTGACTGTGCACCAAGTGCGATCTCCTCCTCCTCCTCCTCCTCCTCCACCACCACCACCACCACCACCACCACCACCACCACCACCACCACCACCACCACCACTTCTGATATGTATGTGTGTTTGGAGAGCATGGTCAACTACATATTGGATGTTGAGCCTAGTTCTTTTACTTGTTCACTACCTGAATCAACTAAGTAACTCCTGTCCAAGACATGAGATAACCTTGTATTATTCATTTTAGTGACCATGTTACACCTATCTGCTTACTTTTCTCACCCTTGTACCTCTTCACCCAGTGTTGCTATAACTACATGTTCACTGTTCTCAGTCTTTAGATGAGCATCCTCAAAGAGGTCCAGTCTTTCTGTGTCAATAAGTCAACTACATTTCCAACATGGGTAGGATGCCTGTACTTCCAAGATGAATACAGTGCCAAACTATTTGTTTCATGAAATTAACAGATACAACTTTTGTAACTGTCTAACTGTTTTGCAGAAAGTTTTCTCTCGTCATCTTCTTTTTAAGTACTTCTAACTCAGTCATGGAGAGATTAAAATTTCCTCTACCTAGCAACTAAAGCATGTTCCAGAAACACAAACTAGAGTAGAGATTTTCTGTAGGTGACTGATAAAATGCTCCAACTATAATTATGGAATCTGTGACTGTTTGTGTCCACACCATTTTGCAAGAAGATTCTTTATATTATGATTTCTTACACTAAGTGATCAGTGGAATTCAGGAAAGTAGTTAACACAGTCAGTCATCAGGTAGAGCTACTGAAGAGGACTTCAGCAGTAGAAGCACAGAGATGAGTGACAGAACAGTCCATCAAGAGGTCATTACATTTCAGGTTTCAAATATTCCGCTATGGCACTCATCACAAGAACAAATGTCACACATGTCAAAGGGGTACTAACAATGACATCACAGGGTGACAGACCACCAGAAAAGAGTTTTATGGAGTAATGAGTCTGATGTGCATGTTCACATGCACATTTGTGGACTGGATGCCTGGTAAATGGTATTTTACCCGAGTGTGTTGTGTCAATTTGAGTACAGTTTGTGCAATGGCTCAGATTTGTTTTTTCTAGTTTGGGCTGAGACCATCACATCTGGCCATTGGGAAAGTGAACACCGGTATTCACATGCGCATATTAAACAGCATGCTTCCCACACTAACAACAATTCAGAAGCTGACCTTTTCAATATCAGCACAATAGTACTACTAGCCACAAGCAAGGATAACTGCATTTTGGTTTGCTTGCTGATGATGCTGTGACATACAGAAAGTCATCATCATTGAGTAACTTTAGGAGGATACAAGATGACTTAGACAAAATTTATAGTTGGTGTGATAAATGGCATCTCACTCTAACTGTAAATGTTCTAGTACAGCATTAGTAGTGTGCAGCTTGACACAGTCACCTTGATTTAAGATCTACACAAAATGTTTCAAAGCAATAGTAAATGGAATGGAAAGAGCATGTAAGGATTGTAGGAAGGTAAAGGAAGGCAAATGGTCTATTCGGTTTATTGGGAGAGTTTTAGGAGAGAGTAGTTCATGTGTAAATGAAACTGCATATAGGGCACTAGAGCAACCCATTGTTGAGTACTGTTTGAGTGTTTGGAATCCGTATCAGGTTGCATTCAAGGAAGATGTCGAATCAATAAAGATGCGGGCGCGCACACACACAACTACCGAAAATGACCAACATTAGAACTTATCAACAGCAAGTATTTATTATCAACAGTGATCAAGTAGCATTAACGCTGTCCCTCTGTCGTTTGACCATTGAGAGAGAGTAGGATTCCAAGTAGAATTTAAGCAAAAAAAACCTCTCTATTTATAAGAACACTCATTAATTTCACCTCAACTGCTTCCTTAATAACACTGTCCAAATAGCTGGAAGTGAACATCAGAATCTCTGTGTTGTTATATTCCATAGAATGATGAGTGCCAAGACAATGTTCTGCAATAACAGACTTGCTTGGCTGTTGTAAGCCAATACAACAGTTCTCCATGGTCCTGATGGGCTGAGCAGCGTATGACATACAACGACTGCAAGCGATACGGTAGACACCCACCTTAAGCAACCCACAATCATCCTTAAAGGATCCTACAAGAGCTCTAAACAGATGGTCGAAAAACACACTTAACAATTTTTCGCAGAGTATGACCAATACTGCTGGAAATACTACCTGTGTAAGGCAAACAGTCCATAGATTTAGGTGTCACCTCACTGTTTTAATCATTCACCTGGTTCATCATTGGTCAATAGTGCAAAAAACAACTCCTCCAGACTAACACATCAAGGAAGTGAAGGCACTTGCCTTTTCCATCATGACATGAAAATTTCTGTGAATTGAACAGACAGATCGAACTTTGATGGCTGTAATGGGGGGCACTTTGTCACATGTTACTGCCAATCTCTTTTTGGGACATTACAAGGAACACCCCCTGTAGTCAGCAACACTTTAACCTGTGTGCTTTTTTAGACATTTAGACAATACTTCTGTTCTTTAGTCTCAAGAAAATGAGAATTTAAATAGCTTCTTAGAACACCTGAATTGAAGTGTATTTTCAAGCTGGTAGTTTTTACCACCTGGTTCAACATAATGCAGTACTTAATACATTGGTACGCAGGGCCATCATCTTCTCATACCCTGGAAGGTTATCAGCTGAATTAGCCCACCTAAAAGTCACCTTTCACCAGAATGGTAATAGTGACAGGCAGATCACATGCAAGTTGCACTATTGGCCAACTGTGAATCAGGTGAATGATGAAAAGAAGGTGGCACTCAAGTCTACACCACTATTGCCTTCTACACAGAGTATTTCCTAAAAGATTGGTTGTATTCTGTGGATACATGGTGCAAAATGTGTTTTTCGATCACCATCTAAGATTGAGCCCTTTCAGTGCCTGTAATGGATGGTTTGCATGTGACCACTGTATCCCTTGCAGCTGCAGCATGGGACACTGGTCACACCATCAGACTGGGGACCGGTGAACTGACATAAAAACCACAAAGTGACAATAGCTGAGAAAATCCGCTATTGCACAACAGTTTCTTGGCACCGATCATCCTATGCTGCATAACAACACCGAGATTATGGTGATCATTAACTTCTGACAATGGTCATCACTGTTGGTTGTGTGGTTGTGCATGTTGTTTATGGTGTGTTGTCTTTCTGCATATGCCCCACATAACAAGGTTTTAAATTTCCTTGCACAGCTCTGTCTCACTGCATTTGAGTTTTGGAACTGATGGAGTTTATACCTGTCGAACTATCAGCAGTTGTAGAAAACGTTGCAAAGCTGCAGTCCTGTAAGTAGTTTGAATACTTTATGAGCTGAGAGAAATTAAAAGTTTCACAAAGTTTGTCTTTATGTGGTGGAAATGTACCGCTGCTTATGTAAGTTAAAACTTCGTAAGTAGAAGAGTGAGATTCCTACACGCACTTTCATCTTCATTGTGGTCTAGACACCACAATGTTGTTCCAACATTTTCCAGAGTTATGCATCATAATAGTTCTCCTGTTGCTGCTCGCTTAAAGCAATGCACTAGTTTACATCTTGTTCCTAAAAGGCTCCATTATACTTGTCTGGACGGAGCATCTTAGTCACCGTATGATTGAGAATTCCATTCCAAAAACTGTCCAGTATTCGTCTCAGGTTGAACATTTCCATGACTCAAAGTGTAATGTTGAGTCTCCATGTTCTGAGATCAATCTAACAGAGAAAGCTTTGGATGACACAGCTTTATCCATGTTGAGGAAAGATTTAAACATTGCACCCATGCCCTAGCATTTACCTGTCGATCTTGTTAGTCCTGCTGACCATACTGCTTTTAAACTAAGTCTTGATGCTGTGGAGAAAGTTAGGAGAGAAGCGTGCCCTACACTGACTGGGGCTCCTACCAAAGAGTAATATTAGAGCAGCTGAGGGGATTGATTTGTATTCACTCAGGGTGTGTCCTGATATTGTTATCTTAACTGTGGCCAAGAGCAATGCTACGGTTGTGTTGTACAAGCAGGATTTTGTTCAAAAGATGCACAGTTTACTATCTGACCCAGCTTATCACGAACTCAATGCTGACCTGACAAAGCATCGAGGGGAAGACTAATAACGTCCTGAAGAAAAGTTAATTGTTGCAAGAGACAATCAAGAGTCTTAACTATCATTGTGCTCTTCATTCAAAAATGCCGTGCGGGAACTTCAAGACACAAAATTCTTTCCTGTTCTGATCGCAACTTGTACATACTCAAATATATGCATTTCCCCCCAAACCGGTCCTTCCTACTGCTTCAGATTGTAGTTGGTCTCTAAGATTGTCCCCACTTTGCTCATCTTTGATCTCTGCCCCCCCCCCCCCCCCCCCAAAAAAATCCTCATCTTTGCCTAGATATAACGTCCTTCCATTCATCTTTATTATTGACGAGTCTTAATGTTACACCTACTTTATTTTTGAAATTATCTACCACACTTTTATATATTTTACCATCATTGTCCCCTACTTTTCTTTCTTTTACTTCAACTCCCAATTTCAATAATCTCTCCATTGAGACAAAATTATGCTTTTATTGTAAGCATTTTTCCTGACTATGTTTCCAAGACATTCTGACTATGTTTCCAAGACATTAGCTAACGATGTCATTCATTTGCATAAATTGTATGTCCAACACTGTCAGTCACATTTAACCAGTGATTTTAAAAACTTGAGACATAATGTTGTTTAATGTTTATTTCCCTGCAGCTATCACATAAATTGTGATGTTTTCTGATAGAAGACTAGATCTATTCCATGGATTAATCCACCTATTTAGTTGAGGACTATAGCAACTGAAGGCAAAAAGCTTAATATTCAATTTAAAAAATTCACCTTCTTACCAGGGCAAGAAAATATCCAGATCATACATAAATAGACAATGTACAAGACTCTAATCTACATACATAAAATCTGGAGGAACCTATACAAAACACTACCGTGTTCTGACACTACATCTGGTATGTAAGGCCAAGAGTATGAAAGGGTCTTTTACAGCATTAAGCCCAACCCCCAAAAAACTGTTAAGTCCCATAAAAAATTACATTCCACAATGGAAGAAGACATTATGATGCTGAAGTGCATGACAAACTATGTTACCTATATGAACTGTTTAGAGTAAGTGACCGAAATGAAATAGTGACATCATTAGGCTGGAGTGTAACACAAAAAACTTCATGCTATCAGAGCAATGGAAATCTGGAATAAGAATTCTGATATGGGATTTCCTGGTACACAACGCAGATGTGTACTGTTGGCTACCATCTCTCCATGTTGCACCATGTAGATGCAAAACATTAGCCCATAGTGTTTGCAGCATCTCCTTCAACCATAACAGCCAGCATTCTGCCCTGAGCAAAACCACCATCTCGCAACCCGAAGAAAGAAGAGGTACAAGGTATTAAGAATCTTAATCCCGACAGGAGTATATTGGTACTGCCTGCTGACAAGTGAAATGCGACTGTCATAATGACGACTAAACATTATGAGCATATGATCTGAGATCTATTAGATCCAACGATTTATCAAAAACTAAGCACAGATCCAACACAGTTTATTACAGAGAATACAAATCAGCGAATCAAGGTGTCTTCTCCACCGGTGGACATACGGAGGAAAATGCACAACACAGAAGCCCTACCACCTTGGCAGTATGAATGACCAAAGATCCATATGAATAACATTCCACTAAAACTGACTGTTAGTGTTCCTGGCTCACTGATGTATAAACTGCCTCTCTGCTCCAGCCCCACATGGGAAAGCTTGACACATACATAAAAGACTCAGAACATTTCTTTGAGAAGCTGAAGAGACAAACTTGCATCAAATGACATTCAGGCCAGCTTTGATCTTGTTTTTTGTTTACGAAAGTGCCACTTAGTGACTCTCTGGGCACATGAACAGCTGAAAGGAGTTGCCATGGGTAGTCCACTTAGTCCAGTGGGGTCAAACTTCTTCATGGAACATTTCGAAGCACAGGCACTGCACTTGGCACCTTGTAAACCTAAGATGTGGTACAGATACACCAATGATACCTTCATTGTGTGGAGTTATGATGAGGAACAGCTCGGTGACTCCCTAATACACTTGAACAGCCTCCTTGGCAACATGAAATTTACCATGGAAGTAGGAAAGGACAAAAAAAAACTACCATTTCTAGAAATGTTGGTCACGAGGGGTGGTGAAAACATGGGACACAGTGTGTGTCAAAACTGACACACACAGACCCATACCTGCACAAACTATCAACGACCACCCAAGCCAGAAAAGAGGAACGATTAATATGCTCGTAATGCAAGCAAGACAAACACATGAGCCGCAGCAACTCAGATGCAAAATGCAACACCTCAAAAGTGTTTGAGCAGCAATGGGTACTCCACAAGTTATATTAGAAGTATAAAAGAGTCACTCAGCAAAGTGACACATTAGGAAAAGAAATGTTGGATACGACCTTTCTGCCGTACATTCCCAGAGTGACAGACCGAACTGGCTGTCTATTGCTCAAACATGGCATAAACACAATTTACAAACTGACAAAGAAGATTGAAAGTGTCTCAGATTGGTAAAGGATAAAAGGGACCCACTTGCAATGTCTGGAATGTACTGCATACCATGGACATGCGCGAAAGTTTACGTTGGAATGACTCAACGATCAATCAACACCACAATCACAGAGCATCAGTAACATTGCAAGTTGGGACAGGTGCAGAAATCGGCCGTGGCAGAGTACACACTGTAAGAGGCTGACCACATAGTGAAATTCATCGAAACAGAAGTTCTGACTGTAGGGAAGAGCTATCACACCCACATGTTCAGAGAAGCTATAGAACTGAACTTTCGTAAACAAAGAAACGACATCAAAGCTGGCCAAGATGTCGTTTGATGCAAGTTTATGCCTTCAGCTTCTCAAAGAAATGTCCCGAGTCCTCTATGTATGTGTCAATCTTTCCCATGTGCGGCTGGAGCAGAGAGGTAGTTTATGCATCGGTGAGCGCGGAGCACTAACAATTGGCTTTAGTGGAATGTTATTCATATGGATCTTTGGTAATCCATACAGTCAAGGTGGTAGGGCTTCTGTGTTGCGCATGTTCCTCTATATGTCCATTGGCAGAGAAGACACCTTCATTCACCGATTTGTATTCTGTGTGATACACTGTGTTGGATCTGTGCTTAGTTTTTGGTAAATTGTTTTGTGTAATAGGTCCCAGATCTTCTACTCATAATGTTTGGTCTTCATTACAACAGTCTCATTTCACTTATCAGCAGGCAGTACCAATATACTCTTGTCAAGATTAAGATTATTAATATCTTGTACCACCTCTTCTTCAGGTTGCAAGATGGTGGATTTGCTCATTGCAGTATCCTTGGTTGTTTTGGTATTTCCTCTGCTCTTTCATTGGGAAGGGACTGAATAGCTGCTTCGTATAAGCAATGATGTCCTCCGAAGGTATAGCTTCAAAAAGAAAAAAGAAATCCTCAAGGTAAATGGATCCTGGTTTCCTGTGCTGCAGCAAATGACCGTTGCAGGTAGCAAGAGAAGACCTGCACCAGAAATGAGTGCAGAGAAGCCCTCGGATGTTGATGCACCAGGTACATATACTCTGGCCCCAAGCTTGCCTCCAGTCTACCACCAGCAATGCCAGCCACTCATGCTCATCAGATGAACATTGGCCAAAGAACCCGACACAGAAGCCAACCATCAGTTCATAAATTTAGGTAGTCAGAAAGGGATTTGAACTGCCATCCTCCCTAATGAGTCTCTGGTCTTACAACAGGACTACATCACTTTGTCTGTATTTCAAGAAAACCAAAGTGACACTTCAGAATGAAATCTGTAAATGAAACATACTACTTCACAATTATTTTATTTTTGTTTGACAGAGTAACTGTTATAAGCAACAATTATGTCACTACATTAAATAAACAGTAATAAAACATTTATTGAAATCAAACACGCAAGTTGTCTTATTTGGTATGCTCTTTATGCATTTCCCAGTGTATATGCTGTTCTAATAAATAATGGGAATAAGGACGAGGAAATTCGTATAAAACTGTGAATGTTTCAACAGGTAACACACCGTCTACTCACCCACAATTTTTGATGCCCAAAGCTCGTGACACTCCCATGATATAAACTCACAAAGGACAGGGTGTAGCTGCACAGGCCAAGACCGTATTGGAGTTGGTACAGGAAAACATACTATACATAATCAACACTAATGCCACTGCCAGCCAGAAAGAACTACCACCATTATGTACTGACAGCACAAAGATGAAGGAGTGAGACAAACTATCCCTATGCTCTTTTACCAGAGAAAAAGCACACTGACCAATATAGGCAAAGTGGCAACTCAAGGAATCTGATAGACTTCTACATTTTGTAGACTCAGATTATCCTTTGCATACCTTGAAAGAGTTCTTACTTTGGGAGAAAATCTGATCACACATTGAACACCATATTTCTTCAAAATATGACCAAGCTTGTATGAAATGCTCCCTGCAGAGGGTAGAAAAGAGTTTGACTTAGGAGACTCCTCCTCCACTTTCCTCACCCTCCCAACTGACACTACTACCGACCTGCTGTAATGTTTGAAAGTACAAAATTATATGTAGTACCACTAAATTGTGAACAGTGCAGTCTTATAAAGCATGCCCAGGTATTAGCTCCTACTACTCTGATACACTGACAGTGAGCAATTGCTGTGTTGCTTTTCATATTGGCTAAACGTTGCATACCTATTCAAAGAAAAGGTGGTTAAAATATGATTAATATCTGCATGTGAGGACGTTAGATCCTGGGAATCTAAGAATTTCAGGTTGTTTGTTTCTCTTGTACAACCAGTCAACGGATACCTCAAGAATGGTCAAAAATATAGAGGAAGTAGTAGTTTCTTGCGAACATGCCCTCCTTGTCATCACGTGCATGTCATGGGCTGAATGCCATCCTGTCACTATGGCATCACAGTGAGCCAGCTTGCATGCACATTTCTGTGAAGATAGCTTATCTTACACGTAGAACACAACTCCTTCTGAAGCTTAAAAAAAACCACTAAAATAAAATTGTTCCTAATGAGCAACAAAGATGAATGAATGACTTCAGTGAAGCACGAAATATGCACGAAGTCCTGCTTTGCTTATGTCTAAAATTTTGCATTGCTTGTGGCCATTTTTTGAAGTTTCACTCAACTTGTAGGTAATCAATGACATAAAATGCTGACGACAGTGAGAACAACAGTAAACTGCGTGAATGATACATCAAAAGAAACTGCCACTAGCTGCCAAGTGATGGGGTATCAGCATCAAAGCCTCGTCAAAAATGCCAAATAGCTGGTGTATTTAAAACCTTCTGTGCCCTTTTTGGTATCTGTTGAGCATTGTTTTAGTTTAATTGCATAGACAAACCCTAAACTGAGGTTGTATATCCAGGCCCAAAAAGCAGATATATTCCACCTGCTTCCCATGACCTGTGACCATACATTTCACGAGACCTCTTGAGCCTTCGGCATTCAAATTCTTTAGGTATAGGAACTGCATAATATTAACTGTTAAGATAGCCACTGTGATATTTTTTTACTACCAGAAGAGTGTTGTTCAAAACTGGAAGATAACACCTTTAACAGAATACTATACTATTGTTGCCGATATTAGTTTTTTATAGTAACATATACATGAGAGGTAATGCCAGCATAAGTTTGACAGAGATATGGTATATTACGTACTTTCCAAGAACCACATTACAAAAATGGAACTTCAGCACAACAGGCCTACTGCGCAACACAGTCTAACAAGACACTATTTGTAAGGAGACTGAAGATAAATAACATGTAGTTCCCCTGTATTTGGCTTTATCAAATATACCTCTTCTGTGTTGTCTACTCATAATTAAAACTGCTTGAAAGATTACTTTAACTACAACTAAATAAACCAACCCTAAAAAAGCAATCTGATATTTTTATTAAATCAAATTACTTAATAAGCAGCTAAAAGTTTACAATTCTCATGCAGTTATGGTAATTTTTACTGGTTCAAGTTATCACTGCCCAAATAAGATAACATAAAATAACAAACCTGGCACTCCATAGATGCGCAATGTCCTTACATCAGTCAGTTGGCGCAACTCTGTGATGTCTGGTGAGAGACGAGGGCAATGAGACATGTTCAAACAGCGCAAGCTGTGGCATTTTGTGACAAAAAACAAGTCACCAATTGTTTGTATGCAAGAGAGATCTAGTTTCTTTAGGTTTGGCATTTTCTGTAGTATGCCACACAAGAGATTACTGCTGAGAGAACAGTTTCGAAGATTGAGGTTTCTCAGTTTCCTCAACTCTGCCAGAACAGAAAATGATGTAGCTGGGACTTGGCACAAGCCAGACAGATTCAAGTCAACTAACTCTGGGCAGTGCTCAAGAAAAGATACAGATGATATACACACACAACCACCCAGATTGAGTGTTTCCAGCATTGGCAGTCGCTTCAAAATATGATCCATATGTTCCTCACGCACTGTTGTATTCATCATCGACAGATGTCGCAGACCTGAGGGTAGCAGAGCAAGATCAAAATAGAAATACTTCTCGTCGGGAGACCATTTGCTCAGTTCAAAATGTTGCAGATTGAAGCAATGGCGAACAAATGATGTAAATGTTATTTTAGGGCAAGACTGAATAACAAGTACATCAAGCCCAGGTGCAGCTTTACACACATACTCCAGCGCCTCTGAATTTATGCTGGTGTTGCAGATGCGCAGCGACTGCAAATTCAAATTATGGTGCTTAGCCCAGAACTGTATTTTTTTCAAGAAGGGGCAGTGCTCAAGTGTGATATCTCTCAAATTTTGACACTGCTCATGGATTAAGAATTCCTTCATTTTTGAATGAACAACAGACAAAACACGTAACTCGTCTCTGCGACCAACCATTTTCCAAGACACACAAGTACATCCAGAGATTCTTAGCTGCTTGAGTTCTGGACATGATCTCAATGACAGAATAACCTCACTACCAGCACAGCTGTCATACTTAGCATCTGCTGCACTCTCACTACTAATTCGCAAAGAGCGAAGAGATGGAACAGCGCCTATGGAAAATGTGTGAGCCAATGCTTTCAAGCTGGACTCTGTACGCTTGATCATGTCGCGGTTCAATGGACCAGGAGGTATTGTCACTGAAAGCCTAAGTAAATTCTGAGTCTGAACTGCAAGACAATTCTCTAGCCCTTCATCAAGAAGGCGGACATCAACTGACAAAGTTTTTGTCATAAGGGTACCAACTATGGAATGTATTGTCTTGTCTGTCAAGTTTGGAAGCTCAACAGATGCCCCAGCCACATTCAATGACATCCTGAAACGATCTCCTTTAACAAGATTAAGATAAATTAATGCAGGCCAGACCCCTGCAACTAATAAAATGTCATCCTTTTTCTCAATTTCCTCAACATCGTATCTCTTCCCTTTCCACAGTCTTGTGTCCTGGAGCAATTCTGCCCAGCGCCTGCATACATTTGCAGCTCGAGCCAGCTCATAAACTGACAAGTGGGAAAATATTTTCTCCAGTATTTCATTAGGTAAATGATGCACTGTCTTCTGAGTTGAGAACATTTCTAACACCTGTAATCAAGAAGAAAAAGTTGTTTTAGAACCCGTGCCAAAACATTAAGGTAATACTGAATGTTACAAATACAAAAGGCAGAACATTGTGTATGTTCTGTACTGCAGAACATATACAATATTGTGCTTTTCATCTATAATTATTAAGTTGTTCTACAAAACAGTGATGGAAGAATCAGTTATTATGAATACATTGTACATACAATACTTAAGTTGCAACATCACTAAAATTGGAATTGCAAAACTTTATTATTTTCCCAACAATTTCAGTGCAGCACCTCTGTATAAAGCTAATCCATAATAGCTTATTTTTCTTGACTGTCAAATAATTGCATATTTTTTCAGTAAGTTCTTTCACTGCTATGTCATATTAGGCACTGAAGACTGCATTTGAATAAATACAAGATTTAACAAAAAAGATCTTTTGTCACTAATGTGATTCTGTAGAGAAACAGGAACAAACGAGGAGGAGGAGGAGGAGGAGGAGGAGGAAGAAGAAGAAGAAGAAGAAGAAGAAGAGTGAAAAGTAGTAGTTTAACTCTCAATTTCACCGAAAATATCTTATACCATTCCTGACAGATAACAATGACGTACATTTACTGACCAACTATGAGTGAACCAGCAAGACAAAACACAGGCTTCAGTATCAATAACCTTTTTTCCACCTCGTCAGGGTTGCCGCAAGTTTCCCCAAGTGAAATTCCTTGGTTTCCAGAAAAGTTTTAGCATTTTTCCTTAACAAATTTTGAGATCTCAAGGGTAAGAGAAGACATAAGTTAGCAAAACAATGAACAGTCTTCTGTATTTCTAAACAAGTGAGAAAATCTAAAAGTACTAACATCAACATCTTTTTTAATGAACTGTTTTTGGATGGGAAAAGCAAGCCAAATGGTATGTGTTTCATTAAGACCACTTTTGTTATTTTATTTAAATAAAGCTCAACACATTTTGTTGTCACAAGACAAAATACCTTCACTGCTTTCAGAAACAGCCACAGAAAGAAGTAGACCTCTTGAAAGAAATGTATAAGGTGTGGAAGAATTGTGTAAACCAACACTATAGGTGACTGCCAATAAAATGTTGGTTCTACTGTGTCAATTACCATCAGTTATTACCCACTGTGTTGTCTATTATTCTATAGGTACTGTGTGATTTTTCTTTCAAGAAATACATGAGTACATAGCATACAAACTGCCAGCGACTGCCATAATTTTCTTCCTCTTATCATCCATACTTACTAACATATAAACTACTTTCGAAGTGGCAAAATGTGCTAGAACAAATAAAATGTCTAATTGCCCATGGCCTCTGGCGTGTCGAGGAGCACCACAATTCTGGGTCCATGGATAAACCATGAAAATCCACCAATTACGCCACACACAGACAGACCCGGCCTGCAGGCTGATTGGTGAGACCAGATCTGATAGGCAGGGCCCGCACATTAGTGGGAAACTATGGGCTTGAGATCGGCAAGCCCGATCCATTAGATGTACCCGCACAAATGGTCTGCGGTTTTGGCCAGTCATGGAAGTCCACTCGTGTGGCCAGCTATTCACATGTCACAGACACCATATTGATGAAATGAGACCACAGTGATCACCCATGTAACAGATAACTTCTGCAAATACTCTGTGAATCAATGAGGATAGGTAGCAACTCACTGTAAAGATGATCACTGAGCCACATAGAGGCACACAGAAAGACAATCACACTCTCACAACTAAATTTTTGGTCATAGCCTGTCAGAAAATGAGCGCGCAAACAAATTCACAGAATCACTCAGACACAAGTCATGGATACATGACCGTTGTCTCTGGCTTCTGCGTCAACTACCTCAGATAATAAGAACCAAACAAAACACCCCTCACTCCTCCCCGCCTGTCATCAGCAGCTGCTAGGATAGTAGCAAGTAGCGGTGGCAGCACTGACTGCAAGTTGAGGGGAGAGGTATTAAGGGGAAAAGTAGTACGAATAAGTGAGTAGGGAAGTGGCGCACTTACTCAACTGCGCCTAGCCAGCAACGAAGCATGACACCTCAGTAATCAAACAATTTCATACTACTGAGACAAAAATGAGATTTTTCCAGTTTTTCGTTCAAATTTCCCTGAAACGTTTGAAATTCCCTGATTTCCAGAACTTGAGGCAACCCTGCTCGTCCACACAGTCCTTTCACTGCAAAGTACTATAGAATAGGGGCTGCACCAATTTTATCCACTTCCCGAAAAGTAGAAATTTAATTTATTCCACATAAAGTAATGAGGAACTGAATTAAAAATGGTTGTGCTGTTCAGAGTTAGTAGGATTAAAACAAGACGGTAGTCCACTACAATTTTCCACACGAAGAATGAGCAGTCACATATTTCATTATTTATTTATATTTGACGATGAACTACAGTTTCAAACATTTAAATTTATTCCTGAAATTCAACCTAACCACAATAGATACAAATGTACCACCTAAGTTTGGTTCAGTCCAAGGAGTGTGCTCAGACAACATAAGCGGTGCAGCAACCACTTACGGTAAGTTGCAAATCCAGGTTAGAGTCTCAGTCTGGCACAAGTTTTAATTTGTCACTTTAGGTAGAATATCTACCATGGACCTTGCCGTTGATGGGGGGCTTGCATGCCTCAGCGATACAGATAGCCATACCGTAGGTGCAACCAGAATGGAGGGGTATCTGTTGAGAGGCCAGACGAATGCATGGTTCCTGAAGAGGGGCAGCAGTCTTTTCAGTAGTTGCTGGGCAACAGTCTGGATGATTGACTGATCTGGCCTTGTAACACTAACCAAAATGGCTTTGCCATGCTGGTACTGTGAACAGCTGAAAGCAAGGGGGAAACTACAGCCGTAATTTTTCCCGAGGGCCTGCAGCCTTTACTGTATGGTTAAATGATGGTGTTCTCTTGGGTAAAATAGTCCCCCATTCGGATCTCCGGGCAGGGAGTACTCAGGACGACGACGTTATCAGGAGAAAAACTGGCGTTCTACAGATCAGAGCGTGGAATGTCAGATCCCTTAACCAGGCAAGTAGGTTAGAAAATTTAAAAAGGGAAATGGATAGGTTAAAGTTACATATACTGGGAATTAGTGAAGTTCAGTGGCAGGAGCAACAAGGCTTCTGGTCAGGTGAATACAGGTTTTCAAATAGGGGAAATGCAGGTGTAGGTTTAGTAATGAATAGGAAAATAAGAATGTGGGTAAGCTACTACAAACAGCATAGTGAACGCATTATTGTGGCCAAGATAGATACGAAGCCCAAGCCTACCACAGTAGTACAAGTTTATATGCCAACTAGCTCCGCAGATGACGAAGAGATTGATGAAACATATGATGAGATAAAAGAAATTATTCAGATAGTGAAGGGAGACAAAAATGTAATAGTCATGGGTGACTGGAACTCGACAGTAGGAAAAGGAAGAGAAGGAAACTTAATAGGTGAATATGGAATGGGAGAAGGAATGGAAGAGGAAGATGCCTGGAAGAATTTTGCACAAAGCATAACTTAAACATAGCTAACACTAGGTTCAAGAATCATAAAAGAAAGTTGTATACATGGAAGAAGCCTGGAGATACTGAGAGGTTTCAGATAGATTATATAATGGTAAGACACAGATTTAGGAACCAGGTTTTAAATTTTAAGACCTTTCCTGGGGCAGATGTGGACTCTGACCACAATCTATTGGTTATGACCTGTAGATTGAAACTGAAGAAACTGCAAAAAGGTGGGAATTGAAGGAGATGGGACATGGATAAACTAAAAGAACCAGAGGTTGTTGAGAGATTCAGGGAGAGCATTAGGGAACAATTAACAAGAATGGGGAGAAAGAAATACAGTAGAGGACGAATAGGTAGCTTTGAGAAATGAAATAGTGAAGGTAGTAAAGGATCAAGTAGGTAAAAAGATGAGGGCTAAAAGAAATCCTTGGGTAACAGAAGATATACTGAATTTAATTGGTGAAAGGAGAAAATATAAAAATGCAGTAAATGAAGCAAGCAAAAAGGAATACAAACGTCTGAAAGATGAGATCAACAGGAAGTGCAAAATGGCTAGGCAGGGATGGCTAGAGGACAAATGTAAGGATGTAGAGGCTTATCTCACTAGGGGTAAGATAGATACTGCCTACAGGAAAATTAAAGAGACCTTTGGATAAAGGAGAACGACTTGCATGAATATCAAGAGCTCAGATGGAAACCCAGTTCAAAGCAAAGAAGGGAAAGCAGAAAGGTGGAAGGTGGAAGGAGTATATAGAGGGTCTATACAAGGGCAATGTACTTGACGGCAATATTATGGAAATGGAAGAGGATGTAGATGAAGATGAAATGGGAGATATGATACTGTGTGAAGAGTTTGACAAAGCACTGAAATACCCAAGTCCAAACAAGTCCCTGGGAGTAGACAACATTCCATTAAAACTATTGATAGCCTTGAGAGAGTCAGCCCTAACGAGGAATTAAGTAAGAATGCTGGCTTCAGACATTTTGAATGGTAGCTTCTCTTTTTTTAATTTGTTAGCAGTGGTCTTCAAAACTGTAAATATGCTACCCTTGCCCAGAATCATTCAGATACCACAGGGGCTCAAACTCATGATAGCATGATGGTAAAGTTTTTTCAATTCCATTTTAATGGTATCAAGTAGCCTAGCACAAGGCATGTAACTGTTACCCCTGACTGGGAAGTACTGAGCTACTCTGTCCAAAACTAACAACAAATGCCTACCACACGCAGTAGCTGTTCACAATTCGAAAAACTCGTTTTTTGTAAATGTCAAGTTTGTCCAAACTTCACAGTTTTCTCAACTGTGTGTTTTACACTAATATGAATATACTTCACCTTAATCTTCCTACATTATTCATTACTGTACTCCCTAATTTACAAATCTTTTCTAAGTGGATCATGGAACGTTTCCTCTGTATGTAACATTTTTCACTTCGGATTTTTTTTTTATGAACACATTCTTTCTAATGAAATCACTTCAATGAGGAGCCTTCATAAGATGAATGTTAAGTTTAGTATATTATAAACCTTAAGCTGCCTTGTGTTTCTGTTGAGCATCATCATCGGCATCATCAAATCATCATCCGGTGCTCGCTAGAGTGCTCTTCCACCTTCAGCTTTTCTCATCCAAGCTTATTCTGCTTATTTGTGTGTTCAACCTATTCTTCGATTAGCTCATCCTCTCATAATGAGGAATCCAACACAATGTTCTTAGTCCATATCTTGTAATAACATGCAGAACTTCCTTTTGCCGACATAGCACACGAACTCGACACGGCATGGAGTCAACTAGTCGTTGGAAGTCCCCCAAAGAAATACTGAGCCATGCTGCCTCTAGACGAGGGGCGTTTGAAAAGTCCGTGCAAAAATAAAAACTACTTACATGTTTGGTGTAAACTTTTTTTATTTTTCGACAGTCCTTTTAGGCTTATACACTTTGTCCAACACTGTTCTAATTTGTTGATTCCTTCCAAATAATAGGAACTGTCTAAATCTGCAAAATCGCTGTTAGTTGCTGCGATCACAACCGCCATTTGAATAAAATCTTTGTTCCGCCAGCCATTTCTGCAAATTGGCGAACAAATAGCAGCCCGAGGGAGCCAAGTCTGGAGAATAGGGAGGATGTGAAATGAGCTGGAATCATATTTCCATTAATTTTGCGACCACATTTGCTGAGGTGTGTGCTGGTGCATTTTCATGATGAAAAGGACTTTTTTGTAGTCCAATCGCCGGCATTTTTCTTGCATCTTGGTTTTTCGAATGGTCCAATAATGATGAATAATATACACCTATAATAGTTTTACTCTCTTCCAGATAGTCAATGAGAATTATCCCTTTGGAATCCCAAAAGACAGTCACGATATTCTTTCCAGCCGAAGGAATGGTCTCCTTTTTTTGTGCCCATTCTCCCATGGTAACCCACTGTTTAGATTGTTGTTTGGTCTCAGGAGTATAGTAATGTATCCATGTTTCATCCAGTGATGAAATGATGCTTAAAATCCTGCAGATTCTTCCTGAACAGCTGCAAACCATCCTTGCAACACTTCACACGATTCCGGTTTTGGTCAAGTGTGAGCAATCGCGGAACCCATCTTGCTGATAGCTTTCTTATGTCCAGTTTATGCAAATCTTCAGAAATCATTGATAAAATCCATGATAGGGTGATGAATGACAGGAGTCTTAACCTCCACAGGACGTCCAGAACGTTCAGCATCACTTGGGCCCAAATGGCCACTCCGAAAATATTGAAACCACTTATAAACTGTTCTAATCGAAGATGCAGAGTCACCGTAATGCTTATCAAGCTTCTCTTTAGTCTCCTCAGGCCTTCTGCCTTTCATACAGTAATGTTTAATCACCGCGCGAAATTCTTTTTCATCCATTTTTTGATATTCACTTGACTTCCTTGATTCACACGAATGCCAAACACAAAGAAATAGAACAATATGGTTGAAACTTGGTGTGCATTCTTCCCGAAGATGCTACTAACTAAACATGACCTCGATACGTGCCAGTGGTGCCATTTGTTGGACTTTGCGCGGACTTTTCAAGCGCCCTCGAAGATGTCTATAATTGAAAAGGTGCTGGTGCAGGATTTTGTGGATGAACTGGTCTCTCGATTATGTCCCTTAAATGTTTGATAGGATTCATGTTCCATGATCTGGGTGGTAAATCATTCACTCAAATTGTCCAAAACGTTCTTCAAACCATTTGGGAACAATTGTAGCCCAGTGAAATGGTGCACCGTCAGCCTCAGAAATTCTATCCTTGTTTGGAACATGAAGTCCATGAATAGTTCAATGTGACCTCCAAGTAGCCAAACATAACCATTTCCACTCAATGATTGGTTCAGTTGGACCAATGAACTCAGTCACTTCCATGTAAACACAGCCCACACCATTATGGAGCCACCACCAGCTTGCACAGTGCCTTGTTACCTTCGTGAAGTCTGCGCCATACTTGAGCCCTACCATCAGCTCTTACCAACATAAAATGGGATTCATATGAGCAGACCACTGCTTTTCAGTTGTCTAGGATCCAACCGATATGGTTACTAGCCCAGGTCAGGCACTGCAGGCAACGTCATACCGCGTTGGTCGTCTGCTGCCATACCCCATTAACATCAAATTTGCCATTCGTTGTACATTCCACATTTGATTTCTGTTGTTATTTCAGGTAGTGTTGCTTGTCTGTTACCAATGATAACTAAGCAACTGCTACTGTTATCTGTCATTACTTTAAGGCCATCAGCCACTGTGTTGTCCATGGTCAGATGTAATGCCTGATATTTGGCATTCTCAGTACACTCTTGACACTGTGGATCTTGGAATACTAAATTCCTTAATTTCCAAAATGGAATGTCCCATGCATGTAACTCCAACTATCATTACCCATTCAGAGTCTCTTAATTCTCGTTCTGTAGTCATAAACATGTTTTATCACCTGAGTGTAAATGACAGCTGCAGCAATGCACTCCCCTTTTTTACCCTGTGTATGTGAAACTAACACCATCTGTGTATGTGCATATCGTTATCCCATGACTTTTGTCACCTAAGTGTTTATAGCTTTTCAGTGATGGATGACTGAAGTCTAACATCCAGAGTATACAACAGATCCCTCTACAATCCTTGCAGAAAACACAAAGTTTTGCCATTTAATGTCGCCAATGGAAGAACACCGACCAGTGAGCTTAAATACATTTGATGCAAGTCTCACCGCTTAGCATTAGAATTGCAGACAGCGTCATGACTGAGTTCCAGTGGAAAATGAAGATCATGGCATGTTGAATGCAAACTGTAACAATTCAATGAAAAAACTTCAAGAGAAATTTAGCAGAAGTCATGCTAATAGCTTTAACACCAAATTAAAGATGTTAAGAAAAATTCCGAATCTTTTTTAACACCAGTGAATACATGGTAAAGAAATAATGGTTTTACTAAATGAAGATGGTATTTTGTCAAAAGGAACCTATAAACTGGTAAACAAAATACGTAAGAACATGGAAAAATATGTCCAGGCTTTTTAATATTTCAATGGTGTAAGGTGAATTTCTGGTAACAAATGAGATTGTCTGTCTACCCCTTCAGAAAATAACAAAAGATAGATAAGCAAAGGACACATTTTGCATAATCTGAAGATGTGTACTTACTTTCACAGAAAAATATCCTTCTGATAAAACTGACTTTACATAGTTTTGTGAACTTCCCCCAAAACAATGTATTACTGTAAACAGTAGTGGAGTGCACAATGTATGTTTAACATTTATCAAAATTGTAAAACTGATAATGCAAGCTGCACATGTAAGAGAACCATACACTGAACTTTTACAGAAACTTCTTTGCAATCCAGGAGATGCACCATTTTTGTGCCATTACAAGTGAGATCACAGGGTCACTGTAGAATGGAATTTTTTTGCCACTAGTCATGGCAAAAATGCATGTCAGGTAGTTGGTGGTAATATTACCATTTAGCCACAAGAGCACGTTTACAGTGTCCATATGAAAATCACCTTTTTAGGTCCAAAAGGTCTGCTTACATTTGCTTATACTCATGTTCCAGGAATACAAACATCCTATCTTATGAAAGATGAGATATTATAATTCACAAATATGTTACAAAAACAATATGAATCTGGTTTTACCATCTCTGGGACAGTGTTTCATAATCTACTTAACTCATACAATTTAATCTTTGAGCTCACAGCACAGCCCCTATCACTATTAAAGAAGAACATTCGCCACAGTTATCTATGATAACAAATGGTGGCTTGGAAAATGTTTTAGAGAACAGTGAAGAACTTAGATATACAAAAGGTCAAATTCATGCTGAGGTTTAGTGCATCCCATATAAAAATATTCATATGACTTGAACTCCTCATTAAGTAAGCACAAGCACATACTTATTACATACTTTTGAACTGGACACAATATTTGCCAGTGATAACTTCTCTAAGGAAATAAACACTTTTTAGAATGTTAGAGATGTATTTTACAAACTGACATTTGCGTATTTTTACTTATTGTCCAGTTTTAAATCACTAAATAGAATGTACGTCCTTCTGATTTTTTGCCTAGAAATATGATGTTGTTGTTGTTGTTGTCGTCTTCAGTCCTGAGACTGGTTTGATGCATCTCTCCGTGCTACCTTATCCTGTGCAAGGTTCTTTATCTCCCAGTACTTACGGTAATCCACATCCTTCTGAATCTGTTTAGTGTATTCATCTCTTTGCCTCCCTCTATGATTTTTACCCTCCAATGCTAAATTTCTGATCCCTTGATGCCTCAGAACATGTCCTACTAACCGGTCCCTTCTTTTTGTCAAGTTGTGCCACATACAACTCTACTCTCCAGTTCTATTTAACACCTCCTCATTAGTTATGCAATCTACCCATCTAATCTTAAGCATTCTTCTGTAGCACCACATTTCAAAAGCTTCTATTCTCTTCTTGTCTAAACTATTTATCGTCCATGTTTCACTTCCATACATGGCTACACTCCATACAAATACATTCAGAAACGACTTCCTGACACCAAACTCCATACACAATATTAACAAATTTCTCTTCTTCAGAAACGCTTTCCTTGCCATTGCCAGTCTACATTTTATATCTTCTCTACTTCGACCATCATCAGTTATTTGGCTCCCCAAATAGCAAAATTCCTTTACTACTTTAAGTGTCTCATTTCCTAATCTAATTCTCTCAGCATCACCCGACTTAATTCGACTACATTCTATTATCCTTGTTTTGCTTTTGTTGATGTTCATCTTATACCCTCCTTTCAAGACACTGTCCATTCGGTTCAACTGCTCTTCCAAGTCCTTTGCTGTTTCTGACAGAATTACAATGTCACCGGCAAACCTCAAAGTTTTTATTTCTTCTCCATGGATTTTAATACCTACTCCGAACTTTTCTTTTGTTTCCTTTACTGCTTGCTCAACATACAGATTGAATAACGTCGGGGAGAGGCTACAACCCTGGCTAACTCCCTTCCCAACCACTGCTTCCCTTTCATGTCCGTCGGCTCTTGTAACTGCCATCCGGTTTCTGTACAAATTGTAAATAGCCTTTCGCTCCCTGTATTTTGCCCCTGCTAGTTTTAGAATTTGAAAGAGAGTATTCCAATCAACATTGTCAAAAGCTTTCTCTAAGTCTACAAATGCTAGAAACGTAGGTTCGCCTTTCCTTAATCTATCTTCTAAGATAAGTCGTAGGATCAGTATTGCCTCATGTGTTTCAATATTTCTACAGAATACAAACTGATCTTCCCCGAGGTAGGCTTCTACCAGTTTTTCCATTCGTCTGCAAAGAATTCGCGTTAGTATTTTGCAGCTGTGACTTATTAAACTGAAATATGATAGTAGGCATTACGTGAAAAAAATTAAGATGGTGAAACTCATGATGTCAGTGAAAAGAATTTCTGAAATTTACAAATAAAAATTTGTAGAAATGACTTTCATTACAGAATTGTAAACATTTGTCTGCATAATTCCTGCATTTTAATAACTGTCTATCATAGTTGATCCTTTTATATTTCCAGTGACACTTAACTGAGTAACACTGATTCACTAATAAAAAGGTTGATATGGTTCCAAGTTGTCACTCAATGCCAGTGGGTCAATCCATGCCAAGTGGTCCAAGAAAAAAATAATTGGTTGCTTGACCATCCCAGAAAAATTTTATATTTGCTGGGTGAATCCCTCAATGTTAAGAAGTCACAAAAATATTTTTTTAAACAAAAATTATTTATTATTTTGAAGTGGCAGCCATTGCCATCCAGGTTGCTCGCATTTTTCATATTTGCAAGCATCTACATTTTTTACAATTATTCAGTAGTGGATTGTCCTAAGCCTTTCAGATAAAATGCATTTAGTTCAACACACTCTGGGCTACAAATCACCACCACCACCACCACCACCACCACCACCACCACCACCACCTAGCTGAATGTATTCTTTAATATATTTTTAATAGTTGAAAGTTATCAGCCACAAATTAAAAAAACTCAATTCTTGAACAGTAGTTTTCCAAAGAAAGATTAATTTCTCAGCCTTAATATTTTTTTGTGCTATTACACTGTATAGTATATTTACTTTTTACACAGTATCAATGGTGAGCAGCAACACTTAAAAAAAAAGACACTATTTTAAAAATGGAATTTTTTTTTAATTTTGTGGCCTGCAATATCTTTGTTGGGGGACCAAATAAAAATCTTAAAATTTCACAGTTAATAGACCTTTATGATATCAAACTTCAGTATAAATTTCAACTTTGAGATTAAATTGGAAGTTATGGAAAAAAATTACAAACACAAACCAAAAATACATTTAACATCTGCTATATCTAGGCTTATGGAATAAAATGTATCAGTTACAGTATATAATTTAATTACATCTATGATTACTTACTTTTTTAATGAAAATAAGACTAATAATTACATTATATTGTTCTCATTATTTGTTTTTAGTACATTGAGAAATTTTTTCACTCAGTTTGGGTGTTAGATTGTAAGTTCACCCAGTCACAGCTGTAAATTACACGGGAGACAGCTTCCTTAGTACATTTTTAAGTGCCGTTCAAACTTGATGTTTCTCAATTTTTTTTAAAGATGTTCTTGGTCATGGAGGGCGATAAAATACAACATGTACATCTTGGTTTTGACAGTCGATATTATCAACTTTGCCAATATACCACTGTTCATAGTAAACACAAGACACTATGTCTTTACTTTGAAGAACCAGTTGTACAAGTTTTTCACACTAATGAAGTTCACTATCAGGCGAAGTTGATGTGATCTTACACTTCAGTAAGTTGTGTGAATGGGGTACTAAACAATGAAAAGATTGAGTGCCTTTAATCTTCTGACAAGAGTTGGACCTTTCCTTCAAGAAACTGTCAGACTTCTTGTATTTCCTCACATTGTACAAAAACATAGGTACTTCCTTTGATATGTTTTTTTTTTTTCAGAATTCAAACATTTCTTGATCTGTTATGATTGTCATCAGTCCGCAAAAGACTTGCTTTTGTGACGGCTCGCTTTGTTGTACCCCCGACACCATCACAAGCATTCTTCCCATGGCACAAAGCGAAAAAGTGCCATTCTACATCAAACCCAAAATCTTTTTTATGAAAGGCGATGTTAATAATTTTGTTTTTGTTTTTATATTGACTTGCTGCCCCATCCAAAAAAAAAAAGTTTCTTATGGAAGGGTGGTGCTGTTTAATGTAGTTTGTTAACTTTAGTTGAAAAATGTGCACTGCTGCAGTGTTCTGTTCAAGGTAGTTACTTATGACACAAAAGCTGTGACTTAGTAGTTTATCTTCATCTTTATAACAGAATACAAATGGATGAACTATGGCCTGTTTGTTTACCCAGTGGTGCCCTTGTACTTCATCTTTAAAAACAAAGGAATAATTTTCCAAACAGTCAGCAAGAACTAAGCATTCATCAGCTGCCAAGGTTTGCTTTTTGTCTTTAAAAATTTAAAATGAGATTTTGCAATAAAATGATGCATTTTCAGATTTTCAAGGTTAGCCACTAACACTTCAAAAAACTCTTTGTGATTTTATGACTGTCACCATTTCAGTTCTGTCTTGTGTCACCCATTGTTTGTATTTTATAGTGTCAGGCATCAAATCATCTTCAGGTTCTTCAAACATGTCAAGTAAGGCTTGTTTGGCTGGACAATCTTCACATTTTACCTTGATCATAGAATTGCAACTGTCAATATTGCATACTATAACTTCCAAAAGGTCAATTCTAAGCTTGGCCCCATCCATCATCAACTTTACATTCTGATGATACAAACAAACAAACACAAACATTATGGGTGCCAGATGCCCCTGCAACTATACACCAGCTTGGTCTCACTCGCAAAACTTTGATCTTCCAAGTTTAATGTCAGGATTTTTTAATTCAATGAATAATTCATTTAAATCACCCAATATTAACCTTTTCGTCTTGTGGATCTTAGAACTAATTTCTTTCACAGAAAAACACTCTTTTTTGCCAGACATCAAATGGCTCTTATTGTCATCATCACAATACTTAATAACTTTTCATCTGCCAAATTAGATTCACTTTTCTTTTGTAATGCTGGTAAAATTCCGTTATTTTACTAATTGCCTTGTTAACTTAACAAGACGTTCTGACACATTAAATTCATCACTAACTTTTGTTCGACTCCAAAAATTCTGCAGTAAACTAATAATCTTAATTTTATCCTCTTTGTTTGAAGTACTGCATTTAATTTTTGGTTTTTCTATCAAATTGTCATATTCTGTTGGTCAAGTTTTAAAACTTCCATCTGTTTTAGTACAAATTGTATTATGAAATGAAACATCGAAATTCTTTTTGACTGTAGCTGCCACTTTCTCAATTTTTGTATTCAAGGCACTTGGTCTTTTATCTTTACTCAGTTTTCTAATTTTACTAGCAGGCGTTATACCCAGCATTTCACAAGTTGTATCTACTTTCTTAATGGTTGCTGATACGTCACAAAATTCTGTATCTGAGGTTCCACTATTTTTTCTCTTGTGAATTACAAATATATTCCCTAACATGTTGGACACAATGATTTTCCTGGTATGAGATTGACAAAAGCGCTTTTTTTTTTAAGAATAATGATCAAATGTTATTTATCGCGGTCCTTTTGCTACAGGCTAGTACTTTTGCTATGGGTTTCTAATGTTTCTCAAAAGGGTCCATCCAAGACTGACCAAGAAAGTGATGAATTTTTTTGAGTATTTCATTTCATGGTAATTCCATGTTGATTTGACCTCTGGGCAGTCTCTTAAGTAAAAGAACACTTTTCCTTCCTCACTGTAATCTTCGATTAAAGTAATGTCTTTAGGATACACTCCATACACACTTATGACATGCCTCATTAATGATAACACCAACAGAACACTGAGACACCATTTTTCAAGTGCACACTTCAAGAACTTCTACCTAAGGAATTGTGAGTAGACAATTGTTGGTGTAAGGGGGAAGACAACAATCTGACTTGTATATGTTTGCAGATGCCATTGTTAGCCTGCTGAAACAATTACCACACCATTGTTTCAACAAATAATCATTAGCTAGTGTAATGTGGTGTGTTACATTATGCAATTGGTATACTTTATTTGATTAGCCTACCAGATATCGCAGATGTTAAACATATTTTTGACTCGTGTTTGTAATCTGTTTTCCATAACTTCCAATTGAACCTCAAAGTAGAAACTTATACTAAAGTTTGATATCATAAAGGTCTATTACCTGTGAAATTTTCAGATTTTTATCTTGTCCCCCAACAAAGATACTGCAGGCCGCAAAATGGAAAAATTAAAAAATCCATTTTTTAAAATAGTGTATTTGTTTAAGTGTACGTTGTTCACCATTGATACTCTATAAAAAGTAACTATACCATACAGTGTAACAGCACAAAAAATATTAAGGCTGAGAAATTAATCTTTCTTTGGAAAACTACTGTTCAAAAATGGAGTTTTTAATTTGTGGCTGATAACTTTCAACTATTAAAAATATATTAAAGAATGCATTTAGCTAAGTGACAATAATGTTAATTTGTAGCCCACAGTGTGTTGAACTAAATGCATTTTATCTGAAAGGCTTAGGACAATCCACTACTGAATAATTGTAAAAAATGTAGATGCTTGCAAATATGAAAAATGCCCGCAGCTTCAAAATAAACATTTTTTTTTTTTAATATTGTTGTGACTACTAAACATTGGGGAATTTACCCAGCAAATACAAAATTTTTCTGAGATGGTCAAGCAACCAGTACTGGACCACTCTGTATGGGTTGATCCCAGTTTGTGAAAATGACATTTCAAAATGGCCTCCTAACTTTAGTTTTGGTTAAAAATTCTAGAAAAATTATTTTAAACATGTTTCATTATGCACTCCCTTACACCAAATTTACACAAATATTCGTGACATGAGGGCAACAAGATATATTTTTTTTTTAATTTCTGGAGCTGTTGGAAAGCTCTAAAACAGACTGTGAATACAATGGTGCTTCAACTGCTAGATTGTGCAATTTGAGGGCATATGAAATGAAACCAGTGGAAAATTACAATGAATTGGGTTTGATCCCCAATCAGACCTAGGATTTGTCTGTGTCACCAGTTCTTTCACCTTTGGCAATGTTTGCTTCTGTGGGAATTGCCAAGCTCCACTATAGTTCTCAGTCCAGATTAAACTGCAGATCCCCCTGTAACTGGCTGGATGAATCAGTTCAAATGCCAATGGAAGGCAATAACATAACATCTCAAATAGGAGCACGCCTAGTACAGCACAATGCTATTCAAATCAGTCTTCAGATTGATGACAACTCCTTCCCCTTCTTTAATTACAGAATCATCAAACTGCAATAGAGGGTTATACTGTCCGAAGTGTTGCAGAATGGAACGGCAAGTAGCAGCTGACACACAACTCCATTATTTATAGGACTTTTTTTTCTTTGGTGCATCTACTTTTTAAGAATTCTTTGCAACGCCTTATGTAAATTCATTCTGATTGACTTTCATCAATTGTGCTTGTGTTTATAGCTCTTTACTTTTCTTTGGTAGATGATCTGATGATGGGCACTGCCCAAAAGGTTTTGGTAAGTAACAATTTTTTAACAGCAAGTGACGAGTTGATGTGGCAAACTGTTCATCATTGATGTAAGTATCCTCAACACTGCAGAATATCTACATCCAGATGGTGAAATAAAGATCTGAAAATCCCTCCTAAATAATAGACCTGTGCCATTACCACTGCACCACCTCACCTAGTAAATTATTAATAAAGAAGGAAAAAATCTGGGTTTAGATAGCATCAAAATTCAGAGGGACAAAGACAGGAATCTGGAGAAGCTGTACACATGATTAGAAGTGGCGACAGAGTGAATTAACAGGGAGGGCTGTTTTTACTTATCTGAGGTATGTTTGTGTTTGGCATCGATATAAGGCAAGAAAGTATACCAACCAAATACACCTGATTTAATTTTGAAGAAAACCAAGTCTAATCAAGAGCTCTGAAGACAGTTAAATTATGCACCTTGATTTGTTTTAGCAATCTAATTTCTCTCAGCTCTATCCAATCAGATTTCAATTCACAATACTGAAGCAGAGAAAGAGGGAAGAAAACCTTACCCGAAAATGGTTTTAAAGGTTGCAGTGAAACACTCATTTTTCAGGACAATTTGGAGGACAGTGGTTGCTGGTAAATTCAGTGTTATGTCTTTGTAAGGTAAATTCCAGGACAGTACCTTAAAAGAAGACATGGTCAATTTCCTACATTATTCTTGTCCCACTGGAGACGCCGCTCCATTTCTTACATGATCTACAGGATATTAAGCCATCAACTTTCTTGTTTCCCTTTGATTAACCATAAATGTCTCTGTAAGTTTTCTATTGTATTCTGTCCTTCATTTGATTAACTCTCTTACAATCGTTTGTTAATTCCAATTTATCACAAACCATCTTTGAATTAATGTTCCACAATAACATTTATTAGTTTGCTATGAACTGGCTTTTGGCTTCTTAGACCATAGTCAGATAACAAGAGTCCATACAAGTTAGCGAGAATTCATAACTGTGCAAAAAATTCTGTATAAAAATTTGTGACATTTTATGACTATATCAATACAATTCCCATGCATATCTAGAGAGATTCTGAACAAGTAAATCTTATATTAAAACTATGTGAATGTGTGTGCCGAAAATGTTCAAGAGAACCGAGTAATGGCACAGGCTGCTATGTCATGCAGACAAACTGGTGAATGTGATGAACAGACCGAATGAAGGGAGGGTCAGCAAGAAGTCTATGGTGTGTGTGTGTGTGTGTGTGTGTGTGTGTGTGTGTGTGTAACAGTTAAAGCAAGTTTACTATCTAATGAGGAAAGAAATAATGACTGGCTGCTACTTTTATAGTGTTAAAAGCTGAAGTATATTTCCTGGCAAGAACATGTGAAGTCCTAGGCTGGGAGCCCACTTGTTGTCAGTGTCGTTTCGTGCAGTCTGAGGTGGACAATGGAGTCCTGTTATCCTGTCCCATTTTTATTGATTGTGTGGTCAATTAGTGTCTAACTATAACCATTGTTGGATGTTATTTCTTTAATTATTTTGAATTCATTTTCAAAATCTGGTTTGGTTGGTGGTACAGATAGTAGGTGGTGCACCATGGAGTCAAAGGCTGCACGATTGTGTGTTATGGGATGCTGTGAACTGGGTAGTATTATTGTCCATTGATGTTACTTTCCTGTATATCTTAAATAAATACTGTTGCTTACAGATGTCAAACAGAGAGGTCTGAAATGTTGACAGCCTTTTACCAACTCCATTGTAAACTTAGGTAACTCTACAAGTTTGAGAAATGTGAACACTTTTTCAAATATTCTGACTTACAAAGTTAGTTTTGTCAGACGATGTATCTACAAAACATCTGTTAGCTCATGAAACTGAAAATTGTAACTACAGATATGTTCAATGCTAGTTGTAGGGAGCAAAGAGTGTAGCCCACATTAAAGAAAAAACTGTCTTCTCAAGATGTGACCGCTACCAATGGTGGCAAAGGGAACATTTTAGTGTTACTCAGTAAGTAGAATATATTGAAAAGTGTTTACATTCCTCAAACCTTTTGAGTTCCCAGAGTTACCCAAAGATTCCACAATGAAATGAAAAACCTTATTAAAACCTGTAAATCCATATTTACCGATAGTGATGCCAACCACACATGAATCCAATAGCATCAAAGTTATATGGGTTACCTAAGCTTTACAAAGAATCTGTTCCAATAAGACCAGTTTCTTTAGCTTCAGCACCTTGCCATAAATTAGCAGAAGATTTTCATTCACTAATTAAAACAAAAACTAAATTTCAACCAAAAAACTAAGATGTAGCCATTCCATCTAGTGCAATACATTTCTCATTTGTTGTTAGCAGTCTGTTTCCTAATATTCTGGTTGCAGAGGAAATGGAAATTTTAGCAGAATGGCTACATAAAAACACAACAAATCCAGTGGAGATGCAAGATATAAGAATTAGAACTGAAACAAGCTTAGAGCAAAATTTCTTCCAATTTTGACAAGCTCTGTAGTCCGTCAGATGGATTAGTAATGAGGTCCCTACTGACTCTGTTATTACCTGAAATGTTTAGGGATAATTTAGAGCAAACATCTTTAGGTAAAAAGCCTCTAAGTTCGGAAATACAGTATTGGGCTAGGTATAGGGAGCATGTACTGTGCTTGTGGACAGGTACCAACAGACAAATTTTTTCATCTCAATTCATGACACAGTAACACAAGTTTACAACACAGTTGTGAGAAGACCTCTCCATTTGACATCAATAAGATATAGCATTTATTTAAAATGTAACCTCAACAGACACAGTAATATTAACCACTTCCCAGCATCCCGTAACATACAAACAAAGAGCCTTCGACTCCACAGTGCATCACCTACTATCTATACCACAAACCAAATCATATTTTTTTAATGAATTCAAAATAATTAAAGAAAAGACAACATACTCGGCAAGAATATCCACCTTAGATAGCACAAAACACTGACAACAGGTGGGCTCCCATGCTATATGTGGGTAGGACTTCACAGGATTTTGTCATGACACAAAAATCCAGGAAATATACTCCAGATTTTAACACTATAAAAGTAACAGCAAGTCATCATTTCTCTCATCATTAGATAACAAGCTTGTTTTAACTGTTCCATACGCACATTACACAGATTTCTTGCTCCCCATCTCTTTATTCGGTCTATTCGTCACATTCGCCATTCTGTCCACATGACATAGTAGCCTGTGTCATTACTCACCTGTAGAGCGTTTTTCGTTTATACATTCATATAGTTTTAATATCTGAATATACTTACAGTAAAATTTATTTGTTCATAGGCTCTTTAGATATTACATTACGCTTGTTTTATATATCAATGTAGTCACTAAATGTCTCGCATCTTTGTACAGCAATTCTTGTACAGTTATTAATTCTCTTGGAAGTTGTGCGGACTATCCATTTCATATTAGTTACCTCACAATGGCCAAAAAAATCTAAAGCCAGCCCATAACAAACTAATAAATATTATTGCGGAACATTAATACTTCTTATTCAAATTATTAGTATGTCTGTGTTCTTCCAAGAACCAACTGAATGTCCAATAAATATCATTTACCAATCCCTTATACTTCAATTAATTTCTATTTGTGCTCTTCTAACCCTTCACACATTAATTATGGTAACTGACTACCATCTGATATCATAAGGCACATGTCAAGGTAATGCGATTAAAGTGTTACGATAGTCAGATGCTACACAAAGCATTTTCTACATGTGAGCCTTCCTGTTACCTACCCTGACATACTTTCTCCTGCATGAAATCTTGTCATTTTCACATAACATCACTATGTCTTGTTTCACAGTTTCAGGTTACATCTTTAGACCATGCCTGCAATCAAGAGACACGACTATACCACTATTGTCTAACTTTTCTTGCTACAGTATCACGTGCTCTGCAATACCAAGAGTACTCTGACAATGCTCCAATGAAGGTGGAGCATTTGTTAAAAACCTCAATCTTCTCACTGCAAGTATAACTTCTACATTTCTGAATGAGGAGCTCCATTACATCAGAAAAATGTCCGAGCTGTTCATATGGGTACTCCACAGAGTACAGGGCATTAATAGTTCTCCATTTCTTCCCAGGAGATCAAATCGTATGTAGGTTTTTTTTTGGAACACTCGTACAGTACAGGTAGAACAGTTCGAGTAACACAACCGCACCAACCACACATTTCTAGTGAGTGTTACTAGCACCTTTATAATGAAGAAACTTCCAACAGATTCAAATAGGACCACTGTTGCTATGGCAACTTATGAAAATGCTTTGTTGAAACAGCTGCACCAGGGAAAAGATGTGGCTGCCAAATATGACAAAAACTGGTACATACGGTAAATTTCCCAGATATCAAATGAATTTAGAGATGCTGAGATTAACTGTACATATCCAACTGAATCAAAATTCCTTTCATGGCACAGTAGGAAAAATGCTGTTTAGGTCCCCTATTCCAATGTCATATATAAGGTGGTGTCTTCATCATCAAAAGCGTCACAGTGCACCGCTGTAAAAAATGTGACCAGTGCCGTAAGATAATTCTCTCATCTTTAACTGAATTTATTTTATTTTCAGATTAACATTTCAAAGATAACAATGTTACATGCAATGCGGAAGAGTTTTAAAAATACACTTTCCTTCTTTATATTTTAATTTGTTTATGAAACTGTTCTTTGCAGAATCTTTATGTCAATAGATACCGATATACATGTAAAAAATTATTGATGTCTCATTATTGCTTCCCTCTTTTCTTTTATTTAACTAAAGTGGTCTTTCTAATTTATAGTAACAGAATAAGAATACATCACCATATTTGTGTACCCAACCTGTCTTGCATTTCTTTACACTGAAGACATTCGGCAGTGAAATAAAATATATATTAGGAAAAAATGATTGATAACTGTTTTCCGTTTTCACCTGTTCACAGTTCTCATCTACAGGTGAAACACAAATATTTAAGGACAATTATACAAGCAAATACACTCAGTCTTTATTTGCCCATTCCATGTAGCACTGAATGTGACTGGCATGCCAATGAATAAAATGAGTTAGGATATTTTTCTTTACACTTACAATTGCTGCCAGATATGTGAACATGTCAGCAAAAATTCAAGTTGAGAGCCAATTGTCTATGTAACACCCCCACCCCCAGGACTTTGAAGTTGATCAAATTTGACTTTCTCCCCCCCCCCCCCCCCAAAGGAGCCACCTCTAAAAGTGCAGGTAGTAACTTAATTGCAAGGCCAGATGCTTTTCATTATTACTTATACTTACTACCAGTACTAAAGATTTACAGTGCATATGCAGAGGTCTGTGCTGTTTCCCTGGGCAAAGTACTTTTTTTTTTAAATCCAGATTTTGAAGCATGGCATGGAAAAAGTGTGTTTCAATATTTTTCACAAAACGTCTGAATGACGTATCCTACTTTTCATTCATCAACATAGTGGTCCACATACTAGATGTATAGAAAATTGATGCCTGTAAGTCAGCTCATTACCAAGTACCAATCTCTGAGATTAGTGAAACTGTTGCCTGATCAATGACTCTGCACACATCCTTGTGTATTCAAACCGGAATTTATCAAAAGTGGTTAGAGTTAGCACAGTGCTATTTGACAGTTTTACTATTAAGACATATAGGTATCCACATACCAAATATGACTAACCCCCCCCCCCCCCCAAAATGAGATTACACGGAATGACCCCCTTGCCACAGTTTCAATCTGTCGGGGAAATTTCAGGCTTTATAGCTTATTCATACAGTAGTCCCAGTAGTGTAATAAGTCTACTGTTGAAAACGATTATCTGTTGTCAAAGTCTTATTTATTTTTGTATCGGCTAATGCGCCATTTTATTTCCATATAGGTAGTACTAGTCCCATGGAATAAGGACTAAGGAAACATCTACTATGACTTCATAATGACAATCAGTTTATATTACATGTGGAAAAACAAAAAACCTAAACCACAAATGACAAAAAGGAATTTGAACAACATATTTTCATACTAACCCAAGATTTCAACTGTCACATAAACAGACAAAAATGAACAAGCTTACACACGACAGTTCCTATGAAAGTATACAATGTTTACACAGGATGTTCACATGTTACTTGATATATTTCATAATTTAAATATTTCCATAGTGTAAGTTGTATTCCAAGAATTAAATCAGAGGAAACAATTCAACAATTAAAAATGCGTTGCTCTGATGAATTCCAGCAATAATTTTCTATTTAATAAGCGATGCAGATGACACCTCAATCTTATTATGTAGTAGAAAATGTAGGAAGCTAGAACCTTTTGATATTAGTGATGTAACAGAATTAATAAAATACTTCATCCATCAGGGCCTCTAGGTAAATGTCATCAAATCACAATTACTGGTATTTAAAACAGGCAGCCCTCAATACAACACAGTAAATAATGTATGTACCATCTCAGAAACACAAAGCATATCGACTTTTTAAGAGGAAAAATCTGTAGCAGCGTATATCTCCTTAGCCAGTTGGAAAAGATAGGTACTAGACGTCATTAAAAACACTGTACTTTCAAATTATTTACCCCTTTTGTAACAATGAAATTGAGTTATAGTAATGTATTGCTGATGTACACTTAACAATGTTTGTGTTGAATTTGAGAGCAATGAGACTTACACATATGGGACAAGCTGTAGTAGAGAAACATGTCATGAAGTGTCCCTGCAGCACAAGTACTTTATGTATTTGTACGCATATTAAAATTAGGCCTAGTTGCATTTTCATGTTTTTTTCCCAAATGAAGTTAAAAGGTACAATATAGTACATGATCACAACACCTGGACAAAATTTAACTACACTCCCAGAAAGGAAAAAAAAAAATTTAAATGAGACTGAAGCCTACACATCAATGGTTTGATATGGTTTAACAAACTACAAAGGTCTCTGAGAATATGTAAGGGGAATGACTAACACAAAACTGAAATCTTTCATCATAGAAAAATATTTATATTCAATGTATGAATTCAATTCTTGTGATATGAATTAGAACCATATCAGCTATAAAGTAATTAATGTTATAAAATATATATAATATGTAACAATTGGAATATGTAACATACTTTGTAAGTGCAATTTTCATATTATTTCTAACATTTACAAAAACAATCATTGTGATAGCCCCAAGTAAAGACAGTGTAAATAAATAAAAGTTCCTTAAATGAAAGTCATACTTTGAAATATGATTGCTTAGAACAAAACCAGAAAACTGTTTCAAAACCTATAAGCAACATTCCACAAGCTGACCAAGTCTTCAAATTTGTCATCACAGTCAACTGAGAATCAAATATATCGGACACAATACGCAGACACATTTAATTATTGGGAACACAAAGTTTGTTTACTTGAAACCAACAAAACTGGTAATAACAAATATAGCACTACTGTGAAAACTGACCACAAAGTAGACACACACATCAGAAAATCTGTATTAGAGGAACAAAAGGCTTTAAAATGTGGTGAAAGGATATCAAAAATTACTACTACAATTAGTCACAGTAACAGCAAAAATTGCTAAACAGTTTGCTTCGTAATGCACTTTTCTGATACCACAAAAGTAGTATTAGTACAAGTTCATATGACAATTAGCTATCAGACTTGATGTTGAAAGAATTTATGATGAAATAGAAAACATTATTCATATAGTTAAGGGAGAGGAAAATTTAACTGTGATGGGGGGGACCCAAATTCAGCAAGGGGTTAAAAAAAAATCACCATTAACCAGAGGGCAGGAATGAAAAAAAGGGAGCTGCCTGGTATAATTTTTAACAGAAAAATCTTGTAATCTTCACTAACACTTGGTTCAAGAATCATGAAAGAAAGCTGTGTATGTCGAAGGGACTTGGGGACACGAATATTTCAGACTGATTACATAATGATGAGACAGATTTTGAAACCAGATTTTAAAATATAAGATATTTCCACAGATGTGGACTCTTAAAACAATTAACAGATAGGAAATGAAGGAGACAGACCTGGATAAACTGAGTTTCGAAGTAGTATTGGAAATAGCATGACTTAGACAGTGGAAAGTAACAACAGAAAACAAATGGTAGCTTTGAGAGATGAAATACTAAGGGCAGCCGGGGATCCCGTACATAAAAACACAAGGCCTTGAAGAAATTCTTGCATTACAAAAGAGCAGCAAATGAAGCAGCTAAAAAGAATACCAACATCTAAAAACTGAGAATCATATAAATTGTAAAACAGCTATGCCGGCACTGCTGGAGAATAAGTGCAAGGTTGCAGAAGCATGAATGACTAGGAGAAAGACACACCACCTATTTCTAAAACTAAGAGATCTTTTGAGGAAAGAGAATTAGCTGTATGAATATCAAGAGCTCTGATGGAAAGCCAGTACTAAGAAACAGAGGTTAAACTGAAAGGTGGAAGGAATACAAAAATAGCCCATACAAAGTAAATGAACTTCAAAAATTGTCATGGAAAAGAAGAGAATTCCCCCAAAGTACTGAGATATTTGGAGGAGCCAGCAATATCAAAACTATTCACCAGGTGTGCAATGTATACAAGTGAAGCAAAATACCCTCAGACCTCAAGAAAAATGTAATAGTTCCAATTCCAAAGTAGGCAGGTGCTGATAGGTGTGAATATTACCAAACTGACACTTTAATAAGTCGTGGCTGCAGATCACCAACAGGAATTATTTACAAAAAGATTGGAAAGACAAAGCTGAACTCGGGGAAGATCAGTTTTGGTTCTGAGGAAATTTCTGAACGGATGTACCAACAGTGACCCTATGAGAAGCAAACCAACATTTACGGCATTTGTAGAGCTAGAGAGAGCTTTTGACAGAGTCGACAGAAACACACACTTCGGAATTCTGGAGGCAGCCGGCACAAAATACAGAGAACTACAATATGTTGTCCAAGCTCAATGACAAGAAGGTAGGCCAAGTTAAGAATGGAGTGAGACAGGGTTGTACCCTAGTCCTCACACAATTCAATTCGTGCAATGAGCATTCGATAAGGAAAGCCAAGGTGAAATTTGGGAAATAGATATAAGTTCGGGAAAAAGAAATAAAAACTTTATGAGGTTTGCCAGTGGCACAGTAGCTGAACAGAATGGACAGTGTCTTGAAAACAGGCTATAACATGAATAATAACAAAAATAGAACAAGGGTGTTGACATGTATTCTAGTTAACTCAGGCGATGCTAAGAAAATTCTATTAAGAAATGAGACACTGAAAAGTAGTCTATGGTTTTTGCTGTTTGGGCAGCAAAATACCAATGAAGGAGAAAGCAGGGAAGATAAAAAATGCAGATGCAATATCAAAAATGTGAGGGAGAGCTGGTACAGGATAATTTCATTTGTTTTTTATTGTAGTAAACATGAAGTCCACACATTAAAATTAGTCTAGTAACAATAATGAGATGAATCTTAACATAAGGTAACTAACATACAACTAAAGAGTCATACAGTACCCACAATTAAATTATGAAAGGTATCAAATGCAGACTAATAACAATACTTACAAATAGAAGTCATCAAGGCAATAGGTACATTTTAATATAACCCAGCTCTTGAGCTTGGCTTTAAATTTTTAACCAACATCTTTCAGGTTTTTTGGTGTTTATTATGAAAGAGTGCTCGTTTCACGTATGGACTGTTTACATTTCAGGTAAAATTACTTTGTATTCTAAAACAATCATTCTTATGCCAATTGTTTTATTAATGTACTTGATTAATGACAAGAAGGTATTTTTGGTTCTCTTATCAACATAAGGGTTTGATTAACATTGAGTGCATACAATGAGACCAATTTATGTTCAATGAGTAATTCTTTACATGACCTTTTTGTATCCACATTGGCAACCAGCCATATTGTTCTTTTCTGCATCAAGAAAAATAGTTGTGAGTCTGTGAAAAGTGGTTCCCCACAACACCCAAACCATCCATACTGTAGAGATAAATTACCCCAAAAATATATCACCCTTAAAGTATGTGTGTCCAAATAATGGTAAAATCTTAGCAGATACGTACCACTTAACATCCTTGAGCATACATGATCAATAAATTTGTTCCAAGTAAAATCTATATAAAAAAATTCTAAAAACTTACAAAAATTTTCGCTATCAAAACTTACACGATTATTTACATCTGACAAAGAACATTAATCAAGTTAAACACCTCAGTTTTGCTTATGTTAATTTTAAAATCTATTTCCGTGAAGAAATCACATGCCTTCCATAGGACCATGCACATACCCGCTACCTTACAACCGAAGCCACGTTTGCCAAGTGCTACATGCATAAACTCCACGGCTGCGGTTATTGTGTTTCGACCTACACGAAAGCCATGTTGGAAATCAGCCATTGAGTCCAATACATGTAAACTGATCATGTAATTTAAGAACAAATATTTTTTTTTATAACCACTGAACTCAATGTAAGCGATATTAGCCTATAGTTTGGAACGCCGGTTCTAGTTACCTATAGCATACAAATGAGTGGGGTACTGTGCTGAACCTGCCCATCAACAGCATCTCAATTATCACATCAAGAGATTTCAATAATCAGATGATGCTGGCCATAATCGGGACGTAAGCCAGTGAAAAAAGTGGTGAATCAAATCACCATGATATGACAATACTTCTTGCTAATATCTGTGATTCAGATGGTAAATATATATATATATATTAGCAACAGTGAAATGTAAAATGGTTAGAGAATTACCATGGCGATAACTTACCTGCGCACAACAATCCGGATTGTGGATTTGGCAGATCGAAGCTCCGGGTATCGGCGTTCTTCTGATAGCGTCAAGCTTTAAAATACATTATGCATAGCAGCTTAAATAGCTGAGCCTGCAGCTAAGCGTCGCACAGTTTCATTATAAACGTCTCTCCCCTAAAGAATTTCCCATGTAAACCCCAACTCACTAGCGAACGTAAACAAGCACCAAACCGCTTATAGCCCAGCCCCAGCTTCCAATGGCGCCGAACCAACTTTGTAACTGAAAACACACCCTCTGGTTTCAGGAAATTTCCGTTAGCAACATTGACTACCAATGTCTCTGGAGCGGGTAGATATTGATTTTGTGTTGTCAACATTCGATGCCAACGTGGTCACGTGATCCCGGGACGACGTAGATTTGTCCACAATGCGTCCTATAAATTTTGAATGTCATAATATCGATAGCACAGACAGATTCCCTTCATAGATGCTGTGGTTTTGCTATAGGCTCTTGTAGAAACGAAAACAATTTGCATTTGATACCTGGAAAAAACTAGGCTCTTAGGTTTAAAAAGCAAAATGAGCGGACATTTCAGTTTTATGGACGTATCACAACTCAGATGTCCCTAATTCCTTTCTTTTTTTTCTCGGGGTCAGCCACAGCTAGTTTTGGTCTGTTCGAATATATTTTTTGTGACACTGCATTTGAAACTGCCTCGAAAACACGAATTTGGCCACAATGCGTGGCGATGATACATCCTACTTCTTCATTACCTTTTCTCGATTTTTTGTGTATTTTTTCGTCGACTAAGTCATAATTTTGCCTATTGGTAGCACTCTGATGTATATATTTAGCGCACTCTGTCTACAGGGTCCGACTACTCGGTAGAATAAGTAACAAATGAAGAAAAATCAAGCAGCCACATCAGTATGCTACGAATATTAAAAATATGTATGACATGTTTGACTAGCCAGGACACACATACGCGGTTAGAGAGATAAAGAGAAAATATTTTACATGAATTTGCAATACAGTTGTCCCTTATAAAATTTATGTTGAGTGAGCAGTATGACATGATACATGAAGAAGTTAGCTGCCATCTATTGTATTCGTATTTTATGTTTGTTAATCAATAATGGTAGCCACAGTAAACAGAAGGCAAAACCCAACAAAGCAGCTAAATCAGCACTAAAAGGTGTGCACTATGTGTTTGTGTGTTGTTTGCTCCTTTCTGTTCCCCACTGTTATGAAACATATTTAATCTGTTGACTTCCTACTGACTTATCTGCAAAACAGAATATACAACCTAGGTCTGTGGCTGTTAGTGTTGTAACACAAATAAACAAATGCAGTAATCTGTACCATTATCGCACAGAAAATGTATTTAAGATACATGCTCTAATTTCACTCAACACTGCAGTTCATACACTCCTGGAAATTGAAATAAGAACACCGTGAATTCATTGTCCCAGGAAGGGGAAACTTTATTGACACATTCCTGGGGTCAGATACATCACATGATCACACTGACAGAACCACAGGCACATAGACACAGGCAACAGAGCATGCACAATGTCGGCACTAGTACAGTCTATATCCACCTTCCGCAGCAATGCAGGCTGCTATTCTCCCATGGAGACGATCGTAGAGATGCTGGATGTAGTCCTGTGGAACGGCTTGCCATGCCATTTCCACCTGGCGCCTCAGTTGGACGAGCGTTCGTGCTGGAAGTGCAGACCGCGTGAGACGACGCTTCATCCAGTCCCAAACATGCTCAATGGGGGACAGATCCGGAGATCTTGCTGGCCAGGGTAGTTGACTTACACCTTCTAGAGCACGTTGGGTGGCACGGGATACATGCGGACGTGCATTGTCCTGTTGGAACAGCAAGTTCCCTTGCCGGTCTAGGAATGGTAGAACGATGGGTTCGATGACGGTTTGGATGTACCGTGCACTATTCAGTGTCCCCTCGACGATCGCCAGAGGTGTACGGCCAGTGTAGGAGATCGCTCCCCACACCATGATGCCGGGTGTTGTCCCTGTGTGCCTCGGTCTTATGCAGTCCTGATTGTGGCGCTCACCTGCACGGCGCCAAACACGCATACGACCATCATTGGCACCAAGGCAAAAGCGACTCTCATCGCTGAAGACGACACGTCTCCATTCGTCCCTCCATTCATGCCTGTCGCGACACCACCGGAGGCGGGCTGCACGATGTTGGGGCGTGAGCGGAAGACGGCCTAACGGTGTGCGGGACCGTAGCCCAGCTTCATGGAGACGGTTGCGAATGGTCCTCGCCGATACCCCAGGAGCAACAGTGTCCCTAATTTGCTGGGAAGTGGCGGTGCGGTCCCCTACGGCACTGCGTAGGATCCTACGATCTTGGCGTGCATCCGTGCGTCGCCGCGGTCCGGTCCCAGGTCGACGGGCACGTGCACCTTCCGCCGACCACTGGCGACAACATCGATGTACTGTGGAGACCTCACGCCCCACGTGTTGAGCAATTCGGCGGTACGGCCACGCGGCCTCCCGAATGCCCACTATACGCCCTCGCTCAAAGTCCGTCAACTGCATATACGGTTCACGTCCACGCTGTCGCGGCATGCTACCAGTGTTAAAGAATGCGATGGAGCTCCGTATGCCACGGCAAATTGGCTTACACTGACGGCGGCGGTGCACAAATGCTGCGCAGCTAGCGCCATTCGACGGCCAACACCGCGGTTCCTGGTGTGTCCGCTGTGCCGTGCGTGTGATCATTGCTTGTACAGCCCTCTCGCAGTGTCCGGAGCAAGTATGGTGGGTCTGACACACCGGTGTCAATGTGTTCTTTTTTCCATTTCCAGGAGTGTATTTTGTATCTTTATACACTTCATTTCGCATAGCAATTAGCACATATTTCTGATTTACTTTCAGTTCTCTGTAGTGTAAAGGATATACACACAGAATTGTGCCATTTTTCTTTTTTATTGTGAAAAACATCCCTTCAGACAAGAGTGAAACATTTCTCTTTTGCATAAAATATAGAACAGATTCTACGTATTACACAGTACCATTGGTACGAGTATTTCAGTGTCAAACAAACTGGCCATACATCATGCAGATGTGAACTAAAACCTAAATATTTTTTGTCAGATATCTGACAATCGTATTACACAGTACCATTGGTACGAGTATTTCAGTGTCAAACAAACTGGCCATACATCATGCAGATGTGAACTAAAACCTAAATATTTTTTGTCAGATATCTGACCTCGTTTGTGCAAGAACAGTCAATGGAAGCAATATCCAAATCGTCATCGAAATTCTGCCACGAAAACAAAGTATAATAATAAAATAAAAATTAAGAATACAAAAAAGCATAAAATCCACAAGTATAACTGACGTGGACGCGGCGAAAATGGATTAACTTTGCAACCTTCTTCCCTAGAAATCTTGACGTGCCGTGACGTGACGGTAATTGACGGCTTCTGTAAATGCTACCATTTGAAATGCATTTTGGAATGCTTGGCGTGACGTGATTTGGCGTGTGATGACGTGACGTGACGCGACGACCAATGTGAATTGACCTTACGCAAACAGCTTCATCTTAGCGACAAAGATCCTCCAAAAACAACAGTTAGCGAAGAACAAGTTCTATGATTAGCTAAATTTATACTCCACTAAATATTTTTAATTCGTCACTATAAACATACCATGAGTGTCAAAGCTAAAACTTAGTTACGTTTCAGAATTATTCTAATTTTGACTATTTAACACGTCACAAATGTTTATGGGTAAAATTAGAAAATAATGAAAAAATGTTTGATCGTTAACCAAATGGTACAGGCCAGTGATAAAAGTATAAATAACATTAGGGAGAAGCAGGAGGTACTAAACTGGAATAATATAATATATACTTTCAGCAACGGTGAGGAAGCTTTTGGCAGCTTTATTACTCCTCTAACTGAGATACCTCCTGATAAATTGTTACCAAACGAAAAGAAACTAAGCAAGAAAACATGGCCAGACCATTCTACATAGGTGGTTCACACCACACTTACAGAAGCTAGGATTGATGGCTTTGATCAGCCATGATAAGCAAAAAGTGAAAGAGTTGATAAAACAGCATATACACAGAAGGAAAAAAATCCCAACATCTACATCTGAAAAACGATGTCTATTTAAACTTCGCAACACTCGCATAAGAGTGGCGCTAGTAGTGACACTATGAGGATACAAATCAGGTTTGGTTTAAATACACAGTCACATGAGCGTTAATTACCTTTTAGATTGATGTTGTTGAGTTAACGTTAGTGAAGAATCCCTTTAAGGCGACAAAGACGCCATTATCAATGCGTCACTGAGTTTGAACGAAGACTCTGTGAAGCAAGATGCTCCTTGTGCGAAGCTGCAGAAAGACTTAGCAGGAATGTAGCCACCTAACATGACTGCTGGTAGCAGTGATCACGAGAATGTACGATAGATAGAATGCAGGGCTCCAGACGGCACTACTGAGAAGGAAGACCATTGTGCTCGTTATGTAGCTCGAGAGCATCGTACTGCGCCTACAGCAGCAATTTGAGCAGCAGTTATCTCAAAAGTGACGCAACGAACTGTTACAAATCGGTTGCTTCAAGGACAGCTCCGAGATAGACAACCTGTAGCGTACATTCCACTGACCAGAAATCACCGCCATTTGCGACTTTACTGATGACAAGCGAGAGTTCATTGGAGGGCAGGGTGGAGGTCTGTTGTGTTTTCTGATGAAAACTAGTTCTGCCTCAGTGCCAGTGATGGCTATATGTTGGTCAGAAGGAGGCTAGTTGAAGGTCTGCAATCAACCTGTCTACGTGCTAGACACCCTGGACCTACACCTGGAGTTACATTCATTCTTCCTATCAATGTTTTGCACAATATTATTGGTGAAACTATGGTGATATAACATTAAGAACCTGGAACTCTTCCTCACTAAATCCTATCTCAATAGTAGGCAGCAAATCATAAGCTACAATGATCAAAAGCCACAGCTTCTGAATGTTCCCAAAGGGTCCGTTCTTGGACCATTACTGTTTATAATATTTATAAATAGCATGCTCAGCAACATGTCTTGCAAATCTGTGTTTATACAGATGATACAACTTTCATCAGTTGTGGAAAGAACACATGCAAACTGAAGGAGGAAAGTAAACTACTGTTTATAATATTTTTAAAGGACTTGCTCAGGAATATGTCTTGCAAATCTGTGCTTTATGTATATGATACAGCTTTCATCAATTTTGGAAAGGACACAAGCAAACAGGATGATCAATGTAAGTACTGCCTCAAATTACCCAGTATGTGATTTCAAAACAATGAGTTAGTTATTAATTACTGAGTAATTGTGAATATTCCTTTCAGATTGTCCAATGTTTATGTTAAGTCTAATTCCACCAACTGTAATTTCTTGTCTGCACGGCAGCATTGCCTTGCTCACACTGCTTTGTGTGCTTTGCTCCCATGCACGTAACACTGTTGCTAGAATTTCTCCTAATGGTAAATCTGCACACTGCTGGATTCCAGGTGTGGCTCGCTTTGTGCTGCCTGTACCTAGTTCTGCTGTACACACATTTTTGTAGCACAGGTGCCACACAGATCCTCTCTTGGGTAGCCGAGCTCGAAGCTGCAAGAAAGTTCAGGCATGTGGGCAAGCTTGGCAACATGGAGGGCGATTCCAGAGCTCAACAGGAAAGCAGGCATGAAAACTAGCACAAAAGTTAGTCCAGCGTCAACGTCCCACACAGACATGAATGTAAGTCCAGGAGCTGTGACAGACCAGTTACCGGTTAATGTGACGTGGTTGATGGTGTCCAGAGCTTGACTGGAAACGATTTCCCAATGACGCGTCTCACTGGAGACAGTGTCTCTACAGCAGGCAGTGGCTGGGGCACCTAATTCCTGTCCTTTGCTAGGGAGGGTCGCGAGTGGGCTGTGTCACATGACAGGACGATGTTATGATACAGCTCGAGCATTTGAGCATATGTAACAGCCAGGGCACATGACTAAACTGGTAGCTGTGGTGGGGGTGGCCTGGGCACCTGCTGTGCTGGCTGTCAGGGAGAGGCGGGGTGGGGCTGATGTGTATATGGCAGTGAGATGGTAGCTGATGATGCTTGTATGTCATCGGCAGCTACGGGTGTGGGCTCTGCCTGACCAGCTCGACATGTCGAACTAATGAATGGTTGCTGAGCAGTCAGGACATTCGACGCCTTGACTTGGTTGATTGAGACATAGACTGGCATGATGTTGCACTCAATGCCGAGCATTATCTCATCATGGGTGATAACATTGTGTGGCACTAAGTAGAGCAGCTAAAGTGGTGGCTGTACTACTTGTGTGTGACATGACGTGTACATTGCTGTAGACTGGCATACGCAATCACTTTGTCAGTGTCATGCCATGTCGTCATGTGCAGTCAGAAGCCAGATGTTCTGCCAGTAGTGGGGCTGAGGCATCAGGAGGCAGTGGCACTTCCTCCACAAAATCGCCAGAGATGATGAGAGATTGGTAGGTGTGCTGATCTCTTTTGTTTGTGTTAGTTGTTGGGCAAGGAGTACCACCAGGAGTGCTTTCACCCAGGTGGTTTCATGGCAAGTTAGGGAGACATTCACTGTCTGACTGAGCTGCTCAACCATGCCATTAGATGCCAGGTGGTAGTTGGCAATCCTGTGCAACTGCATACTACAAAGTTGGGCAATATCTGCAAAGAGCACGCAATATAAATGGCAGCTAAAGAGTGTTTTTACATGACTGGGGCAGCCAATGCGCGCCACTCGGATGTCAACGAAGGTGGTAGCGACAGTCAAAGCTATAATTTCCACTATAGGAATCACCTCCACCCAGTGAGTGAAGTAGTTCACAATCGTGAGCATGTAACCCTTGCCATGGGAAAGGGGGAGTGGGTCCACAATGTTCAACACAGACATGTGCAAAGTGGTGCGTCACATCTGAAAAGGAGCTGATGGGTGTATGAGTGTATCTTCCAACTTTGACTTGCTGACAGGGAGTGCAACTACATGCTCACTGATGGCAGCCCTTTTGTAGCCCTGCCCAGAGAAAAGCGTGGCCATGAGCGACACAGTGTTGTTGACCCCAGAATATGTCAGTCAATGGATGAGGTTGGAAACAGTGGACCAGAAATTCTTTAGAAGGAATGGACAGTGTGTACCCATTGAACTGTCTTACCAGATCTTATGGGCAGGGCTGGGAATTGGCCGTAGCTCGAGTTGTAGACTGCTGGAGATGTTGTGGTGGAGTGTTTCCAGTTATTGATCACACCCTTGGCCTTGGTCGATGTCCTGAAAGTTCACGGAAGAAGAGATAATGGCACAAGCATGGGGTAAGCAGTTAATGACGATGTTGTCTTTTCCCGAAATTTGGTGGATGCCCATGGAAAACTGTGACACATACTCGACTTGCCAGAATTGGAGTAGTGAAAATTTTGTGTGGTTGTTCCAAAACGTATAGGTGATAGGCTTGTGATCAGTGAATATAATGAAGAGACAGGCTTCCACAGATGGGCGGAAGTATTTCACCTATTGAAATACCACAAGACACAACCATAAATACTTCAAGCACGTTGCAACTCTGACAGCTCCTGCAGGAAGAAACAAAATGCCAGCCAGCTACTGCTTATGCATTGTTAAAGCACTGCACCTATGACGGTCTGGCTGACATCCACAATCCTGACTAATTTGGTGTCATGCACCAGGTAAGTGGGCAGTGTTGCTTCTGCAAGTCTCTGTCTTTTCTCCGGTGCATCTGTTCAGATCACTGGATTCCTTCCATTGGAGGTGGAGCTGTGTAGAGTTGCGATCAAAGATGCTAGTATAGCAGTGGCATTAGGCAGATGGCGCTGATAAAAGTTTATCATGCTGAGGTATAATTTTTTGTGTGTCTGTGGACACTGTAAGCCTGTACCTTGTCCAGTAGTGGCTCAGATCCGGTTTGGGCGATTAAATGCCCAAGAAATTCAATTTCAGTCACCTAAAACATGCTCTTCAAGGGGATTAATGATGATACCTGCTCTTTTCAGGTAGTGGAAGATGGTTGTTAGGTTGTGGTGATGGAGCTTGGATGACTTTGAACACACCAGGATGTACATGAAAAGTTTTATGATTTGCGAATGTCGACAACCATCAGCTGTGTAATGGAAAGATGGCAATGAAAATTTGTGCTGGAACAGGAGTTGAACCCGGATTTCCTACTTATTGCAAACGATCACCTTACCACTAGGCTATCTGAGCACAACTCACAGCGAGACCCAACCTTCCATATTTTGTCAACCATGTGTCTTCATTCTGCACTTGTACAGTCATTACATATATTCTTGTACAGGGGAGATGTAATCCAAAGTCACTTGCCTGGTGTTGACAGATAAATATGATATTACAGAGCCAGTGTTGTTCAGAAGTACAATGCAAAGTTGTTTCGGACATACATGAAAGCACACATGATTGCACGAGTGAAAGTTGTAAACACATGGTTGACAACATACGAAAGTTTGGATCTGGCCATGATGCATGCTCAGATAGTCTAGTGGTAAGATGACTGCTCACAATAAGCAGGAAATCTGGGTTCGAGTATCAGTCCAGTACACGTTTTCACTGTCGTCATTCGATTTCACAGCTGATGCTTGTCCATATTCACAAATGCAAATACATTTCATTTATTTCACAATGGATGTCGTCGCCACAGTGTCTATGCCTTCAGACGTGCGTGCATGTCCATGGAAACTTTGTATCGTATTTCTGAGCAACACAGGCGTTGAAATATCGTAATATTGTACCAGGATGTGGTTGAGGTATGCAGAACACCAAGGTAGGCTACACATGATGCCATACAGGAAATGCTGCCAGGTCTGGGCAGCATTCCAAATGCCGAACGTCACGTACATGCTCCCAAAAAGCCCAAAAGGGTATGATGATGGCCATTTTATGTATGTCATCAAACGCCACATGAATCTTAGTGAACACCCTTGTGCAATGTATTTTGTTAAATATGACTGAGTCTGCCAAAGTGTGGCTGCAGGTGCAGTATCAGCAACTCATATTGGTCCAGTACTGTTTGTGCATTTAAGGTACAATAGATCCCATGTGTGTGGCACAAACTGTCTTTCTTGGGGAATAAGTGCAAGACAGAGGAACATGGGCTGCTTGATAATTGAATAATGGCATGTCACAGCATGGCCTCAAACTCAGTCTTTGCTACTGAGAATCACTCAGGTGCAAGTAGACGAGGAGCGCATCAGATGGGTGGGCCAGTTGTAGTCATGATGTGGTGGACCTTGATGCACCAGGTTGGCAAGTGAGTTCTAGAAGTTTGCCCACAACAGTGCAGGGCACTCTAGGAGTTATACTGTAGAAAGTGGCTTGCCATTGATGTCTCCCTATTTTCTAAGTTGTTACTGAATTGATCAGCTGAATGTTTGTGATATCGGCTAGCAGCTTGTAGTAGCTGAGAAAATCCACACCCAGGATTGGTTCATTGATGTCAGCGACCGTGAATGTCTACAAGTATGTGCAGTGTAGTCCGAGGTCCAGATTTCAGTGATGTGTGCCATAGGTTATTATGGTGGGGTTGTTTGCAGCTGAAAGAGACAGTGCCTCAGTGGTCCTGTGGTCCCTCAGTGTGGTGTACGGCAATACTGAGAGGTCAGAAAGTGTATCAACAAGTTAACTGGCTCTGCCAGCCTGTTCTGCCATGAAGAGACACTATGGTACAGCACTGCAGCTGGGTGCATCTAGATGCAGTCGCAGATGGCATTTGAGTGTGCACAGTGTAGCCGGCAATTAGCCATATCATTGCTAAAGCGGGCATGGTACCAGCAGAATTGATGGCTGCTCTGACATTGATGGAATATGAGAATGGCTGATGATGCATTGCAAGTTGTGCACACTTGGCTGCCTGTAGCTGGATAATATGGTGCTATGGTGCCTCCTGTTCTCTGTCCATGAGTGCATCAGCTGGTTGGCCCTGTGTGCTATAACCTAGGTAGCCTTGCAGTAATACATATATAGTCTAAAGATGTATTGAATAGTAAGCCACATGCTACCACACTTTTCAATACAAGATCTGTAAATTAATTGCAAATGCTTGAGAAGCACATCATTTCACAATGTCTACAATATTATGAACTATGAAAAGGTACATGGTTTATTAAGAAGTTAAGATGTTACAGTACCATGTGTACAAAATCAGAGTTTTTAAAGACATACTTTCTTCAAAATCGAGTGAGAAACTTAATGGAACCAAAAACTCATGACAACTGGTAAGTAGGTGCTTCGTTTTTTCACAAGGAAGGTATGGATTTTAAGGAAAATGTAAGTTCATAAAAATGATATGCGTAACCTAATATGTCCTCAAGTGATTTTACAGTGTGAAAATTAGAGAAATGGATGTTTCCACTCTACCCCATCCTGAACTACAGTATCAACAACCTGGACAGCAACTTCAGCTGGCTACACATGCACCAGTTCAGTACGCCCCATGGTGGTGTGCAATGTGAATGCAGCTTAAGGGTACAGTTATGCTGCAGCCACGCTACTGCCACATCGCTGCTCATACGTATCTACATCTGCATATACAAGGATACTCTGAAAATCACACCTAAGTATCTGGAGAGGGTTCATTGAACCACCATCACAATAATTCGCTATTATTCCACTTTCGAACAACGCACAGGAAAAACGAACAACTGTACCATTCTACGCAGGATCTGGTTTCCATTAATTTATTATGATGACTGTTTCTCTCTATGTAGGTCATAATCAACAAAGTATTTTCGCATTTGGAAGAGAAAGCTGGTGATTGAAATGTCATAAGAAGATTCCATCGCAACGAGAAACACCTTCATTTTAATGATGTCTAACCCAAATCCTGAACCTTGTCCGTTACACTCACCCCCCTATTTCTTGACAATACAGAATATGCAGCGCTTCGTTGAACTTTTTCTATGTACTCCGTTAACTTTATCTGGTAAGAATCCCACACTGTTCAGCGGAACTCCAAAAGAGGAGAGACAGGGGCAGTGTAAGAAGTCTCTTTAGTACATCTGTTGCATCTTCTCAGTGTCCTGACAATGAAATACAGACTTTGGTTCATCTTCCCCATAACATTTCCTGTGTGTTCTTTCCAGTTCAAGTTGTGAGCCTTTTTACATATATGCAGCAGCCTCACCGCTGGCCAGGAGTAATTACTCTGCAGCATAGCCAGTGGGATGTTAGCAGAGTCAACATGGCACGGCTGGACTGACCTTGAAGCAGCCAATTATGACTGAAGTTTCAGGATGTGTGGTGATGGTTGTGGCATGAAACAAGAATTAGCTTGATATCAGCACCTAGTGAGAATCACAATTGGCAGTGGGGCAAGCAGTGATTGCGCAGATTAAACCAGCCTGTAATACTTAGTGTGCTTCTTTTATCATCTGCAGGCAATGCCAGTGAGCAGCGAGGTTGCAGCTCATAACAAAGAAAGCGGTATTCCCACACATATATTCGATCTGGTGGAGACACTCAACAAAACCACTTTGCCCAACATAACTGCACTTCACAGTAATCTTACAGGCAATGTCGTAATGGAGGCGGAATATGGGCATGTGGTGAATGTTTGGCAGAAGCTTAACAGCTCTGATTTTACGGGGCTATGCAAGAACTGTTATGAAAATGGCTGCATGCTTACTTGGGACATTTTGGAGAATTTCCGGAATGTACGCATGAAAACATATACGGTGAATCCTGTGCTCTACTACACCATACCAGGGCTTTCGTGGGACACAATCTTGAAGAGCACAGGTGCCAAACTGAACTTTTAACAGACATCGATATGCTGCTGATTTTTGAGTACAGGAACTTTGGCAATGTTTCAGTAGGTACGCTAAGAAAAATAAACAAACAGTTCAGTGCATCCAGCAATTTGAGTTACATACTATTTTTGGATGCACACAATTTTAGTGGCATGTCATACAAAAATCCTACCAATTGGAGGATTCCAGTGACTTTCCAACAAGGAAATCGTCAGGTTAAGTGTTTTCAGTGATGTGGCAGTGGATTCTGATGTAGGATATGTAATGGAGGCGGACATGCATATCCTAATAGTCTGCATGCACACAGCTGATGAGGACACTGGGAGATAAAAAGGATAGATACTGCTTTATAAAAACCTCCAGCAATGTTGCAGTTTGGGAACAAAACAGATTAGAGACATCCATACAATTAAATTCGATCAGTCAGTATGGTTGAGGAAATATATGAAGTTCATTGAGAAGGCTTCCATGACATGTGATTTTGAGAAAGATTTTTACAAACTTATGAATAATGCAGTTTTCGGGACAGCAATGGAGAATGTTAGAAACCACTGTGAAATTCACTTAACTGGGTGGGTTGCATGGCAAATTTTAAATAGCTCGCAGTCTTCACCAAAGAATTCCTCGCTCAGGAGATAGCCAAGTTTCTAGTAGAGATCACAAAATCAGTTTATGTCAATATGTATATATTTGACCTGTCCAAGCTCCACATGTACCAGTTTCGTTATGAGTTTGCAAAATTATATTTTGCAGGCCAAAAATTACTTTAGATGGATACCAACAGCTTCATCTACTGTGTGAAAGTTTGGAATTCATAAAAAATAATAAGGCGCCATTCCAATACATTTGTTATGTCTGGATATATAGTTGATGATCCTTATGACATATTTCCAGCAAACAACAGTGTTATTGGTGTAATGAAAAGTGAATGGATTGCAGATTGAGGTAGGCCTTAGATCGAAAATGTATGCACACCATACAGTGAGAGGTGCCACCCAAAGGTGGGTGACAGGTGTGTGGCATGTGGGCTCAATTGCTCTCACCATTAACAGTTACTTGAGCAGTGGTGTTGGCAGTGCTCCAACTCCTCTTTCACACATGGTTCACTAAGTTGAATATTCTACATGTACATAATTACTCTGCAATTCACACTTAAGTGCCTGGCAGAGGGTTCATTGAACCATTTTCATACTACTTCATTACCATTCCACTCTCGAATGGCATGTGGGAAAAAGGAACATCTAAATCTTTCAGTTCAAGTTCCGATTTATTTTATTATGATGATCCTTTCTCCCTACGTAGGTGGGTGTCAACAAAATATTTTCGCATTTGGAAGAGGAAGTTGGTGATTGAAATTTCGTAAATAAAAATTGTTCAAATGGCTCTGAGCACTATGGGACTTAACATCTATGGTCATCAGTCCCCTAGAACTTAGAACTACTTAAACCTAACTAACCTAAGGACAACACACAACACCCAGTCATCACGAGGCAGAGAAAATCCCTGACCCCGCCGGGAATCGAACCCGGGAACCCGGGCGCGGGAAGCGAGAACGCTACCGCACGACCACGAGATGCGGGCAATTTCGTAAATAGATCTTGCTACAAAGAAAACCACCTTTGTTTCAGTGACTGCCTCCCCAACTCACGTATATCATATCAATGACACTCTCAACCCTATTGCGCGATAACATGAAACGAGCTGGCCTTCTTTGCACTTTTTCGATGTCCTCTGTCAATCCTACCTTGTAAGGATCCCACACCACGCATCAATATTCCAGCAGAGGATGGACTAATGTAATGTAAGCTGTCTCTTTAGTGGGTTTGTCGCATCTTCTAAGAGTTCTGCCAACAAAGTGCAGTCTTTGTTTCGCCTTCCCCACAATATTATCTATGTGGTATGTCCAATTTTAGTTGCTCGTATTTGTAATTCCTAGATATTTAGTCGAATTGACAGACCTTAGATTTCTGCGATTTATAGTACATCCAAAATTTATCTGATTTCTTGCAGTACCCATGTGGATGACTTCGCACTTATCCTTGTTTAGTGCCAGTTGCCAGTTTTCGCACCATACAGAAATTCTCTCTAGATCACTTTGTAATTGGAATTGATGGTCTGATGATTTTACTAGACAGTAAATTACAGCGTCATCTGAAAACAATCTAAGGGGGCTGCTCCGATTATCACCTAGATCATTTATATAAATCAGGAACAGCAGAAGGCCTATGCCTCTACCTTGAGGAACGCCAGATATCACTTCTGTTCTACTTGATGATTTACCGTCTATCTCTACGAACTGTGACCTCTGTGAAAGGAAATCACGAATCCAGTCATACTACTGAGACGATACTCGATATGCACGCAGTTTGATTAATACTCGCTTGTGAGGAATTGTATCAAAAGCCTTCTGGAAATCTAGGAATATGGAATCGATGTGAAATCCCTTGTCGACATCATTCATTACTTCATGGGAATAAAGAGCTATCTGCGTTCCACAAGAACAATATTTTTTGAATCCGTATAGGTTACGTATCAATAAGTCAGTTTCTTCAAGGTGATTCATAATGTTCGAGTACAGTATATGCTCCAAAATCCTGCTGAAAATTGAGGTCAGTGACATTGGTTTGTAATTCAATGGGTTACTCCTATTTCCTTTCTTGAATATTGGTGTGATCTGTGCTACTTTCCAGTCTTTAAGAACAGACCTTTCGTCAAGTGAGCGGTTTATATGATTGCTAAGAAAGACACTATTGTGTCTGCATACTCTGAAAGGAACCTGAATGGTATACCATCTGGACCGGAAGACTTGTCTTTCTTAAGTGATATGAGTTGTTTTGTAACACCTAACATATCTTCCTTTATGTCACTCATGCTAACCGCTGTTCTGGTTTCGAATTCTGGAATATTTACTTCGTCTTCCTTCGTGAAGAAATTACAGAAAGCTGTATTTAGTAACTCCGCTTTAGTGGCACCATCATCGGAAACATTTCCATCGCTATCGCTCAGTGACAGTATTGACTGTTTTTTGCCACTGGTGTACTTTACATACGACCGGAATATCTTTGGGTTTTCTATCATATGTTGAGACAATCTCATGAGATGCATACTCTGTCTGAAAACTGCCTGTCATCTCATGTCGATAAGTGGGTCATTTGTGAGGATAGTGTAGTTGGTTGGGGATGCCATGACTCCTACTAGTTGGTGGGTTGTGTTGATTCGTTGGGAGAGAGAAGAGACATTGTGGGAAGCTGCAGTGAATATAAACAGTCTTTTATTAATCAGCTCAACGCTAACAGTCATTAGAGTATTCCATCATATCTGATGTTGTTTCACATTGAAGTGAATGAGACAGGCAGCCAGTGGTCCTTTGCAAGCAGCTGAGAGACAATCTGGTTCCATGGGAAGGGAATGTGCTGACTCAATAGTGGCACCTGGCAACAGGGTGTGACTTTCGTGAGGACATGAGGTGACAGTGACATCATCTAATGTTGTGGCATGGAGGTGAAAGCCCGTCATTTCGTGCATCAGACCAAGGAGTGGCGGCAGATATATCGCTGAACAGTCTTGTGGAGATAGCAGTATAGTGTTGGCTGTCACAGGCCTGGGCAGTTGGGCAGTGGCCGTTGGGTGAAACTAGGGTTTGGTGATGATGGCTGCCTCGTAGTTATCCAAGGCAGCAACCGACGCCGGGTGGGTGCAACAGAATTGCCCAGACAGTCAAGCAACAGACCTGACAGATAGCTTTATACACACTTTAGCATACCTCGTTGCAGTGATTATGTATGTGGCCTGCCAAGTCCCATCACAATGTCGTAAAATACCAGTATGGCCTCAGCAATGGACGGAGCTGCAGACATGGTGTAAGTGCGAAGCTTGCAGTGTCAGCAAGAGTTCAGATTTCGCCACTGGGACAAGCTTGTGGCCCTGCTACTACATTCCTCCCCTCCAAGGGTATTTTTGGCCCACTGAATTCTTGAATTGCTAAAATTTGGCTGCAACAAAGGAGCTGCTCCTACAGTTCATATTTTAATACACTATAGTTTGGAGTACAAGTTCTGTCAGCTTCCTGTATGCATTTTTTCTTTGTTTGCCTACTTACATTTATACTGTTTGCACGGTTCCAACTTCTTGGGCTGAAATACAGTTATTAATGGTAACAAGTCTCTCTATATTTCGTGTCAATGGCTGCTTCTGTAAACTATAGACAAATGTCTGAGGCTATGACACTGCTATATCTGTCATGTGTTACTACACTTGACTTTACTTGTTCCTCTTGTCCACACCATTCATGCTGCAGTTCCCTTTTCAGAGGCCACTGACTAGTTACTGCAAACTTTTCTATGGTGTACCACTGAGTCTTTACATGAAGCTAGTTCATAAAACACGGATGACCCATGACATTCACTTGTCAATTCTACAGCAGTCTTAAACTATCTCATACAGATAAGAGTATTGGGATGTGGGAGACATCATAATGCTTTAAGGAACTATGTACCCACTCTTCTTCATGTGCTGTCCTCTTTGGCTTTTATACTTAACCTTAAAAATTTACCACTTATCCTGATCTACCAACACCACTCCTAACATGATCAATATGTTACAATACACAACATCAATGCTTCCCTATCAAACTAAATTGAACATGCTAAAACACACACACATACACGCACACTCGCGCGCGCGCGCGCGCGCGTGTGCGCGCACACAAACACAGAATTATATGTTCAAAAGAAGAGGTGAACCCAGACTATTCACAAGAAGTAAGTAATTCATGCTAGAGTCACTACTACTGCATTATAATGTTTATTGGAACTGGAAAACTATCACTTAAACCTTAAATTGTATCTCTCATCCTGGGATACCCGTCCAGTGTATCATGTCCAATGAGCCTTGCGATCTCTGTGACACATTTCACTACAGGCACTTTCCAAGCTATAACCTGTGTCCCTTAATACTACTCAACAATACTCGATAATCCTTCTTCGTCATAACTCCCAAAGAATCACCTTCACTGTCAGTCCTGAATACTTCACAATAAACCTCAATGTCTCAACTCACATTTATGTGAGAGACTAGTCCAGCATATTGTGATGCATGAGCTCCTCTTAATACACCCACGATAGTCCAGAAACTTCTTAGTAGTTAATACAATCTCTCTCACTCTAATTCTAACAGCTATCCTACGCGGATTTTCTGCTATCGCATGCACAGTTTCTTGCCAAACATAGAGTGGTTTTATTTATGAACTAAGAGCCATTGTCTTGTCTCGCGTTCATGTGTTACCTTCTGTATATTGCTGCTTTGAGTCAGTGCCACATAATGCAAAGACAAAAAACCCAAAACATAAGATATTGTTGTGAACTGATCTATGTTTCAGCTTGTCGGTGCTGTTGTATAGTTTTCAACTATCTAACTAGAAAATGAAATAATCAATATGAGTGTGGCACGGGAAGAAAAAGGAAAATGAATTCTGCAAGTGACTCAGGCACTCTGTCGATGTGAACCACATATCTACTGGTGTAGACCACTGGACAAACCTTTACCGTGTAACCTACAAGGACATGCTGAAAAGTAATGCCTCCAAATTTCTTATGTGAAAATTCTTAAAGCTTTTCAAATAGAACAAATGTTATTAACATTATGCATCTTTATTCTTCATCTCAACAAATTTATTTCTCAATATAGTCACCCTGGCGACCAACACATTTCTCCCAATGAGAGTCCAGTTTGTTGATACTGTCATTGTAGAGTATTTTACTGTTGACAAAGCCACGATGACACCTCTGCTTGCACTGCTTTGTCATTATCAAAGTAATGTCCTACTAGGTGTTCATTAAGTTTTGGGAACAGATGAAAATCGGATGGAGCCAAGTTGGGACTGTATGTAGGATGATCAATTACAGTGAACCCAATCTGTCAGATTGTTGCAGGTGTTGCAGCGCTTGTGTGTGCTTTGGAAATGTCATGCTGAAAATGAGGGTGTTCCATGTACAGATGAACTCTTCGAGTTCGAAACTCCGTTACAGCACGCTGTTTCTCATGCACTGAAATAGTTACGTTACACACCGCCATGTTACACAGTACAATTTGGAGCCTTCTAGCAGTAGAGGTCTGCAAATATGTAGACGTAAATAATAAAGACATAGGATGTTAATAACATTTGTTTTATTTAAGAAGCTTTTAAAAGTCTTCACATAAGAAATTTAGAGGCATTACTTTTCATGACGCCCTGATACAGGACAACAATAAATAACATCTCCGTTCGCCAACTATTTACATGGTACTCTCCTACTTACACTTACTTACTTACTTACTTACACTTACTTACACTTCATCAACATTCCCTTACCTTAATTCACAACATATTATACACAGAAAGGAACAAAAAGGAATGGATACAAAACTAAAAAAATGGAAACAAGAACCTCATGAGTGATTACAATAAACACATGCTTCTACTTAGTTGTGGTTCCAATGATCATAGCACTTTTTCCTGGCCAACTGCTGTCACCAAATGTAGTAGTGCAGCAATATGGATAGTTGTGTGTGCGTGTATGCCCCATATTGTGTGCCAAAATGTAGCAGGTCGTGTTTGCAATTATCACTTCTGGTTGGTGAGTTCTCTTGATAGCTTGGGAGGCAGGAGTGACATTGTGGAAACTGCAGGCAAACAATCAGTGAACAAAAACAGTTTGTTATTAATGCATTAAGCCCAAAAATCATTTAGGTGTGTCCTCATCTCCTGCACAGTTTGTCACTGCCTCATAACATCTCCACTCAGTGTGGATAATGAGGCAGGTGGCCAGTAGCACTTTGAACACAATATGGAGGTGAGCTGTTTAAACAGGAATGTGCTGATTGATCGGCAGTGACGTTTGAGCATTGGACGTGACTTTACTACAGACACAACATGACCAGTGGACTCTTCTGATGCTGTGGTAGGCCACATCACAGAGTTGAATACCAATCTGTTCATGTCTCAGACCAGGAGATACTGGTAGATACATCAGCGGGCTGTCCCATGCATACAATGGTATAGTGCTGGCTACCGTGGGCCACACAGTCAGGTTATGGTTGTTGGCTCGGAGCAGTGTGTGTGTGTGTGTGTGTGTGTGTGTGTGTGTGTGTGTGTGTTCGTGTCATTTAGTTCTCACCCAACTTCTTGTTGTTGTTGTGGTCTTCAGTCCTGAGACTGGTTTGATGCAGCTCTCCATGCTAATCTATCCTGTGCAAGATCCTTCATCTCCCAGGACCTACTGCAACCTACATCCTTCTGAATCTGCTTAGTGTATTCATCTCTTGGTCTCCCTCTACGATTTTTACCCTCCATGCTGCCCTCAAATGCTAAATTTGTGATCCCTTGATGCCTCAGGACATGTCCTAGCAACCGATCCCTTCTTCTAGTCAAGTTGTGCCACAAACTTCTCTTCTTCCCAATCCTATTCAATACGTCCTCATTAGTTACATGATCTACCCACCTAACCTTCAACATTCTTCTGTAGCACCACATTTCGAAAGCTTCTATTCTCTTCTTGTCCAAACTATTTATTGTCCATGTTTCACTTCCATACATGGCTACACTCCATACAAATACTTTCAGAAACGACTTCCTGACACTTAAATCTATACTCGATGTTAACAAATTTCTCTTCTTCAGAAACGCTTTCCTTGCCATTGCCAGTCTACATTTTATATCCTCTCTACTTCGACCATCATCAAATATTTTGCTCCCCAAATAGCAAAACTCCTTTACTACTTTAAGTGTCTCATTTCCTAATCTAATTCCCTCAGCATCACCCGATTTAATTCGACTACATTTCATTATCCTCGTTTTACTTTTGTTGATGTTCATCTTATATCCTCCTTTCAAGACACTGTCCATTCCGTTCAACTGCTCTTCCAAGTCCTTTGCTGTCTCTGACAGAATTACAATGCCATCGGCGAACCTCAATGTTTTTATGTCTTCTCCCTGGAATTTAATACCTACTCCAAATTTTACTTTTGTTTCCTTTACTGCCTGCTCAATATACAGATTGAATAACATTGGGGACAGGCTACAACCCTGTCTCACTTCCTTCCCAACCACTGCTTCCCTTTCATGCCCCTCGACTCTTGTAACTGCCATCTGGTTTCTGTACAAATTGTAAATAGCCTTTCGATCCCTGTATTTTACCCCTGCCACCTTTAGAGAGTATTCCAGTCAACATTGTCAAAAGCTTTCTCCAAGTCTACAAATGCTAGAAACGTAGGTTTGCCTTTCCTTAATCTTTCTTCTAAGATAAGTCGTAAGGTCAGTATTTGCCTCACGTGTTCCAACATTTCTATGGTATCCAAACTGATCTTTCCCAAGGTCGGCTTCTAACAGTTTTTCCATTCGTCTGTAAATAATTCGCGTTAGTATTTTGCAGCTGTGGCGTATTAAACTGATAGTTCGGTAATTTTCACATCTGTCAACACCTGCTTTCTTTGGGATTGGAATTACGATATTCTTCTTGAAGTCTGAGGGTATTTTGCCTGTCTCTTGCTCACCAGATGGTAGAGTTTTGTCAGGACTGGCTCTCCCAAGGCCGTCAGTAGGTCTAATGGGATGTTGTCTACTCCTAGGGCCTTGTTTCGACTCAGGTCTTTCAGTGCTCTGTCAAACTCTTCACGCAGTATCGTATCTCCCATTTCATCTTCATCTATATCCTCTTCCATTTCCATAATATTGTCCTCAAGTACATCGCCCTTGTATAGACCCTCTATATACTCCTTCCACCTTTCTGATTTCCATTCTTTGCTTAGAACTGGGTTTCCATCTGAGCTCTTGATGTTCATACACGTGGCTCTCTTATATCCAAAGGTCTCTTTAATTTTCCTGTAGGCTGTATCTATCTTACCCCTAGTGAGGTAAGCCTCTACATCCTTACGTTTGTCCTCTAGCCATGCCTGCTTAGCCATTTTGCACTTCCTGTCGATCTCATTTTTGAGATGTTTGTATTCCTTTTTGCCTGCTTCGTTTACTGCATTTTTATATTTTCTCCTTTCATCGATTAAATTCAATATTTCTTCTGTTACCCAAGATTTCTACTAGCCCTCGTCTTTTTACCTACTTGATCCTCTGCTGCCTTCACTACTACATCCCTCAGAGCTACCAATTAGTTTTCTACTGTATTTCTTTCCCCCATTCCTGTCAATTGTTCCCTTATGCTGTCCCTGAAACTCTGTACAACCTCTGGTATAGTCAATTTATCCAGATCCCATCTCCTTAAATTCCCCCCTTTTTGCAATTTCTGCAGTTTTAATCTACAGTTCATAACCAATAGATTGTGGTCGGAGTCCACATCTGCCCCTGGAAAGGTCTTACAATTTAAAACCTGGTTCCTAAATCTCTGTCTTACCATTATATAAAATATCTGATACCTTTTAGTATCTCCAGGATTCTTCCATGTATACAACCTTCTTTTATGATTCTTGAACCAAGTGTTAGCTATGATTAAGTTATGCTCTGTGCAAAATTCTACCAGACGGCTTCCTCTTTCATTTCTTAGCCCCAATCCATATTTACCTACTATGTTTCCTTCTTTCCCTTTTCCTACTGTCGAATTACAGTCACCCATGACTATTAAATTTTCATCTCCCTTCGCTACTTGAATAATTTCTTTTATTTCATCATGCATTTCTTCAATTTCTTCGTCATCTGCAGAGCTAGTTGGCATATAAACTTGTACTAATGTAGTAGGCATGGGCTTCGTGTCTATCTTCGCCACTATAATACGTTCACTATGCTGTTTGTAGTAGCTTACCTGCACTCCTATTTTTTTATTCATTATTAAACCTACTCCTGCGTTACCCCTATTTGATTTTATATTTATAACCCTGTATTCACCTGACCGGAAGTCTTGTTCCTCCTGCCATCGAACTTCACTTATTCCTACTATATCTAACTTTAACCTATCCATTTCCCTTTTTAAATTTTCTAACCTACCTGCCCAATTAAGGGATCTGACATTCCACACTCCGATCCGCAGAACGTCAGTTTTCTTTCTCCTGATAACGACGTCCTCTTGAGTAGTCCCCGCCCGGAGATCCGAATGGGGGACTATTTTACCTCCGGAATATTTTACCCAAGAGGACGCCATCATCATTTAACCATACAGTAAAGCTGCATGCCCTCGGGAAAAATTACGGCTGTAGTTTCCACTTGCCTTCAGCCATTCACAGTACCAAAACAGCAAGGCCATTTTGGTTAATGTTACAAGGCCAGATGAGTCAATCATCCAGACTGTTGCCCCTGCAACTACTGAAAAGGCTGCTGCGCCTCTTCAGGAACCACACGTTTGTCTGACCTCTCAACAGATACCCCTCTGTTGTGGTTGCACCTACGGTAAGGCTATCTGTATCATTGAGGCACGCAAGCGTCCCCATCAACGGCAAGGTCCATGGTTACGTTATCTTAAGTACACAAAAAAGTTTGAAAAAATATTTTCGCGTACTTTTTTCATACTTCTGCTTAAGCCAACAGAGGGATTGGCACCTGTACGATTCCAAAGTACAGCATGATTGTAAATATTATGTATCCATAAAGACTTCTAGGTGCCTTTCATGTAAACAATTGGGTCTATATGATCAAACATATCTCAGTAATTTATCCTGGGATCATTCCAACGTATTCCATGAAAATTATGCAACTATAATGCAATTTCTTGTGTCTTTGCACACTTCATTTCTCTGTATGGTTACTGTTAGGTAATTATTTGGGGAAAATATTATGATAAAATGTCAAAAATTTGTGAATTAGATCAAGGCTGTATCCTTAAATACAAACTGTCTGCATTCATCACAGAAACCTTGATTGTAATGATGATTGCACCTTGAGGCATCATCTTCAGATGTGAAGCAACGCCTGTTCCTTCACTCAACTCATTGCACAATTCCAGTGAGACGTGAATAATTATTCACACTGGCATGTACTATTAATGAGTACACTGCAATGTCATTTTGGGGGAAATTTTCTGAAGATTCAAATTATCTATGGAAATCTATCAGTCCTGATTTCACACCTTTATTCTGCTTTGAGCAATCTATGACAACAATAGGTGCTAATATTTTAAATTTCTGTGGGCTCAGCATGCAGCCAGGTTGGTCTTCAGTAACACTCTCATAGTAAGAAGGGTGAAAACGTGCATATGTATCAAACAATAAGCTGTAAACGTTATTACCACAGTTCACCAATTAATAATCACATGGGTAGGTCTTTGAATTAAGGTAAATTTGAGTACTGATTTGACTACAATAGTCGAATTTCCTTGAATCACAATTCGAGCTCAACTTCCTGTCAGTCTGCAGGGCTAGTATAATGAATCGATGCATTTCTAATTGAATAGGTGTTCTAATAGCCCATGTCTCTAGGGCTGTAGGTGGTAGTGTGGGGTATCGAAACACTTCCTATGAATTAAAATTTAATGGCTGTTGAATGCCAGCATTCAAAACCGTTAAACATTTTAAACAAACTTTGCAAACTACAGAAACAGAAGGTATTTTCCATACTGGTTTGGCAAGCATAATTGTATTCTCTTCAGGATCACCTTGTTCTATCTGTATGTATGAATTATTATCTGAAGTGGATGCAGAAACATTTGTTTTACGAGTTGATGTGATTCCAACATTTCTCACATGAACAGGGAGATGAAAGCATTATAAGTCAGTTGTGATGTCACTGTAGGGTGTCAATCCATTTTAGCAAATTATCCTCCCAAGTATGGAAAACTACTGCTTGGAATTGTTAAAGCATCCTGGTGCTGAATGAGAATCCTAATCTCATCATTATTATTAAATATCATAGAACCAAAAGGCTTCTGGGAGAAATATTCCTGATGTATAATTAGCTCATCATATTGAACTGGGGCAGTTATATTGACTGATGTCGATATGTGGCTTCAAATCTATCAATTTAAGAAATTTGTAATTCTCCTCTGTTACCACATTGTGTGTTCACTGCAAAGTGATGTACTGATGGCTGTGTGCATTTACATCCATTCTACTCATGCTTTTTATGTAGATGTATTGTGATCTTTTTCGCCCTCAAAAGTCAACTACAAGCCCACCCTGCTGTACAATATTCAATTCAAGTTGGTTTACTGTCTGGACAGTCACTAGAATGTGCATCAATGAGCCAAAAACATTATGACCACCTATTCAATAGTGTATTGTTACACTTCCCAAACTCAGTACAACAGAGATTTTGCTTGGTATGGATTCTGCAAGTCCTTGACAGGATTCTAGATGCAAATGGCACCACATGTCTATGCCTAAGCCAAGCAATTCCTGCAAATTACAGATGGTGGTTTAAGGTAACGAACTGGTGCCCAATATGTGTTCCAGTGGGTACAGATCAGGCACATTTGCTGACCAAGACATTTGTTTATTTATTTACATTTTCTTTGCGTGGAGCAACCTTAATGATGGCTTTTGCAAACGTCAGACTTAATAATATGGTTATATCTACACTTATAAAATACACTTTATTCTGTAGCTGTTGCTTCTTATGTCTATTTTTTACACTTATCGCATTACAACTGATATGCTAATGCCTCATGTTACAATCACTATCTTAAAATTCGTTGAAAGAATATAATTTTTTTCTATTAGGAAAGATTTTAATTTTGTTTTGAAAACATTTCCCGTGTACGTTCTTAGAGAGTTTGGTAGCTTGATATACCAAATCAAACCACTGATATATGGACTTCTATCAGTCATTTTTAACATTGTTCTGTTACGGAAATAGTTACACTTTGTTCTAGTGTTGTGATCATGTACATCACTGCCCTTGATAGCTTCTTTATTTTGACTTATAAAAGATACAACTATTTTGAAGATGTTCAGAGAATATATTGTCAGATATTTGTGCTGCACAAACACTTCACGACTTGAATCTCTATGTCCATTCCCATGTATATGTCTTATTGCTCTTTTCTGTAGTAGTAGTATTCTTATTAAATGTACATCAGCTGCACTGCCCCACAGTTCAATTCTGTAATTAAGAAAGGGGTAAAGTATTCCATAATATACTAATTTCAGTGCTTGGCTAAGAACTATCTTTGCGAGCTAGATGAGGAGATATATGGCACTATTGACTTTTCCGCATACGAAATTAATATGGTTTGTCCACCACAAATTTTCATCAACATACACACCAAGGAATTTACAGTTATCCTTTTCTGTTGCAGAGATATTACACTCACTACTCATATTGTTGTGGTGAGAACTGCCTGTTTCAAATGTCAGTAGTTGAGATTTGGTGACATTCACCTTGAGCCCCTGATCATTGAAGTATTTTGTTACTTCTGTTACACCACTAGTAGCAAGACATTCTAGCTCATTAGATTCACTGGCATAGAATAAGATTGATGTGTCATCTGCATAGCTTACAATATGGGAGTTAATGGGTTGTGCGATGTCGTTAATATATATAAGGAAGAGAAATGGTCCTACGATTGAGCCCTGTGGTACACCTTGTAATACAGGTTCACTGGTGGACTGGGAGTTCAGGATTTTATTATCTAGTTTGCATGACAATTTAGTGCTTTGCTTACGTTTCAGCAGGTATGTGGTTAGAAGATTCATGGCTTGATCCCCGATACTGTGAAATTTTAGCTTTTCAAGAAGTACCCTATGGTTTACCGTATCAAATGCTCTTGTCAGGTCCAAAAATATACCTGCAGTCTGCATCTTCTGGTCCAACAGACAGTAAACTTCATGGATGAACTGTATAACTGCTGTGGTTTTACTTCGCTCTTTTTTGAAGCTGTGCTGCGAATCTACAAGCAGTTTATGTTTTGTGAAAAAGGAATTTAGACGAGAAAGGATAATGGTTTCGAATATCTTACTAAAAGTGGGAATTAATGATATTGGCCTGTAGTTGGAGACATCTTCCTTACTTCCCTTTTTACGCACTGGTTTAACTACACTCATTTTTCGAACCGTTGGATACATGTTTTCTCCAATGCTGCAATTAACAAGGTGAGTAAGATTTTTAGAGATTTCTTTTAAGCAATCTTTAGTAATGGCGCTGGATATGCCATCCCATCCAGATCAATTTTTTTCTTTTGCATGTATATTGCCCTGCAAACCTCCTACTCATTTACAACCACAAATTCAAATTCAGTGAGATGGCATTGTGTCTCTACCTGTGAATCTATAATATGGGTTGATTGTTCACCAGAAATGTAGGAGTTATTAAAAAATATTACATATAGTATCTGGTTTTTTTTATAATGTTACCATCATGTCTTATGCTGAGTGGTTCCATGTTCATCTTGTTGAGACCTTTTCAGTATTTGTCAGTCAGCTTCCAGGATGCTTTGCTTATGTTGTCAGACTGTTATATTGTTTTGCTATTAATCTGCTTCCTTAGGTTAACAATTTCAATTTTAAAAGTTTGCTTAGCCCTGTTGTATTTTTCCTTGAAAACCTGCATAGTAGTAGCTTTGTAAAGCTGGTTTAGATCATGTACTTGCTGCCTAAGCCTAATCAGATTTGTTGGGAGTTTTAGTCTACGATTACTTCCATTTTGACAGTGTTTAACTATCTTCTGGATTTCTCTAACTGGACAAGTATATTCATAATGATGCACTAGGGTTGAGTAGAATTCATTCCATTTCTCATTCGACCCTTTTACCTGGTACACAGAATACCACTTTCCTTCGCTAGTTTTTCTTATGAGCATTAATATTTCAGGTATTCAGCATACGTTTCTGTAGCACAATTTTTGTTATTTTAGACACAACTGAATTTATGTATTCTATCACCTGACAGAAGTGGCCAAAATAAAGAAAATCTAAGTTACTGTAATTTACTTTATCTATAACATATTCTTTGATTATAGCATAATCTATTCTAGTGGAACATATGTCCATCACTCTGGTGTCAGAGTTCACTATATTTACAAGATTGTATGAGGTCAGTACATCACTGAGTTTCAAGTTTACTGTGCTATTTGAGTTTGCATCTTTATTTAAGTCGCCTAATGAAGTAAGGTCATTAGAACCGGCCTGACCAGTAACACAACACAGTTTATCCATAAACAGCATTACCTCAGCATTTGGTGGCCTATATACTCCAATCACTTTATGCTTTGGTAACTTAGATCATTACTGTGGAGTACAATACTTGTCATTTCAATTGATCCTTCTTTGGTGTGGTGTTCAAGAAAGGAATTTTTTTTAGCTTCTATATCCTTATTAACATAAACTGCCACGGCACCACCTTTATGGTTTTGCCTACAATAATTATTTGCTAGTATGTAATCTTCTAATCTATAATCTAGTATTTCACTGCATTTTAGCCCATGTTCCGTTATTACTAGTACATGTGGCAAGTGTTCCTTTATGAATATCTGTAGAATGTCTAGTTTGTTTCTGAGATATTGCACATTTAAGTGTATTAACTTTAAGGGTGTTATCCATTCTTGTTTATTTACCATCTTGCACGAATAAAAATTGTTTGAGCTACACTTTTTACGACATTTAGCATACACTGTTTTATAAGAACTGATACGCAATGACTGATCACTTATTTCGCAGCCTGGATTTTCTTTGCGCGAACGCAACTCAGTAATATCCGAAATACGTCCCTGAAAACTATTATTATGGCCCTTTATTCTAAAAAGAGTTTCGTGGTTGTAGCCCAGAGCAATTGGAGCTTTCTCCATACTGTCTTTCTCGCACAGTCTGCTTATGTGGGATACTAGCTTGGCCTTCCCTTTCCTATTTAAGTGGAATCCGTGTTTTGTGTGTTCATCACGACTCATCTTACTTAAGTCTATCTGGCTATCTACATGGCTAAATTTATCACACAGTTTCTTTAGCTCGGAATTGTAGTATCGAATCTCTTTGTTTACAGACGACCACAGAGGTAAATCATGTCGCACTGGCACGTTTGTGATGACAATGTTCGATTGAAATAGTTTTGGTAATATGTTACGGAAGCATCGCAGGGCTGTCTTGCTTTCGTTTTTGTATACGTCGTTGCCTCCGCCAATAATCACAACGTGAGCGCCTTTGTTCAATTGACTTGTTTCTGTTGTAATATTCTCCACCACTGCATTTACCATTGCACCAGGCTTGATTTTCGCAAAAACTGAATGCTTTGAAGGCTTACTCTCGCGTAAACGTTTGGATAGATATTTTCCATGACTGTCGGTCGGCATACAGAAGGAGCCGTTTGGTGCATCTTAAGGTTGGCAAGTTCTTGGTTCTTTAGCGGGAGTTTTGTGATTACTTTCTGGTTCGTTTATGTCTGTTGTGTTACCACAATCCGCTACTAGTGCTGAGAATTTGTTTGATAATGGTATCACCGAGGCTGTACTTACTCGAAATTTGTATTTTTTTCGGCACACGCCACATTTTCTGCGCGGAATAACTATAATAACGGCGTTGTCTTGAGTTGGGCGATAATTCCGATCCACTGCTTTATGTTTAGTTTCCAGCTCTTGATATTTTGTATTGATTGACGCTAAATCTCCTGTTAACACGCTTATTATTTATTTTTTGTCTTTAACGTGTTCGTTATTTTGTTTTCCGCGGCACTTACGAAGCACTGTCGGCACGTCCAGTCATGTTCGTCTTTTATACTTGCATTTGGCACACAGGATACCTCTTTGACCTTCTTCACGCAAATTTTACAAACCTCACTGTCACTTTTTAAAGAAACTAAGACACCACTACACGAAAAATATTCACTCGACGCCATCTTACTCGAGTCAGTGTGACTTCACTATAATGCCCCTCAAACAACTGTCGCACGATTCTGACCTTGCAAACATGGATATTTATCCGGATGAAAGATGTCATCTCCATATGAGGAGACTTCAAACAAGAAGCGATACAGGTGGTCTGCAGTAATGTTCACATAGTTCACTGCACTATAGATCCGCCGAAGTCCAACTCAATGTACCCCATAACATAGTTCTGCCCTCACTGGCTTGCATCTGTGGGTGGTGCATGTTTTGTGGAGCCATTTACCTAGATGACGCCATGTAAGATCCCAACCATCAACCTGGTGTAACAAGAAATGCCATACATTCGACAGACAATGCGTTTCTACTGATCCACAGTGAAAACTCAGTGATGCTTGGCCCACTTCAATCGTAACTGACAATGTCACTGGGTCAACACAAGAATACATAGGGGCTGTGTAATGTGGAGCTCCACATTCAACAATGGTCTCTGAACGGTGTTCTCCACAACACTTGTGCCTGCACTAGCATTGCACTCTATCATTAGATCTGTTACAGATCGCTGCCTATCCTGGTTTACACAGTGGGGGGTCCTCTGACCTCTATGTTTTGTGATGAGACATGGTTGTTTAATACCATATGACCTACTCATTGTTTTACCATCCTTCAATCACTTTCCACAGGTCCTCACGACAGCAGTACACCAACAGATGACCAGCTTCGCCGTTTCAGAAATTCTCGTATCCAGCAGCTCTTTCGTTCACATTGTTGCTTTATTCCATTCACGTGCCAGCAACACCACCTCTACCAGTGGTGGTGGTCATAATGTTTTGGCTCATCAGTATATATGGCATCTCAGTTATTGTATATCCTGGACCCATTACAGGGAAGAATCCATATCTTGTGTGAGTCAGTTTAACACAGAGAAAACCAGTTGTTGCAATATTACACTTTACATGAGATGTGCTAAGCTGTATCATATCTACTAGTTAGGTTGAACCATGAAATTTATTAGAATTCTTCTGCAAAAGTTGATGCCTTGAGGAACCTAATAGTTGGCCTATTGAACCTTTATATCAAAAGTCAGTTGCCTGTTCTGCTTTTTTCTTAAAAAAAAGTCTGTTTTAAATGTACAATGAAAAAAAAAAAAAACATCACAGCACCAAGAAGGAGTTGTGAGACATCAATGAAAGTTGGTAGGATGTTTCTACATCTGAAAGATGATGTCAATTCATATTTTGCGTCACCCGCATAAGAGTGGCACTAGCAGCGACACTAACTGGATGCAAATCAGGTTTGCTTTAAACACATGCTGTAACGGATATGAGCATTACTTTCAGATTGGACATAGTGAATTGATGATAATCAAGAATGTCCTTAAGGTGACAAAGACGCCATTACCAGCACCTCACTGAGTTTGAATGGGGTCATGTAACAGGGCTACAATGATTGCTGGCAGTGGTGGTCAGGATAATGTATGATTGCCAGAACATAAGGCTCTAGGTGGCCACATGGCTCTCCCGAGAGGGAAGATAATCGCGTTCAGCTTATGGCTCTGGTACATTGTACTGCATCTGTAGTAGCAATTTCATCTGTAGTTTTCATCACAGTGACACAATGAAGTGTTACAAAGCAGTTACTTCAAGGACAGATCCGAGCCAGATGCCCTGTAGTGTGCATTCCACTGATCCCAAACCACTGCAATTTGTGACTTCAGTGGTTTCAAGTGAGAACTCACTGGAGAGCAGGGTGGTCTGTGATGTTTTCTGATGAAAGCTAGTTCTGCCTGGGTGCCAGTGATAGCCATGTGCTGGTTACAAGGTTAGCTAAGAGCTTGTAACCAACCTGTCTGTGTGCTAGACACACTGGCATTGCACCTGGAGTTATGATCTGGGGTGCAATTTCATATGACAGCAGGAGCACTCTCGTAATTATCCCACACACCCTGACTGCAAATTGGTATGTCAGTCTGGTGATTCAACCTGTTGAGCTACCATTCACAAACAGCATTCCAGGGGTGTTTTTCAACAGAATAACATTTGTCCACATACCTCTGTTGTAACCCAACACGATCTACAGTGTGTCAACACATTGCCTTGGTCTGCTTCATGAGCAGATCTGTATTCAATCAGTATTGGACAACAACTCCAGCTTCATCCGTGAACAGCATTATTTTTTGTGTATTGATCAACCAAGTACAACACGTGTGGAATGCCATCCCACAAACTGACATCCAGCACCTATAAAGCATAATGCGTGCACATTTTCATTCAATGTTCTGGTGGTTACACTGTTTATTAACATACCTGCATTCCACATTTGCAATGGCTTTTCTCACACTTACATGAAGCTGTGATCTTGCAACATTAATCACTTAGGTGTGTGACCTAGACAAATGTATTCGTGAAATTTCATTACTCTGCATTAATTATTTTTTGATGTTTTGATTTTTTCCATCAGTGTATTAACGTTTGCACAGAATTCAAATACTTTTACAGATCATTTAATAAAGGCATTTAAATCATTAATATTTTATCAGCAAGGAGGTATTCCCACAAATTTACCACTTTCTAGACTTAGTTTGTTGTTTGCCTCAGCAGTATTACGAATGTTTCCAGCCCTATCAGTGCAATACACCATTCCTCTATACTTAAGTCAACTGATGTAAAGTAATTCACACACAGAACTGATTATTGTTTTTTTTTTTTTTTTTTTTTTTTTTTTTTTAAGTCAGTGTGTACGACATCACATCTGAGCATCAAATGATGCAGCAACATGTACGGTGCTCGTTTTTATGCACTCATCAGGACGACGGCGCAGCATAAATACACACACAGATAATGCTGTGGTTCTTCAGGCAGATATAAGTACCTGAATGAATCCAAGTAACTGGCATAAGGCTGTTTTATTTTTTATTTTTTCAAAAAATAAAATATTCAACCTAGTCAGTTCCAGGTCATCCCACATTATTAAATTTCCAGAGTCATAGGCACATACGAGGGTCATTCAGTAAGTAATGCCCCACATCTTTTTTTTTTTTTTTTCTCAGAACACATTTACTGTTAAGAGTCAGAATTTGGTGACAATATACATCAACATGTCTCGTCTATGTCCTATTTTTCTACGTAGTCTCCATCACGTTCTATGGTCATACACCAACATTGTGGAAGAGTATATATTCCCTGCTGGTAAAAGTTCCTGTCCTGTAGGCATAGCCATATTTTCACTGCATGACTGACACTCTCTTCATCTTCAAAGTGTTTTCGCCGTAGAGAATCTTTAAGCGGCCCAAAGAGATGGAAGTCCGAGGATGCCAGGTCTGGACTGTAGGGTGGATGAGGCAGTGATGTCCAGTCCAATTTGGCGATGTGTTCCCGGGTTCTCATACTTGTGTGTGGGTGTGCATTATCATGTTGGAGCAAGATTTCTGCTGGATGCTTGTCTGATCGAACATGTCAGAAACGGTTCTTGAGTTTATTCAGAGTCTTCACATATGCCTCTGAATTGATGGCTGACCCTCTTGGCATTACATCTAAGAGAGTGACGTCATCACAACTCCAGAAGACTGTCACTATGACTTTACCGGCAGAGGGGGTTGTCTTGAATTTCTTCTTTAGTGGTGACTCAGGGTGATGCCACTCTGTGGACTGCCTTTTTGTTTCAAAGTTTATATATTACTTATGAAATTTGTCATTAAAATATATCACTTTTTCAAACCAACAGTTCAATTCATGGAATCAATACTGGAAATAAGAATAATCTTCACAAGGATTTAAGTGTGCATTATTCCAGAACACAAATTTTCAATAACTTGCCAGCAACCATAAAAAGCTTAACAACCAATGAAATTCAGTTTAAGAGAAGCCTAAAGGATTTATTGGTGGCCAACTCCTACTCCATTCATGAATTTCTCAATAGAAACTGGTTTTTGTGTGTGTGTGTGTGTGTGTGTGTGTGTGTGTGTGTGTGTGTGTGTGTGTGTGTAAGTACAATCTAACTTCTGCACCATTTCAGTGCAGTAATGTATTCAATGTAAATAAGTATTATAGTAGTTGTATTACATGTTCACTACCTTCTAAGTAAAAAAATTACCTTTTTTATTATAAATTCAGTGCATTAATGTTTGTAAAATGATTCTTTCATACAGAGTTCATTAAAAAAAAAAAAAAAATTACGATCATTCCAATTGGGATCTGTGGAATGGTACATAGCTTATTTGTTTGAGTTGTAAATATTTGTCATGTATTATTGCTTTTCTGACATGTTCTACATCCTGGAGGACCACCTCACTACGGAGAAATTTGAATGAAAGCAAATCTAATCTAATCTAAAAGTGATGCACCCAGTTTTCGTCCACTGTAATGATCAGTGAGAGAAAGGCCTCTTTGTTGGTGTCAAAATGCTCCAACAATTCGGATGAAATGGCTTTACTTTGAATCTTGTGGTCTGCTGTGAGCATTCATGGAACACATCGTGAGCACCTCTTTGAATATCTGAGAGTCTCGATCATTGCAGATGTACTTCCAATGCTGATCAACAACTGTAGTGCCAATAGTCGAGTTGTGATGCGCCGGTCGACACGATTCAGCATGTCTAGAGGAATAGCTGTGACAGGACATCTCGAGTGGCTGATCAAGGAGCTCTGTTTCTGCATTTCCTGAGGCTGTAACTTTCTTTACCTATCACCCAACTGTACTCCTATCAACTGCAACATCACCATACACGGCACACAAATGTTTATGGATGTTCATCATATTTTCTTTTTCTGCACACAAGGATTCAATAACAGCATGCTGCTTGTAATGCGAGTTGTATGTAGATGCCATTTTGACTCTGTACTATGGCTCTGCCATCTGCCAGAACAGTTCGAAACTTCACCAGCGCACAGAACAAATACCAAATGTGAAGCACCAACAAGGACAGCTGCCTACATGTATTAATGGCATTTTAAGAAAATGGGGGTCATTACTTTTTGAACGACCCTCATATCCCATAAACATCCATGAAATCTTGGACAGCAGAATTTTTGATGAGTTTAAGCATATCAGCATTTGCAAGTGATCTGTCAGGTGGTATAGCTAGGAACTTTCTTTTTATGAACAGTCCAAGGCCTTGCCTGTGTGATTTTAAATACAGTCCTTTCCCAATTAACAGCAGACTACATCACCCCATTTTTTTGGTGCCTTGTCAAGTTGTTCTTTGGTGCTCTGTGCATTTTTTACTATTCAAACGATGGCTGATGCCCCTCTGGTGAATGACCAAATAGCAGAACGTCCAGCCAGTGTAAGAACTGGGAATGGGATAATTCTGCCTGGTGCTTGGCTAATGGTAGAAGCGGCCTTCTTGTCTTTAATCCTTTTCGCTTCAAGACACTCCCAGCTGCTGACACTAATGATTGAATGCAATTTTTTAAACATCCTTTTCTTTTCTTCTTAAGTGGATGATGAGAAGTGCTCACAACTTATCATAAATTTGTAATACCAGCCAATTTGAGTTTGGTACAGACTGTAAACAGTGCAGTATGTTGCCCTATACTAACACTCCTCCTTGCATGTATTTGCTTGGCTTTATCAGCTAAAATTCATTCTGCAGTACAACGATCTGCCAACCTTTATTTTCAATATCTTGCTTTTTTGCATGCTCATCCAACAGATTAATTCCCTTATCACCATGTGCTAGCTGCTTTCCTCACTGCATTCCTGGTTTGGAACAGTTATATGAGGCAATGTGTAATTCTACAGTTAGCTTTTAAGTATACCACTACCGTCATGTACAGTGCACATCACTGGACTCGCATTCGGGAGGACGACGGTTCAATCCCGTCTCCGGCCGTCCTGATTTAGGTTTTCCGTGATTTCCCTAAATTGCTTCAGGCAAATGCCAGGATGGTTCTTTTGAAAGGGCATGGTCGATTTCCTTCCCCATCCTTCCCTCACCCGAGCTTGCGCTCTGTTTCTAATGACCTCGTTGTCGACGGGACGTTAAACACTAATCTCTTCCTCCTCCTCCTCCTCCTCCTTCTGCACATCATACTAGACGTGTTAGCCTATTGTGTGTTTGGATTGTTTGCCTGTCTTGTTATATACCATGTATTTAACATTCACCCACTTGTTATGTGACACATGGGAGCCAGACTATTTAACACAGACCTTATTCCCTCCGATCACCTTATGATACACTTTATGAATGAGAAACATGTCTGATTCACTGCTTCTCTGTAAGTCTCCTGTGTAAAAACTACCAACTGTTTTATTACTAATGGTGAAGCTAATGGATTAATTGTGGGTAGGCTTACCTTCTCTTAAAACAGGAGATCAATGCTTCGATTTTTCTTGGCAGCAAAGTTATCTTTAAATTTCTGATCACCTGTGTGTTATTTAATCTGTTTTTTTCCCCCCTATGGCAATTGTGCAGACAACTTGACCTATCACTTGTCATTGAATTGCAAAGGCAATTTTTAATTCTTTTAAGGGTGCTCATACTTCTTTCAGAAGAAGCTGAGTGACACTGAATGTAAGAATCAAGTTGATAACCTTTGTTACTTCATCATAAATATTTTGAAGATCATTGTCTATTATGAATTTAAGAAGGTCTGCAAGTATTATGTTTGTCACTATAAATGTTTCCTAACTCATTTGCAAGTGTTATGTTTGTCACTATAAATGTGTCCTAACTCATTTTTCAGTCATTATTTGTTGAAGAATGGGTAAGGTGTGAGAAGGCCATTTCTTTTTAATTGTAGAGAAATTTGGTTTATAGTTTCCAAACCGATTCTTATCAAGCAACTCTATACACTAAATACCCTCAAGATCTCCTACAAACATTTCCATCTGCACTCTCATGTTATCCACAATCTCATAAGATAACATCTTCGAGGGCTGGAAGTCGTACCCACTAACATTTATTTCACTGTGAAATTTCTTGTTACACCTCTAAAGGGATGAGGTCACAGTTTTTTTCTGATCACATATCCTTTAACAAACTGATGCTCGTTACAAATACCAATAACACATGCAATTTCATGTTGAGGAAGTGCACAGAGATGGTCAACCCAGCAAATATTTCTTTCGAAAGGTAAAGCAGGAAAAAGAATTACATTTAATCAAGAAGTAAGATAGAAGCACAGTTGAATGTCTCTGCATCCCAATCTATCATCTGTAGTGATATTTTGGAAAAGCCTTTCAACTCATGATATTTAAGTTATATTGGCTGATCAGCTCGTAAACTGTAATTCTAGCATGTAGTAAGTGTTTCAGTTTATCTGAATCCATTATTTTCTGAGTTGTGTTCTCTTTGAGGACTTGCAAAAAATGAATGGAATGCTAAAAGATCCTAATTGCCTTGATGTTTTTAGAACAGTTTAATGGCACTAGATTAAGTTTATGAGTATAACAGTGTAAAACTATAGCTTGGGGACATTTTTGTTTAACCTGCCAGAACTAAGGCTCCATCATATGTTTGGCTCACTGTTTTGTAGGTAACTCCCCAGATCTCAAGTGCACAGTACAACTTCTAATAAACTATGAGCAGATGTGTCACTAGAAACACTGTGAAAACCAGCGGGACCATATTGTGTACAAAGCATGAAAATTATAATCATTTTGACTTACAATAAACATTCAGTGCTTCATCTGCTTGCACTACAACAAACCCACTACTGTTAACTCTTCTTCAATGTGTTCATTAATGACATCATTAACTGATTCAGTTAATTCATTCCGAATCGTGCTTGATGTACCTTTGAACTTAGAAGTGCTCTGCAAGTAATCATGAATAAAACTGCCCCTGTTTAGACAAAAGTTCCAATAATTGAAGGTAATTCCCTTTGTTGTTGGAATTTTAAGCACAGTCTGGATGAAACGTCTTGCTTGTCCACGAAATGAACATCAATATCACAGCTGTATATGTATGGATGCGTGTGTGTGTGTGTGTGTGTGTGTGTGTGTGTGTGTGTGTGTGTGTGGGCGCGCGCGAGTATATACCTATCCTTTTTTCCCCCAAGGTAAGTTTTTCCGCTCCCGGGATTGGAATGACTCCTTACCCTCTCCCTTAAAACCCACATCCTTTCATCTTTCATTTTCCTTCCCTCTTTCCTGACGAAGCAACCGCCAGTTGCGAAAGCTCGTAATTTTGTGTGTGTGTTTGTGTGTTATTTTATTGTGCCTGTCTACCGGTGCTTTCCCGCTTGGTAAGTCTTGGAATCTTTGTTTTTAATATATTTTTCCCATGTGGAAGTTTCTTTATATATATTGCACAGATAAATTATTTTTTTAATGCTGAATATTGATTGCAAGTACCATATCTACCAACTGACACTGGTATAAAAATATTACTGTATTTCCTACTGTTTGTGCTTTTTGTTCATTCATCTGGGGGTATTCTTCCCAAGTACGTCAGTCATACTTAATATTTCAGCATCAGAGGTGTACACATTTCACTGTTAATCTGACCAAGCTTGTGTGTTAGCGAGGTAGGCAAGTTGCTGCACCTTATCAGCAGGCTGCTCTACTCCCAACTGAGCCAAGCTGTGCCCAACCCCAGCAGGCTGCAGAAGTCTTGCTTGCCTGCCAGTTTTTCTGCTGTGGTACACTACGCAGCAGTTTATTCAGTATGCATTCATTGTAGTGTATGAGTGGGGTTTGAAAGCTGATGGAAAGTCTGTTTTTACCTAAGTATCACAAGACGAGGCTCAATGAAATAAGTATTAATTTTATGTCATTGTAGATCAGAAAATGATGGATTTTATTTGTTCTTTTTTCCTTTTTGACATATTTCAGGATTATTTATTTATTTATTTCGATATGCATAGTTTTCTCTGCAACTTCACCCTCTTCTGATTAGTACTGGATATTCTCAATTTGAACCATCATCAGGTCATCTCTAATACATGTTTTCTGTAGTAATGAGAACCACATTTGAAAGTCGAGATACTTTGAACCTAAGAACCTGAAGATGTCTATTTTACTGCAAGGCTAACTAAAGTAAGGCTTGGAAGTCTAGTTTCTGTAACCTTAGTGTGATCCAGCCGCATATGACTCCAGTTACACCAATTTAATCACTTTTTTCTGGATGCGTATTGCGGTTTCTCTGAATTTATATTAAGTAGCCATTTTTAATTCCCCAAATGCATTTCAGCAAACACAAAGTTAGTCTTTCATATTATTGTACAGGATGGGCATAAGGGAAGGCAGTGGACATTATGGAATTAATAAGATAATTTTTAGATAAAGGCCATATATTGGTGAAAGCATGTTATAAAGGGGTCACATAGCCAGGCCTAGGGAGGTGAGGGTAAGCAAGTGTAGAGTTTGGCGAAACATAGTTCACGAAGCTAACAAAAGTTGGCGTCAGCCAATCGAGACAGTCCGAGCGGCATGTTGGCTGTGAAAACTAAGTCCCCGAGGCCGCAGCACCGGGAGAAGCAGGAGATGTTCACTGCTACAGGGCGCATGTCCGATAGAGCGGGCCTGGCAACGGACATCTTCAACACACCATGTGGCTTCCTCCGCCCTGATTGGTCAGGACAGAGAAACCCGCGGGGGTGGCAATGGAACTTTCCAGAGCAACGCCTGCTATGCTCCGCATAGCGTACCCTCCTCAGCAAACGAGAGAGGCGCATGGTCAAGGTGCCCTTCCTCAGTGCTGACTTCCTGTTACTAGACCGTGGGATGAAAGAATTTGCAGGGAGCCGAAACTGCTGGTCGAGGCTTGGCCGTAATAGAAAAATGAAGTTACCTCTGGGAGCTAATAAAATAAATTAAAATTTCCCTACCAAATGGCTCATCCTTTATACTCTTCCCCCTTCCATGGGAGTGGAGAATGTAATTGAATTCACTCAATGTAATTATTATTTAAATGTAAACAATTTTAGTTTGCAAAACATAGTACACATTACTTGAATATGAAAGGCCCTCACGGAAGATGGCAGGGGTCTTAACCTATGGGAGGGAGTAGAGACTCTAAAGAGCTCCTAGGGGTCGCAAAGGGACTTATGTACTTCAACAATATTATATGTTTTAAAAAACAAGAACAAGTATTAAAAAAACATCAAAATGAAATTACAAGTGTAACAAAAACGCAAAGAACAGGTTATGAATATTCCAAAAGTAAATAAACATTACAAAGCATCTCTTTAGTATGAACCTGAAACAAGTGTCTCTGAGTGTGAATCAACAGAACTAAAAAAGTGTCTTTAAGTATATTCAAAGATACACAGAGTTCACCACTGATGTTACACGTGAGAAATACGTTGAACAATAATAATAGTTTGTATGTAGCATTTATGCGAAAAAATGTTTTTGTTTTTCCCTTTTAAATGAGATTCACAGATACATATCCCACTGGTGAGTCACTGCAGCGGTGAGTGGCGCGAGGCGGTGTTGCGTTGCGCAAGCTGCCAGCAAGAAGGGGGGCATGGTTGTGGCCAAACCTGCTCACTGGAACTCAGTGCAAGGTGCGGGGGGGGGGGGGGGGGGGGGGGGTGAGGGGAGATTCATATGTTTGCACACATTTAGAAAGGGAGTTATCACTAAGGGAACACTTCACCATGCTGCACTAGTTTTTCCACATCAGTTGATATCACAATTGCACTCTTAAAACTAAGGGAGGGCACATGACTGATAGGTTCTTGTTTTCTCTCTCTCCCTCTTCTTTCTTTTTAGGTTCATATCAGTACAATAATAAGATAAACAGTGACTGGGGTTACCGTGGCACAGGGTATAATGGTTGTATATAGTTTAGTGGCTGTTTGCAATTCATTTAAGTGTGCCAACAGGCAAACGTAAGAAATTTGTCCTTTTTCATGTTTTAGCAAGTCATCAATTGACGATAGGTGATCATTTGATACATTAGACAAAACCAACAATTTAGCTGACAAGGAAATCATGAACGAACTTCCAGGTATGAAAAACATGTGAATATTAGGTGAATAAGCCACGGTGGCATGAAAGGTTATTAGCACCAGAATAATATCACAATAAGAACGGTTGTAACAAAGTAAGGCAAGTGTGTAACGCTGTGGTAGCATTAATAAGGCGGGTGGGAGTGCGGCAGCTGACTGCAAGGCTACATTGTGTCAGCTACGACAGCTGGCTACAAGGCCGAATCTTGCGCAATGTCAGAATGGCACACGGCAGATGATTTCCAAGGCCAGCGTGGCAGCTGAGAAGCGATGCTGAGCAACAAATGGGAAGCCCATGCACTGTGCTGTGCGAGGAACACAACACAATGCTGCACAAAAACTTCTGGATTGGAGTAGAGATTTATGGGATTCAGAATGCGTAGTGATGAATATAAATGTCACAAAAAGGGATATACATTACTGAATAAAGGGGAATAGATGTACGTAATTGATATGGTTTATTCAATGATGACCAACAAAACAATAATTATGGCGCTACGTCAGAGCGGCACGCGGAAGAAGTGGGATTATGTGTGACATCACTATGGACGTGTTGTTACAGTGGGTTCTGTTTAAAATTACTTTATGCATTAGTAAATTGGTTCATAAGTGACAGGTATGTCACAACAATTATGTAGTTAGGTGTTATGCATAACATATTCAAATAAATTCAATATTTTCAGTAGCGCAGAAATGCTAGTTTGTAACCCGGGTCCTCCTATATAATAGGCTGTAGTCACTTCAGAAAGGTGACACGGTAAATGGGAAGGGTCTCAGCAATAGAAACGTATGCATGTGGACAGAGGGAAGGATAGCTTGGTACTCTGACGAGAAGTAAGAAATGAAATAGAAGATTCGCAGTGTTGACATTGAAGAACAAAAGATGATAGTCCCCAAAGACAGGAACCCCCCCCCCCCTCCCCCAAGATCTCCTACAGTACTTCACTGTGGCGCCAGAGGGAGAAGTGTGTTCGGCATTCCCTGTAGAAGGGACTTGTCACAGCTTCACCTTCCTAGTCCCCAAAAATTTACCCCAACATTCCCTATTATCTGACCATTTAAGGGTAAACAATTAGAATTCTGCAAGACTAAGTAATTAAAGTTTTTAACATTATGTCATCCTGCAACAAAAGTTCTATGAAATCCATTTTATCCTAAACATAATTGTTACATAAACATGAAAATATAAAAATGAAGTACACTAATATCATATTACATGGCTGCACATTGCTAAAAACTCCATCTATCCTTGGGTATATCGCAGTGTCCTGAGACACGTCGTACAGTTAAATGCTACTACTTCAGTAGTCGGTATTACCTCGGAAAATGCAACACAAAAACAGTTTCAAAGAAGGCTCAAGGTTTTGAATGGTGATTTCCGCTTACTGGCGGTTTAGCTGTGGCTAGACGCGGCTCATGTCTGATGATGCTTTATCAGCTGTTGTCAGAGAGCACAGAACACTATTCTCGTGAACTCTTCTTCAACATGAAAGATTAAAGTCTAACTGTGTTAGTACACATGGGCTGGGTAGTTTTGTGTTAGGATACGCCTGGATAATAAACTCCAAAAGGCGCTGTTCTGTTGAAAATTGACAGATGAAAGTGGTTAGGATAGTCTTGGCCGCGAAACTGAAATGTGAAGGAACAACTTTAGACAGCTAAGGGTCCGCACAGGCACCAGTCGCGTCACGTAAGGTACGTGCCCCTGCGGGTGTGGTTCTCTTGTTCATCCAACAGAATAGGTACATGGCCAAAGCTTGCTCATTCTGTGAGCGTGATTCACTCTATTTAAGTTCCTATCACAGGGGTAGGCATGTGGTATGTCCCTCCAGGTAAACACTCAAATACAAATGAAATAAAACATGGTTACATCTTAAATTACCTATCCAAAATAATTTATTACCTAAGGCATCATTACTACTAAATACTTAAATAATTGGCAATACTCAGGAACTTATTCTAGTGTACTTGAAATCCCACAAAAATAATTATCCTCGTCATTCTAGTAACACAGTAACACATGGAAACTTTAGGTTGATACAAATACTAAATGACTGGTGCTGGCGAAACTTTAGTACAATTCTCTAACTGCTTGGTAATAAAACTATATTCAAAATGAACAATAATAAAATGATACATGGACCTAAGTAATTGGACACAAGTAAGTAGACATAAGTAATTGGCAACTTGTCAGTGATGCATGTGGTGGCAAAACCGCAACATAAACAAAAGTACAAAATACCATTTCCTTTACACAAAATTCCCTTTTCCTCCAGTTGCATTTCATAGCATAATAAGTGTAAGTATTCTCTGTTATTCCCTTATGCTCTTGTTTATATTTCCATACCAATTGATAGTCTTTGGCTCTTCTACCTAGAAGAAAACTGTCATTAAGTCATAGCAATGTTATGTATAATGCTGTGGAATAGTGTAATGTTACGTTAATAGTTCCTTTAACAAGATTCTGGTCTCCCAATCAATCGTTCAAGGGTATGATTGTTGTTCCTTTTGTTAATTCTCTCACCTACCTGCTTCCATATAATCATTATTGGTGGCTCGACGAAGCTAGTTGCACCTCGAAGACGTCAATATGACTTACCTGTCGGCGCTTTTATTTTTAATAAAATTAGAGTCCAATTGTCATGTGTAAAGTGTATGGGGAGGAAAGTAATTTTCTTAGTACTGCAAATGGACGTAAAGTTTGTCAAAGTATTCATCATCTAATGGTTAAGAATTCTGTGTTGAGATTCAGTGCAGCTGGAGGTGCTAAGGTGCGACAGGCGTCACCCTTGTGAGATTGTAAGTTGCTGACACTACAGCTGACAGTATGGCTGCATCCAATTTCAACTGGCTCAGCGGCAAAAATGGCATTGACGCTGGGTCTGTCCTCTTGCTACGTGTGGAGTTTAGTTCCTCAGTATGGTCACAAAATTTCTTTCCAGAGTTAGCTCATGTTGTTCACGACAGTTATGCATGGAAGAGGTTTCCAAGGAACTCAGATAACTCACTCGTTAAAGTTCACAAAACTATCATGATGCATTTATTCACTTAAATACTCTGTTCTTCTGAAATGTACCTGATTTATGAATTTTTATACTTCTCTATGAATTGTGAGGATGACTTGGGTCCCTCAGAGGTTACTTACTCGAAACTAGTGGCTAATAACTTCTGAACTAGACACTAATGTTAGGGCTGTCACTCTGAATTAACATTAACTTGGTTTTTACTGGTCTTTACTTTATGGTACGATGGCATCTCACACTTGTTCCTTTTGCTGACGTGGTTCCCACACAGTGGTCACTTACAGAATAAATATCACGGCAAGGGCTGGCTTCCTTGACGCCATATAGACCTGTTTATTAATTGCGAGAGTGGTAATACAACACAGCTGGAGACCAGTTTGAAATTCCAATGTCTTCTACTTCTGGGTGGTATAGGCAATGTTTTCAAGGAAAAACTTCTTTTCTCTCTTGGTTTTGTTCTTTACTGAAAATTCAAGTAAACAACACGAATAGATTTTCATAACTATCTTCCTGGATTTACAAGTTACGTTGCAACCGTAAGATCGCAGGTACATGAATGCAGCTGGGTAGCTTACTTCAGCGTGACTGAGGCACGAGGCTTGCAGGGCAAGGGGGGGCAGGTGGTGGTGGTGGTGGGAGGGGCGAGCGGAAAGGTGCAGTTGTTGCCGCACCAACAGCTGAGGTGGGGGCCGGGGGAAGGGGAACTGTAATGGCCGCTCACTCATCTACATCTACATCTACTCAGTGAGAAGACGTGTGGGGAGAGGAGTGGAGACGCGGCGTCGGTAAGTGGTGGGGAGCAGGGCTTGCTGTAGGTAAACAAACTGCATTGACTGGTGTTAACCGAGTGACTTCCTCCTTGGCATTTAATATGCAGTAACATATATTATCATAAAAACTTACCTTGTTGATTCTCCATCGTTGTCTTATGATAACATTAAAATAGCACTTAAGGAAGATTCCTTCACTTTTAGAGTAACATATTTGTTGTTTAATTTGGACCTACCCATTCTTGTTATTATCGTTGCATTATCATATTCTTGTTACTATTGTTGTGTGATCAGTTAGCAAAACATACATGTAATGGGGCGTATTTCAAATGGCAGGTAGATGGCAGCATGTAGTCACTGATTTACTGGAAGTTACAAAGGCGTGTTCCTATGATGTTTTTATGGCGAAGTTTCATCAACTGTGTCAGTTCACTATTCTCTAAATCAACAGTTGAAGCGTGAATCCATTGAACATATACAAGATTAACTGATTCTTATCTCTGCATGTTCTTTTGACAAGGACAACTTCCCCCTTAATTCCATGATTAAAGAATATTTGTGTTTTTAATTCTCGACTGCTACAATAACATTACTGGAGATGTTAAATGACACAAGACAAAATGATTACAAAACTTCAATAAATTCCATTAACATGTGACATCATCAATTACCGATTACCAATGGCTGCCAAGTCTTATGTCTACTTATAACTAACATGCACGACATAAATAAATGTATAGTAATGACAGTGTTTTCCATCAATTAATTTCCTTACTTCACTCAGGAATTTTCCAGCTGATTACATGTCATGTTGGGCCTAGCGGCAGCGGCCACACATTTAGTGAGAAAATAGTGACTTTGTGGGGCGAACATTATTAGTATGGCTTACAGTCTGGCACCATTGACCAACAGATCATCTGGCCAGGCATACATGCGACCCACATCGTGAATATTCTCTAGGAACATAGCCACATTTTCATGGAATTCCCAGAAAAGGTGGGAATGAAATCAGCCCCAGTCGCCATGTTAGTAGCAATTGTGACATTGCATTAGAGACAGAATTAGTGTTCGTTGCCACTGTTTGAGCATTTGCTCAGGGGTGGAGCTAGCCACAGGTACGGAAGTTCGCACACTAGCTTCCAGCGTCTGTTTCAAGACACGGTTTTGTTCAAGTAGCTCCTGATTTTGTGGGAACAACTGGTGCATTTGTGGCTTCAAGTGGGTCTTGCGAGGTTGGTGCCTCTGCAGGAGTGTACCGTTCCATCACTCATGTTCCCACCGTCATGTTTACAAAAAAAAAAAAATATATATAATTCTTACAAAAAGGGGCGGCCACAAAGTTTCCTAATCCAGCGGCGGACGATCGTGAAGTTAATGTGGAAAGCATCACGGCGACTTACATAGTAGTGGAGTCGGCGCACCTGGCGGCGATGGTGTGATGGAGTGGCGAGTGGCAGGTGGCCAGTGGCAGCGTCCGGACCCTCGTCAGCACATGAGAGAGGTGCGTGGTCAAGGTGCCCTTCCTTACTGCTGACTTCCTGTTACTAGACCGTGTGTCAAAAGAATTTACAGGCAGCCAAATCTGCTGGTTGAGGCTTGGCCGTAATGGAAAAACGAAGTTACCTCTGGAAGCTAATAAAATAAATTAAAATTTCCCTACCAATTGGCTCATCCTTTACATTATGTTAATCTAAAAAGTACATGTTTGAAATAAGAAGCTCTTCTTTCATACTAAGGTTTCTTTGCACTATGTTGCATACTACCAGAATATGGTTTTTGATATTCACTAACTCATACTTTTTTTATTTTCACTCAATGTCTGCCATAAATCAGAAAGACTATATACTGCCAAAGGGTCTCAAGTCTTTAGCACAGATTTCCACACACTTGAAAGTCACAAAGTCTTCGTCTTCTTTCAAAATATTTATGGCTTTAGGAAATTGCTGGTCAAATTTACAAACATTTCATTGGTCAAATTTACAAACATGTCATAACATACTTGAGCTTCCTGAATGAGTGTTTAGTAACTGTTTACAAAATTTACATTGTGAAAGACCTACTACTTTATCTGAAGCTGCGGCATTACGATGTGACAACTTTTCCCCTGCGGGACTTCTTCTGTTCCATGACTGGTTTATATTCTCCAATTCTTAATTTCTCCTTAATCCCCTTTAAGTTTGGTTTATTGATTTTGCTGCTTCCACCGTTATGATAAATGAGATGCAGTGAAACTACCTATGAAAACATACACCTGGCTGTTCTGCAGTCATGTTGGACTGATAGTGTAACCTGTTATCAGGTGCAACAGGCTGAACAGCTCTTGTGATGCTTGCCAGACTAGTGGAAACCCGAGCTGGTCTGCTTCAACCACAGTGCTTCAGTACACATGCACTCTTGAGTTCCTGTTGCAGCAGTTTGAGCTGTTTTAATGGCTGAGGTGGAGACAGAGGCAGGCAGGCTGAGAGAAGAATTCCTACACCTCTGTTCAGTATACCTCACTTAGAAAATACTTGTTGGGGCTCCAAGTTTTTAAGAATATTAGATCCTTTAAACCAGTTGTTCTTTAATTCTCTAGTCACAACCTGTACCGCATGCTTGGTTAAACTTACAGGTTATGTACCTAGCGTATACAGTTCTTCCCTGCTGATCCCGTATTTATGTTCTATCTAGCTCAGTATCTCTGTGATGGTTACCGATATCGGTAATACTATATGCCTATCCTCTTCCTTCTTCTCTTCTGTCTTCGCCCATCTTATCAGGTGTGTGCAGGAGTGCCTTAGGACTTTCAGCTGCAAGCTTAAATGTTTCCTAGAGAGAATGAATCATTCCAACTGTCCTAATTTTAGCAGTAGTAATTTCTGCTGAGCTCCATGCCTCAACAACTATGTTCTGTTGTTCGTTGACATACTACTGCATACTGAACCCACTTGAGGTATAATCACATACACTCAGACTAACTATGTGGAAGGTCTTTCTTTATATCTTCCAGAATTTTTTCAATTTCACAAAATTCTGCCCTTACTGAATTCATGTGAGCCAAAACATCTCAGGTATTGTTCTCTTCTCAAACATTTATAGCCCTAAATCTCCCAGCGATCAATGTAACCAAGCTAGAATGGGTTATGAGAATTTCAGTGTTGATTTGAATCTCCGTATTATGATATTTAATATTTTTGCTGACAGTTTCAGTTATTTTAATTTTTGTTTTACATTTTTTGATATGCTCACTCAATAGGTTTCAGAAGTTCAATGATTGAGTTTTTGGATTTTGCCTTCCAATGGTATAATTCATTATTTGCATTTCTGTAAAATGATACATTCAATTTTTGCATCAACATACAAACCCTCTCAGAATGAAAGCAGGAAATTTGTGCATAATGTAATGAATAATTACATAATTACCTTTTATTGTTAGCTTCATATGTAGATTAAGGTCTGCAATATATGGATACAGTTATGCATTGGTACATTGAATTTTCACAAGAAACTCCTGGGAGTATAGTCTATATTGTCTGTCATTCAATTTTTATGTTTTATCAATACCCAGAAACCTGTAATGTGTGATTACTGTCACCTTCACATACGGTTACAAATTAATTTAATGACACATCAGTTCCTACATGTGTTTGAAATTCATATTGTCTTGTTTGAAAGCTACAATAAAATTCATATTATCCCTTACCAGCTGCTTCAGAAGCCTAGACTATGTCTGACTCAAATAAACAAAGTCAAAAGCCATATGATGACTGAAACAGAAATATTTACTTAATTGATCCTGGTTTTCCACAGCAATGTCATGAAATATAAACAACACGTTTGAAGTTACTCTTTCCAGTGGCAGGATATCGCTGTTTTACCAAAATTTTGTGTGTGTTACATCATCAAAGCTGGACATTATTTCTTGTAATAGCAGGTAACTGGGCACAAGTAATGTTTCTGAAATTGTATGTACATGCTCAAAACAAATGTTATCAAGGTGACTTAGCAATGACAAAATAACATTCGTCTTTCTGCTATCTGATGGATTAACAACTACTGATATATATAATCAGGAATGAGTGTACCATTTTTCTTCTTCTTCTTCTGCTGCTGCTTCTCCTCCTCCTGGTTTTCACTCGTATTGCAGCACCAGTCAGTTACTACAAAGTCCTTGTTGATGACTATATGTTTTCATAAGCATAAAAGTGATTTATAGAAAAAAAGCATGTACCTGTGGCTCATACACTTGATCTACGAACTGTTACATATATTTCGATATATGAACACGGGCGAATAAGAATGTAATTCAGTGCCTACATCTGGCATGGTAGGTTCACAGATATTTCCATGTGTTAATGCACAGCATTTGTCATAAAGTTCAACGACCATCTCTTCTGATGGATGTTTGATGCACTATCTCAAACAATATTGATCCTTAGTTTTCCACATAACCTGCACACATATAGTTGACGGATTAATCTTTTGTCTAGAACATACTGGAATAATAACCAGCAGACATTAAATTTTGAACATTTAGTCTTACAGATGAGTGCAGTGTCTCTCTTTAAAAGGTTTAATTGATTATGGGAAGTTCCCTCTGAAGATAGTATGATCATATAGTTTCACAGAGGGACTCTGAGCACTTCTCCTGAACATGTCAACAATATGCATTTAAGTATCACATAGATGAATTCACTCACCAAGGATAATGTCACTTTTGTATCACTACATTGAGGATTTTTGGAAACTACCACTGGGTAGAACTCACAACCTGACACCGCCACTGCAAACTACATGTTACATTATTTTCACATTAGACGGTTTTGAGGATTTTCCATCACCTGCACAAAAGAAAAAGAAAAAAAAAGCAGTAATGAGTTGAACATATACATACTGCATCCTGCTGCCATCACCATCATCACTAATACATACATGATTGCTGTGTTTAGGAGGGGATCTATGTTGCTGCTGCAAGTCTCGATATGTTCACCCTTTGTGAGTTTTTATGTGACTGGAAAAATGCTTATTCAGCTATTGTTAATAAATATCATTCACAACTACACCTCTGATTTCGGTATCAGAGACACAGAGGCCAAGTACTACAGCCAGTTCATTGCTATTGCTCCACTGTGACTATAGATGCTGTTGAAAATGAATAAGGTTATGATACTCAATGCCAAATGTAAGAAGCAGAGTATGGATTTTATGAGGAGGAGAGTTAATGCTTACTCGAGTGGCCTAAATCTAGGAATATGTGTAAGCTGCATTATGAAAAAATTATTAAAAAACTTACAGAAGATTGTCATAATTTGAATGTGATTGACAATTATTTGTTTGCTAAACAAATGATGCCTTATTTGTATAATATTTCATGCAGCTTTCAGAAGTTACCACAAGTGTTTCAGAGTGATGTTCTTATTTGTAAGTATGATTACTGTTATAAGCATTATGATTTGAATGGAGAACTCCAAATTGGCAGATTTCCTCTAATTAAACTGCACAGTGTGGGTTGTAAAAATTTTTTGATTCATTGTATTGTGAACGTTTTTCTTTCTTAAAATCCTCACAAAAAAAAAGAGCTGCGATGACTGCAACAGGATCACACAAACACATTGTCATTTGACTGTCACACACACTCCCACATGGAGAACATAGAAACAGGCATGCCTGGCAGAGAGAGGCAAGTGAAAGAGTTGAAAACAAATAAGTCACCAGATTCAGATGGAATCCAAATTTGGCAACATCGACTTTTTACGTAGCTTGCATTTATCGTGAATCTCCCACCCAGTCGAAAGTCCCAAGTGACTGGAAAAAAGCATAGGTGACTTCTGCATATAAGAGAGTAAAAAAAAGGAATCTGCAAAATTACAAGCCAATGTCCTTAACATTGGTTTGATGCAGAATTATGGAACATATTCTCAGTTTGAATACAACAAATTTCCTTGAGGTGTAAAAGCTTGTGCCGACAAATCACAAATATGCAGTGATTTAGAAAGCATCACTCATGCAAAACTCAGCTTGACCTGTTCTTGTGATATCCTGTGAACCATGGATGAAAGTTAACAGACAGATGTTTTATTCCTAGATTTCCAGAAAGCGTTTGACATGGACCCCCAATTGCAAACTGTTAATGATGGTATGAGCGTATGGAATAGGTCTCATATATATGAGTTGCTCGAAGACTTCTTAAGTAAAAGAAACCCAGTATATTCTCCTCGATAGTGGGTGTTCATCAGAGACAAGGGCATCATCAGGAGTGACCCAAGGAAGGGTTATAGGATCACTCTTATTCTCTATATACATAAATGATCGAATGGACGGTGTGAGCAGCAATCTGTGGCTGCTTGCTGATGATGCTGTGACGTATGGCAAGGTATTAATTATCATTGAGTGATTGCAGGAACATACAAGATAACTTTGAGAAAATTTCTATATGGTGTAACAAGTGGCAGATTGCTCTCAACATAGAAAAATGTAAGTTAATGCAGATAAGTAGGAAAAACAATTGTAAAGTTTGACTACAGCATTAGTAATGTACTGCTTGACACAGTCACATTGATTAAATATGTGTGTGTAACATTGCAAAGTGATATGAGATTTGAATAACCACATAAGGATAGTAGCAGGAAAGGTGAACGGTCAACTCCATTTAATTGGGGGAATTTTGGGGAAATGTAGCTTGTCTGTAAAGGAGAGGGATACAGTGTATAGAATGCTAGTGCAACCCATGCTTGAGTGCTGCTCGAGCATCTGGGATCCCCACCAGGTCAGATTACATCAAAGGAATTCAGAGGTGTGCTGCCAGATTTGTTACCAGTAGGTTCGATCAGCACACAAGTTTGGAGATGATTCGTAAACTCAAACAAGAATCTCTGGATGGAACACGATATTATTTCAATCAGGCAGTATTGAGGAAATTTAGAGGACCAACTCTGTGGGCCTTGTTTCCAATCAACTGAACTAAATCTTTGTGTTTCCCAGCCATTGCTGGAGCACCATTCATTGTTAGCCCCAATAGGTTGTTAAGTTTCAACAAAAAGTGACTTAATGTCAATATAACTGTTTCCAACAAATCTCGTAACTTCATGGTACCCTAAGTGGATACAATCCCACAATTCTTCTGTTTTATTAAAATGGGTGTCAATACCGCTGACATAAATCACCAAGTGGCCAGTGTCCGCCATATCTGCGCATTCATCCAAAGCTAGAGAATAAAACAAACTTAGGTGCACGACTTGTTAAATTACCTTCAATTTGTCTTCTTATGTTGTCCACATGTCTAGTAATAGTTTGACGAGACAGGCTCATATTTGAGAAACCATTTTACAGAAGTGTTGAGAACTTTTCAAGACAAATATTTTTTTTTGGAATATAAAACAAAAACCATATGTCTGATATGCAACAAATTTGTCTCAGTTCGAAAAAACATGTCAGACGGCATTATGAGACTAAACAATTTCAATGACAGTCTCTAAGCATTCCATAACTACTGATGAAGGTTTCTCAGGTCTACAGCCAGGTGGTAGTGTTGATATATTGCAACATTTCAGGAAGTGTCATACTACCCATCTTCTGGCGGAGATGGTAGTATGATCTTCACCAGAAGACGGGTAGTACGACACTACCCGAAATCCTACCACCCAGCTGGAGACCCGAAAACCTTCATCAGTAGTATATGCTGGGAAAGCCTACAGTCAAATATTCCTTAAATATTTTGCCATCTGAATATGGCTTTGATTTTTTTGCCAGTATCAGAACTACTGCGTAACTCACTTTCATACAGCATGTTGATTATGAATTTGCCCTTGTAAATATCTGCTACTCAGCAGAAAGCTTCCTTTTTAAGTTGTTTACCTGGTCTTGTTGAATTGACCCTTGTACTTATCAAACATACCTGCATGTTTAGTCTTGACACTATGCTTTTTTGGAACTGAGACAAATTCATTGCATATCAGACATATGGGTTTTGTTTCACATTCCACAAAAATATTTGTCTTGAAAAGTTCTCAATTCCTCTGTAAACTTCCTCTTCTTAGGTCCTATTTGTTTACTAATGGATACCACACCAAATTTATGCCTTGAACTGAAACAGACTTTTCCTGACAGAGAGACCGCACGGTAATCAGAGTTTTGTAATTTTTTATATATATGGTACGTGAAGTTCAGAGTCAAATATCAGTTATTTAAAGTAGTTTGATGCAACTCTAAAAAAATCCCTAGAAAATCTACAGTTAAGTTTCCCGAAGTTGTTTAACACAGTAATGCAAGCTGACTGTTTGGGGCACATTGATGTTACCAGCACAAAACTTAGTAAAGTATGCTTCATGATTAGATGAATAAGGAATGTCACTAACACAAGTACCCTAACCACAATGTACCATGCACTCTTTCACTCTGTACTTAGCTACGGAATCATCTTCTGGGGCCAAAATTCTGAATCAATTAAGATATTCAAACTGCAGAAGAAGATAGTCAGAACAATCATGTTCAAAAAACAAAGAGGCACTTGTAAACCATTATTTAAGAAACTAAATATTTTGCCCCTCCCATGCCAATACATACTAGAATTATTATTCTTTACCAAAAAAAGTATCAACAAAATTAGCAAAAATATGGATTACCACGATTATGACACAAGATCAAAAACCTCTCTAAGAATACTTACCCACTCAACAAAACTGTACAGTGACGGTGTCAAGTGTATGGGAATAAAATTATATAATCATCTTCCAACTTTTATACAAGAAATAAATAAATTCAAACAGACAGTGAAGTCTCTTTTAATAAAAGACTGCTTTTATACCATCCAGGAATATTTGGAATCAAAATTGTCTTAGTGCATGATAATGTATCAAAGCTGAATGTTGTTAAGTCAATTTTGTCACATCATGTAACAATTCTCTGTAAAGCCGTAACTTTAAGTAACATAATTTTGTAAGTAATGTAAAATAATCATTCTTCTGTCTTCTTGTTTATTGTTTTAGACTCCTGTAAACTGTATATTTGTATTGACTTATCCCATATCAGTTGTACAAGCCATTGTACTGATTTGATCTATGGGACAAATAATAAATAAATAACTAAATAAATAAATGGGCCGTATGGCTCCGTTATAAGATGCCTGGTGGGCTTCGATTCCCAGTTTTGGCAGATTTTTAAACAAAGGTTCATGTTCCATGGGCATTTCCGTGTAGCATACGATACATGATGATGGAAAAATAATTAATTTGAAATGTTTTTCTTTTTTTTTTAAACAACCTTATATATAAAGGACCTGTGATTCAGGATTTCTATCTCCAATGAAAAATGTATATTTCTGTATGATATGTAATTAAAAATAAGAAGACATGCATTTTTCATAAAATGACAATTAAATATGTGCTCATAAGGATATATTTGTACAATGTAGAAATTCGAACTGAATGTAAAAAAAGTAAGGGCAGAAACTAGACTCAAACTAGCAATCCAGCAATACCAAGTCTCAAGTGGTGGCATTTTTTCCTAATCTTTATGTATTGCACACTTCATGGAAATGCGTATAGAGCATGTGACTATGTTTAAAAATATACTTCACTATGCATCTATGTTTAAAAATATAACCCACTTGGGAATTGAACCCTGATCCTTAATCATACAATACAGATACACTGCTCATTGAGTTGTCGGTCTTTCATTTGAGTATTATACGCACTTGGAAAACTTCATAGGTTGTTCTCTTGAGAATTTTTGAGAGTGGTATTGAGCTGCTCTAGGAAATTAATATTTTAGTTCTGAACATCATGTATCACATAAAATTACACATGCTTTGCTTAACTTAGCAGCCTAACATTAAAATTTCAACCCCACTTCTGTCATTATGTTTATTTCTTAAAACTAGTCTACATTTCAGGTCGATAAATAAAAGAGAAAGACAGGTGGATGAAGTTGCACTTTTATTTTATTTTGTCCTACTAAAATTAAAAGAAGGTACTGAGGCAGAAATCATTGCTAATGTCGATTGGTGTACCTACTCACCATAACTGAATACATAAAATAAATGCAAGCCTACTAAAATTAAAGACAAGCATCACAGATTAATTGTAAAAAGATAAAAGCTGGCTTTACTTTGCTGAAGTGATGATATAGGTCTATTGCGATCAAATGTGCACCACATACACACATGAAGGGCTGTAACTTTATGGCCGATAGTGTTTTGAGTTTGCAGTAAAATTAAATAAGGAATGTATTGTATATGCCTGCCACTCGTCTCACTCACGCAGTGCAACAAATGTATCCAGTTGCGCAGTCCATACTCCTGCTGATTGTTGGTTGCATATTGCCAAGGCAAACTGTATTTTCTGCAATATGGCGCACGGGCTTTTCAAAAAAAATCCAATATAGTGATTTTTTTCATACAGGAGTATAGACGAAAATTTAATGATAGCTGAACCAATGAACTGAGATATTCCTATTGTAATTTGATATTGTATGAAAGGCACTTGATGGAATGCTCTTTTGGAGGTTTTATGTGAAATTTTTCTTTCATTTGAGACATATCCATGGGACAAAAATTAGTGTGCTGCGGGTCACAGCTTGGCCACTCCTGCTTTGGATCATCTTACAAAATTTAAATTCATCATCAATGAACTGAACAAAACTTTTATGAAATAAATATTATGATCCTGCCAAAATATAAAGTATCGATGAATCTCTAATACACTTACGGGGATGAATTATATTCAGCCACTATTTGAAACAAAAGAGACACAATAATGGCATCAATTAGCTACACTATAATGTGATAATGGATACTGCTTTGTGGTATCCTTTGACTAAATCACTAACTAAATCCCAAAGAAATTGAAACTTGTTATTTTAAACTGCGGGCAACCACAGCCAAACTTCCACATTTTCAAAGAAATAATTCACATTGGCTGTATAATACTTTTAATAAAAAGTTATGGATGGTTTTGCACCACTAGAAGACACATCCTCAGATGATCGGTACAAATAATAAGAAAAAATTCTTTTACAAGGAATCCTTAACAATGGTGCAAACAACAAAAGGATAATGAAAAGTAGTATTATAGAGCTGTGCTTGAAGAGTACTCACAAAGATTCTTGTTAATAGGTCACTGCCTAAGAGCCACTCCACAGCATTCATGTCATGTTTCAAACAAATTGCGCTCTAAAAGCTACCCTTATTTAAAACAAAGGGAGTACCAGAACCTATAAAAATAAAATGTGGATAAAAACTAGATGGGCAAAGCCAAGCTGTAAACTAGTAATGCACTGAGACAATATCAAAGTATGAACCCAGTAAACAAGAAGTGGTTTGCCACACCACAAGCAGGAAGGTCACTAAGCAGCAAGCAAGTCAGTACAGACTGCTATTAAATGGAGAACATCTTTACAGATAGCGTTAGAGGTGATACAGACAAAACCAATACTGTGAATGATTTGGGGGGGGGGGGGGGGGGGGCTGCACATGTGCTAAACTAATTAAAAAATGAATAGGAATGAGTCACATTTACAAAAATACTGAAAGCAGACAATGCAGCACATTGATAAAACAACCAGAGTGATGCGATAAATTCCCTATTGCACAAATACAATTTATAAAATACTAAAAGCGATGAGTTAAAATGTAAAATACTAATAAAGCCCAAGTGGTAATACAAATTCCTTCTTTCACAACTACAATACCATATTAGTGGTCAATGTAAAGGGCTAGTTTGGGAAACTAAGGACATGTGATAATAAAATAGTGGCCTATAGCAGTAACGTGTATGTGTCAAGAACTGGAGATAGTTTATTATAAACATTCTTGGATTGGGAGTTGTTATCTTCTGGGAGACCACTCCCACAGTTTGTTGTTCAGTACCAGCCTTATTTCTGGCCTGACAAGAGTTGTCACTGTGAAGGACTGCTAGTAAACACATACCTAGCAAATGGTTGCCTACAGTCCTCGACCAATGGGAGTGTGGGAGAATGATCAAGTGAGGCCTTGGTAGATGGGAGCGGAGTGCTGGGCCCAGCTGGGCTCGCTTTCTCTGGAACCAGCTCCCGACCTAACAACACGTTTTTCTGCACCCCCTTGATCATTTAGCCATAATGGCTCCTGCCCAACTGTTGGTGTCTTTCCCAGGTGCACCCTATGCACCCCTAAAAATGAGATGCACATAGATAATTAGTGAACAGTCTGCTCTTCAGCCTGACTCCTCCCATCCTGTACAATACGAAACAAGATAATATTGCCAAATTTTGTAGAATACCCAAATGTAGGTCACAATTTTTCATTTTGTATGAATTAAGCCATACACAGAACACCTAAACTTTCAAAAATTGTAAAAAAATACACAATACATATCCTAATGTCAGCACAAGGAAGGTCTGGACTGTGCTGGAGACAAATCTTTCCAATTACAGGCACAACTGAGTCATACGACTCTAATTTGATACAACTTACTCATAACACAGGGTCACAGTACAAGACTTCATAATTTCATACGTGACACAAATTTAAACATTGTAGTCTTCAAAATGGACATTGCCAACAACTTACACATGCATATTTAGGATATACTTCAAAATCTGAGCATTATCTGTATTTCATGCAGTACATAATTCAGTCTGTATCACTCTATAGCCTTAATACAATTTCATAGTCCTGCAATAAACTCAAGTCTCTATATGAGCAAGCAAATTCCAGTTTTTCCATTCATTTTTGTCAGATTACAATTACAGACAAGAAATTTCAGGACATTCAAAATAGTGACATGTTTACTCAGGGTACTGAAAGATGGTGATAAAAATGTCCTGTACCAAGGATCTTAACTTCAAAAAAATTTTGAGTAATGCTTTCCTTTGAGAAGATACATTAAAGCTGTACTATTGCAGTCTTCTGGCAGAAGATTCACGCTTTCCTCTGAATCACTCACTGGGTGGGAAACATGACCCACAGATCCAGTTTGCATTTTTTGATACAGCATAACAGCCTCTGGATGCCCTGAAAATTGAAGAGAACATAATTTTCACACCACTGGCATTACTTGACACACACAAACTCACTCTCTCTCTCTCTCTTTCTCTCTCTCTCTCTCTCTCTCTCTCTCTCTCTCTCTCTCTCTCTCTAACTCACTCACTCACTCACTCACACACACACACACACACACACACACACACACACACAGAGAGAGAGAGAGAGAGAGAGAGAGAGAGAGAGAGAGATCAGTGTCCAACACACAGAATTTGTACCAAATAATATGAAAGCTCATATAATATGGTGTACAGCCAAGCTTTGGCATCCAAAATTAGCTAAAGCCTCCTGGGTATAAATGCATGTAAATCCTGGATACAAGCCAATGGGATTTTTATATTATTTTCTACAAAGAAACTGTTTCAGTCCTTTGTCAGTTGTAAAATTATGACAATGAACCCTGATTGTTTTTGATGTGCAGAATTAAAAATTCTCCATACAATCAAAATCTGCTGATTATGCAGATCAGAGAAGATTTATTATTTTAGTGGTTGTCACAAAATCAGTCTTCGATATTTACAGCCCTATGAGAAATGGCTGTATCTTGGAAAATGCAAATTCCTACTGGGAAGAATACCACTGTCAAAAAACAAACTGTTCACATAATATCGTTCAACAGACCTTTTAGCAGCAACCTCTACTTCCTGTACCACCATAAGATCAACAGACAAGATTGATATGACTGGTCAAATCATCAGAGAATAGCTACATTGTTTCACAATTGAAAAAAGGCAATCTGGATTTAATGCTTCATATGTAAACATACACAGCAGTAGATAACAATGTAGAAGCAGAGGCGCTGCTGTAGCGTAACCAAGTATCAAGACAATTACACCATGTCTCCTACCACTCACTTTGCAGGCAATCATATGTCGTAAGTATTCTACAATTATAATGTTAGATTATTGTCAATATTATTTCTGTGTTTGTAAAATCAGAAATGTGTATTTAAATGGTTTGTTTTGTATCTGTTTCACGTCATGGGAGAGTGCAGTAAACACAACAACAGCAGCAATTTTGGCACAGCTGCCAAGCAGAGAGCAGACTGTTGTTATCCCCCAGATGAAGGTCATCGTGCAGTAGAACATACTGTTGACATATGTTATCATCTTATGATTTAAATAAAGTAAATATGTTTAACTGTAGGTAATTAACAAAAATGGTTTATCGACGTTGTTCAGTGTAGTTCAGTTCTTGTTCTGGTCTTGACCAGTTATGATCAACATTGATGTTATTGTAAGGACTAAGTTCTAATGGAACACATCATTTATTTTAAAAAAATAAATAAATTAATTAAAAAAGAAGTGAACATTTATGTGGAAGAAACTTATTCACTTTTCAATGTGGTTTCATGATAAGAAGATTGATTTTTCTTAATGACTGAGTTCTGTTGGGAATACTAGAATTAATGGAGTTTGAAAAGAATCAGTTATTAATATCTAAAGACAAGAGCGGAGATAATAACCCAAATGTCAACTTTTAAGAAGCCATGGAACTTTTATGAAACTGATGTTACACAAATGATTCAATTTTGTATCTCTCTACTTGAGGGTTAGCAGAAAGTTAATTTGACCAGTTCATTGAAGTGATTCAAATCTGTTGTGGTGCACGCTTTGGAAAAGAAGCTGGAACAGTCAAGCTCAATCATTACATGTACCTGATTGAAAGCTTTTGTCACTGGATGTTAGGTACGATGTCTGCAAGAATAGACACTGTTTGAGACACGAGTGGAGAGGAGTGAGTGTGAGTTCATGGAGAATGCTGCATTCCTTATGCGGCTGGTGAGTGATGGTGATGAGGTGCAGTGTCTTGGTGGTGCCAGCCAACACTGTGAACAGTTACCGAGAGACACAGCGCCCTGGTGGTGGCAGCTGACATCAAGGGCAACTACTACAAAATGCAGTGTTTGTGTGGTGGCAGCTGAGTGCACTTGATAGAGAAATTTAGCAGTCTACGTAGTAACATCTGGGGGTTTATGGCATCAATCAGTGCATCCTAGTGAGGGCCATTACAGAGCATTGCAACTGGGTAGTAAAAACCAGTTGAACCACAGGTAGTGGTAAGTTGCAGATTACACCATGAGCCAATTCACTATCAACAGAAGTTTATTTGGTGGGTGCAATTCATGTCAACAAACAAATGCAAGTGTTAGGTACTGTGTCAGGAAAAAAAGCTTAACTTGGTTAGTTTGATTGGTGCATTATTATATCTGTAAGTCATATAGCGAATAGATTCAAGTTTGAGTTATTAGTAATCATGTTGGAAGACAGTATAGCGAATATGGATGACTGGCCTTTGTGGGCCAGAATAATTAATCAAAATATAACCAGTTTAAAGACCTTTTATATAGAGATGAATCAGAAAACAGAGAATTTGAATACCGAGATTAATTCTGAATTAACTGGCTTCCGTAAGACAGTGAATATGCATTACAGGGTAGAACGCCTTATTCACAAGTCTAGGGAAGAGAAGCTGCCAATGAAACATGATATTTTTAACTTGTCTTAGCAGGCTGGGAGTATGAAACTTGTAGTTCATGTGGAAATTAATAAAAATAATATTGTCATGTGTCAAGAGAGTGTCAATCAAACTGACCATGTACATACTGAATTATTAATATGTTTTAAGGATGCTTCTGCGGGGGATGCCGAATGCGCACTATCTCTGAGTGGGGAGATGGGAGAAATCACTAATTATGTAGAAGAATAGCACAGAGAAATTAAAAGCATAAGTATCTGAAAAGTGTAAAGAATTATGCAAGTTAAAACATAATAATCATGGAGAGTGTTCATACAATGGTGGAGATCATGGAATAGAAAAGGCAGCATATCTAGGATGAGTAGAATGGACAGAGGTGCTCTTGCAAGAAGTATGTAAACAGGTCTCAGACTTCACAGTATCCAGGGACCCTTTTGCTATAGACAGTAGTATTAATGTAGAGACGAGTTGCATTAAGTCATTTTTTATGGATCAGATGAAGTGACCGAATCAGTAGAACTTGGGATAAGCAAAATCAGTTCACTGGCTCAGCACAAACATAAAGAGGGTAAACCCTATTTGCCAAATGAATTGTGGCAGGAATTTAGTTTATCTAACACTATTCATGTGTCTCATCAGTTCCTGCATTTCAAACCAAAAGGAGAACTACACCAATAACATTTTTAAGAATTTTTGAGGGAGCTTTGTCATATAGATGAGCGGACAGAAAGAAAACACAGTTTGTGATTGAACATTTAGAGGCTGAAGCAGCCGAATGGGTGGTATTTCATAAACATGATTTTAAGAATTGGTCAGATTTTGTACAACAATTTAAACACAAATATACTTGTCAGAAGATGAGCAGCAGAGGCCTACACTGAAGTTACTGGTTCCAGACCCTTACAACAGACAATGAGGTGAGTTTAGAAAATTCTTCGCATGGTATTGAAATACGAGTAAACTGATAACAAATAAGCTTTTGCTTCCAGCAGGTATCTTTTGAGATGGAAATAAACAACTTTCAAAAAATGTTACAACAACGTGTGATACAAAGAAACAGTGTTTACCACAATCTATTGTTGGTATGCGGACACCATTAAATGAATAACAACCAATCAAAAAAGTTTTTTCACAAGTACAAAGGACTGAGGGGGATGGCCAAACAACACTACTGAGGATTTGATGAGCTAAATGAAAGTTCCATTTAGTATGAATTACATTTGTGAGTTTTGTGTATTCGATACCAGGAGAGAGAACTGATGCAGAAGTGTAATTGAGAGTATTGCGTGTTTCATGTGCAGTAGAAAGATGAAGTGCACTCTTATTCAAATGAGTGGAATGTGATTTTGGTTCATTTGGGAAAAGGAATACTGGGAGTGTACAAGATTACTAGTGAATTAAGACTGAATTAACTTCCACATTTGAAATGGGTTTATCCCCCTTAGAAACAGTAGGTAAATAGATAACAGATGAATCACTGTTATCAGCATTTCTATGGCCGCCAATGGAAGAAGCAAATAGGCAGGTACAGGCTGAAGTATTACATAATACAATAGGATTTTTTTGAGGGGGTGGGGAATCAGGTTTCTTTATTTACGATAATATGCAGTCAAATCACAACCAAGTTTTTACAAATCATTTACAACACACATAAATAACATCATCTTGATCCACTTTACAATGTTCACGAGTCCTCAACACAAAAGGCATCACACAATGAAAATAAGACATACCAATGTCCTCTTTAAAAACTTCACCAAAATTAAAAGCTTGGTAAGTAATGACATCACAGTTATCAAAACTTTCAAGGCCACCAATACTCCCAACAACTCCAGAGTGAGAAACAGCCATTGTAAGCCATCTAGTAGAATGACAAAATTTATAATCCTTTATAAGGGAAAATTTCAAAATATCACTTGCAAAAACACAAGGACCATCTAGGACTTCATGGGAAGCAATGTCTTTCACCTTCACTTCATTTTTCTCTTTGACCCCAGTACTGATTTCCATGTTATCAATGGCCATTGGAGAAGTAGGTGCTCCCATGTCATTGTATTGTAATTATGTACATCATTATTTCTTTCGAACTGAAGTGTATTATTTACAACAAACTTCATGAGGGAATAAATATACCATGAAGCAGTAGTCAGAATGCCCAACTCCTTAAACAGTTGTCTGCTGCCACAGGCCATTAACACCCAATCTTGCTGCACTGCCCTAAGGGATACATTCATTGTATGCCCCACGTTGATTTCTATGGTTATTTCAGGTAGTGTTGCTTGTCTGTTAGCACTGACAACTCTACGCAAATGTCACCACTCTCGCTCATTAAGTGAAGGCCGTTGGTCACTGCATTGTCTGTGGTGAGAGGTAATGCCAGAAATGTGGTTTCTTGGCACCCTCTTGACAATGTGGATCTTGGCATATTGCACTCCCTATCGATTTCTGAAATGGAACATTTGTTGCATCTAGTTCCAACTAACATTTCGCATTCAAAGTCTCTTAATTCCCATTGTGCGACCATAATCATGTCGCAAACCTATGCACCTGTGTACAAATGACAGCTCCACCAATGTATTACCCTTTTATAACTTGTGTACATGATACTACTGCTGTCTGTGTATGTTCATATCATTATCCCAAGACTTTTGTCACGTCAGTGTATGATGATACATGCACAATATTGACTGAGTGTGGTTTAATAATCATTATAGAGGAAAAAGAGGTAGCCATAATTCTCAAATAAAGCAAAAGTAGATAGTATAGTCTTATCACCTGCCAAACTGAGCTAGCAAGTGGGGGTGTAGTGTAAACAAATATCAAGACAGTTACACCAAGTCTCCTTCCACTCAGCTTGCAGGTAATCATATGTTGTATGCATTCTGTGAGCATAATGTTAGATATTTAGTAAGATTATTGCCAATGTTATTTGTGAGTTTGTAAAATTGGAACTGTGTATTTAAATGGTTTGTTTTATATCTGTCTCATATCATGGGAGATCAGAGTAACACAATGACAACAGCATCTTTGGTGCAACCACCAAGTAGAGAGCTGACCACTATTGTTCACCAGGTGAAAGCCATCGTGCAGTAGAAGATCCTGTCAGCACATGTTATCGCTCTCTAATTCAAATAAAATAAATGTATTTAATTGTACATAACATGCAAAAAATGGACAATCAGTGTTGTAAAGAAAAATGTAATAGTAGTTAGTTCAGTTCTTGTTCTTGCCTTGGCCACCTAAGATCAACTTCGATATTATTGTAAAGATTGTGTTCTAATAAAATATGTCATTGTAAGTGAGAAGTGATTTATTTATTTATTTATCAAGAAAACTAAAGTGAAAGTTTATGTGGAAGAAAGGTGTTTGCTTTTGAACAATGTGTTTTATTAGAATGCAGTCTTTATTACCCATTGTTACAGCTCTCAGTGACTCATAAAAAGTGTTAAACATGCAGAAATTTGTTTTTTGTTTATTTGCTCTATAACATCAAATGTCTAACAGGTAGAAAAGCAAGTTTTAAATCTAATTTAAAATCATTTCTCCTGGACAACTCTTTATATTCCACTGATGAATTTCTGCTTAAAAACTGGTTGCCAATAAAAAAAAAAATGTTGTTGCATGAGTAGGACTAAAAATAAAAATGTGTTCATTAATGGTAACACTGATTGTGTATACATATCCTGTAAACTGACCATTCCACATGATTTCGATTAATGAATTGTTCAAATGATCTATGGAACATGTAACTAACTAACTAACAATAACACTCATGATGATGATAAACAGTCAAGGCAAAAACAAGGACTGAACTAACTACCACGACATTTTCCTTTAGAACATTGATAGTCTATTATTTTCTTTGTTACATACAATTACATACATTTATTTTATTTCAATTAGAGGGCAATAACACACACCACCAGCATCTTCTTCTGTCCAATAGCCTTCACCTGGTGGACAATAGCAGTCAGCTCTCTCTTGGCAGCTGTTCCGCAGATGCTGTTGTCGTCATGTTACTTTGCTCTCCCTCGACATGAAACAGATACAAAACACACCATTTAAATATACAATTCCAAAATCACAAAGACATAAATAACATTGACCATAATCTTGCAAACTATCTAATGTTATGCTCGTAGAATACATACAACACATGATTACCTGCAAACTGATCAGTAGAAGACATGATGTATGTCTTCATATTTGGTTACACTATACTCACATGCAGTACTATTGTGATTAAGATAATAAATAGATACTGCAATTAAGTGAGTGCTAAGTTCTTGTTTTAAGCAGAAACAATTAACTTTCTACATTATGTAGGGTGTCCCATTTATCTTGACCATCCTAAATAACTGTTTGTCCAGATGCAAATTACAAAAAGTTTCAAGCAAATTTTCTTTAGCTGTCAGGGGGACATCAATCAGCAAGATTGCCTTAGTTGTAGCTTTGTTTTTTACAAAGATATGAACAGCCGTATGGCTGTTTTTAAATGGTACCCTGCATTTTTTATTTGGTAATTCATTTCCTCTCTTAAAGACCTATTAAAAATGTATCACAGTGAATCATTAACTGAAACACAATGTTATTAATTACATAACACAATATTGACATTGGCACTCCCAGAGCTTAGCGCAGGTACTGGGGGGTAATGGAACACATCCATGTGCTGACGTTGACAGAGGACAAATGTAAACATAAGTAGAATGCACACCCGACATTCCATGAATCATTGTCAGTTGCAGAGTTGTGCCAGTAGAATGTACACCAATGAAGAGAAGGTAGAAATGCTACTCATCTATGGGGAATGTAAGTTAGCAGAACAGTAATTGCACTAATGTTTTCTTATGTATGGGTACATTTAGTACGGTAGTTTAGTCCTTTGAAATACTGTTGTGTAGAGTAGGCCTACAGTAAAGGCTATCCTTCTTATAAACTGCATCAACATAACGTTTCTTTTATTGTAGTTCTTGTTGAAGGTAGGCAAAATGCTACACAGGCAGCGGAACTGTACAGAGCGATATCCTGACGAGAACCTACCTTCCCGATGGATGTTTTCTCATCTTGTTGCGATGCTTCAGGAAATGGGAAGTTTCAACCCACATCAACGCAATTGTCATAGCACTCGCACAGACAAAGCTGTCGAAGATACTGTTCTTGCTTCCGTTGCTATGACTCCACATGTGAGTACATGACAGCTTGGGCATGAGATTGGTATTCCTAAAACCAGTGTACATTGTATTCTTACAAGTCACTGGTTCCATGCTTACCATGTACACCTACATCAAGAATTGCATGGAAATGATTTCCAGAATCATGTACAGTTCTGACAGTGGGCAAGGCACCAAATCCTCGCCGCCAACCTGAACATCTTCTCCAATGTTCTATTTACCGATGAATGTTCCTTCTCTAACAAACAACAGGTAAATACAAGGAACATGCACTATTGGTCCAGCGACAGCCCACGATGGCTTAGACAGGTGAAACATCAGTGTCAATGGCGAGTTAACGTCTGGTGTGGGATGCTTGGCACTACAATTATTGGCCCTTATTTCATCAACGGTAGTCTAAACGGCACAGCGTACACCAACTTCCTCAGACGAATTCTTCCTCCTCTTCTGGATGAAGCTCTGTTAAGAACCAGAATGCTTATGTGGTATCAACACGATGGGTGTCCAGCACATAATGCCTTGCGTGCACGTCGTATTCTGAACTGAAGGTCTCCTGCCAGATGGATTGGTCGAGGAGGAACAGTTACTTGCCCTGCTAGGTTTCCTGATTTAAATCCTCTGGACTTTTTTCTTTTGGGATGCATTAAAGACACTGTCTATCATGGTATTCCAACAACTCTAGAGGACATGCAGGAAAGTATCATGCTTGCTTGTAATTCTCTTCAGCAGGTAACACTGGAAGTAATAAATAATTCTTTCATTCAACGAGTGCACCAATGTATCAGTGTCCAGAGTCATCACTTTGAGCACCTTTGAATGTTCTACTCCTGGACAATGGTGCAGGAGAGTCAAAGTTTTAATTAATAATGTTGTGTTTCAGTGAATAGTACACTGTGATACATTTTTGAATATGTCTTTAGGAGAGGAAGTGAATTACCGAATAAAAAATACAGGGTGCCATTTAAAAGAGTCACACCACTGTTCATATCATTGTAAAAAAACAAAGCTACTACGAAGGCAATTATGCTGATTGATGTTCCCCTGATGGCTAAAGAACATTTGCTTGAAACATTTTTTAATTTGCATCTGGACAAACAGTTATTTAGGGTGGTCAAGATAAATGGGACACCCCGTATTATAAGCCTGAAGCACAAACCAATAGGCCTAATTTTGGCCTAATTTTTCGTGCTCACAAATAACAAAGGTTTATGTAGGGTAAAGTGGGAACAGATTTAATTCATTTTTAAGCATCTAATCTGTGTTCCAATGTGTGATACATGTGTATATTGTTATAGGATAGTAAAAGAGGGAACGGTATGAGTAGACTGTAGATAGGAATTTCACTGGGGAACTGATTGGAGAACTTAACAAGGCTATCCCCCATGAAACTGTAGGCTTTGTAGGAAGGGCAAGAGAATTATGGAGGAGGCGGCAAAGATTTGTGCCCTTCAGGCTGAATTAGATCACGCAAAATTTGAAAAAAAAAAATCTTGGGATCTTGGTAAAGGTAACAAACAATAGGCAAAAGGAGAAAAGCTCTTCAACTCCATCTACATTTGAGCTAACAATATCAAATAAATTTGGCTTGTTGACTGAAGCAGGAGGGGAAGAGCCTCATCCAGCTGTAGGTCACAGTAGGGTGCAGCAGACTTCAACAAAGAAACTCCATGTAGGTTGATACGAAAAGAGGGTGAGAAGAAGAGAGTCTTGCTGCTAGGTGGCAGCCATGGGACAGGTGTAGGCCATATGGTACAGGAGAAATTAAGAACAGGGTAACAAGTCACAAGTATTCTGAAGCCAAGTGCTAGTCTTAGCCAAGTGACAAAGGGCATAGGGAATTTGTGCAAAGGTTTTGGCAAAGAGGATCTAGTTATTATAGTAAGTGGAGCACAGAACAGCCCAGCTAAGACCAGTAATTGCAGCATTAGGAGTGACCTGGATGAAACAGGAGTAGCAACTACACACGCAAATGTGAGTTTTGTGGAGGTCCTGCAGCACCATGACCAGCCCTGTGAGCTGTGTGAACATCAAGTTGAGCAGGCTGCTACTGACTGGATGTAGTGCCTGTTGCTACAACTGGGAGATGTAGATATACTGGATATGTCCTACATCTGAATAGGGGAGAGAAAGCTAGGGTGGCTGAACTTCTTGCACATAATATCTGGGAGGCCACCATCAGACATAAGATTCCTGTGGTTACTAGTGTAAGAGAGAGATCTTTTTTTAAGGTTAGAATCAGGATTCAGGCACTCTGTTTTGAAAGAAGTGAAAGTAACAGAAGAGACCACAAAATTGTTAACAATGCACAGAAAATAAAATTAGCTTCTTTCAGCAAAATATTAGAGGACTGAGTAAAAAGGTAGGAAAGCTTCTTGTCTGTCTGGAAAATCCAGGGAGCTCTGAAAGGATAGGCATCATTTGCCTGTCTGAGCACCACATAACCAAAGGGTTAGATAAGTTACATAACACATTACACTCTAGCAGCTTACTCATGCAGAACTAATATAGAGAAAGGAGGAGTTGTTACATACATTAAGACAGGAACAAGTTCTAAAACATTGAACAAGGAGATTTTTGTAGTGATCAGCACACAGAAGTGTGTGCTTGTGAATCAATACTAAAAAATTGTCCACATTTAATTGTAACTTTATATAGATCCTTACTGGAAAATTTTGAACTGTTTGTGAGTAGTCTGGGTATCCTATTCTGCTATCTGTCAGACAGCAGCAAGCACTTAATAGTCTGTGGTGACTTCCATGTACATTTTCTAAAGGAATCAGATAGAAAAAAATCATCTGGAACCCTTATTTGGATCCTACAATTTCATCTCAGAAATTAACTTTCCAACACAGGTGGATAAAGGCAGCAGGACTCTAATTGATAACGTTTTCTTGTTTGGTTGATTTGGGGGAAGGGACCAAACAGAGAGGTCATCAGTCCTATCGGAGTACGGAAGGATGGGGTAGGAAATCAGTAGTGACCTTTCAAAGGAACCATCACAGCATTTCCCTGAAGCAATTTAGGGAAATTACAGAAAACCTAAATCAGGATGGCTGGACATGGGTTTGAAGCGTTTTCCTCCTGAATGCGAGTCCAGTGTGCTGACCACTGCACCACCTCACTTGGTTGTTTTCTTGGGTGAAGCTCAAAGTATGAAAATAACTCTTTACCCAAAAACAAATGCTCTCTCTAATTATTATGCACAGTTAGTTAGGATCAAAAACGTAGTGCCTTACAGTGTGGGTACTGTTTTTAAGAATAGTTTACAGATGACCTGGGATGAAATTTATAATGAACCAAATGTTAACATAAAATTTAATCTATTCCATGATAAATTTGTATCATTATTTGAAAAGAGCTTACTCCATAAGCTACTATATTTTAAAGACTATACGACACTGCGGACTATAAGATGCACCTTAATTTTTTAAGCAATTTTTTAAAAAAAGTAACATTTTTACCATTTTTATTATTAGACTGCACAGACCGACTACAAAACCAAAAAAGGAAAGAAATTGTAGTTTATAAAACCAAACTAACCTTAAAACTTCCTGAAAATCATCATCTGAATTTTCTTTTTCTTCTTCTTCCTCATCGTTACCGTCATTGTCCTCTTCATATATAAGATGGTTTCACTACCATTGAGAGTGTTACTTATGCTGCAGTTATGAAAGATCTAAAATTAATGTCTTCTCTCACTATAGATATAGAATATTTTATCCACTGACACACTTGTTTGATTGTAAGTTGTTTTAAAGCTCCCTTCAGTGTGAATTCATGTTGGGTTTCATCCATTTGTTGCATTCCCCTCTCATATACACTTTACATGGTTTATTTATTGTACTATCAAGAGGCTGCAATTGTGAAGCAAGTCCTTCTGGAACAACAGCAAGCTCTCTGTTTCCCTGTCTTAATTTCTCTTTAACAGATATTTTCAAATGAGTGCTAAACTGATCGAACACAGAGAACTCTCCTTCAATAAAGCACCTTTCCTTCTGCTTCACATTCTGTTAATCCATAATTTGATACCAGCCTTGTCTATACTCCCCTTGTCATGTACATGAACAACACCTCTTGTCATGTACATGAACAACACCTGGCAGTATTTGACAAGGTTTCAGCATTGCTTTGTGCTTGAAAATGATTATTGGATTAAGTTTAGTACCATCAGCACAACATGAAAGGACAGCATTGTAGTGCATTTTTTCATGTCCACTTGTTTTTACAGTTACAGTTTTAGCACCTTTCATGGCAACAGTTCTGTTACTCAGCACATCAAATGTCAGAAGAGTTTCATTCGTACTGGCTAAATAGCCAGTTCCACAATGGTTTTCTTCCAGTGTTCAATAATAAGGAAATGGAAAGATAATATTCTCTCTTCATACTCTTGTGGCATTTTCTGAGATACTTTGGTTTTGGTTCACATGTTATGTCCATACACTTCATAAACCAGTAGCACCAATCACCTCCACCCTTACATTTTGGCTTATGAACTGGTATTTGAATCTTTTTGTATTAATTCCAACATCATTTTGACAGTTTCCTTGAATATATTTCAATATGGCATCTTATAGTTTTCCCCATTTTGCATTCAGTCCTCTATTTGCACATTTAGTCATCATTTTTTTTCAGTTCTTCTTTACTACTCCGTCAATCATGAATTGTTTCTTCCACTGGTGGGGGGCCGAAATGCTGCTCAGCTGCTTTGTTTCCATATGCTTCTGCAGATGCTATTAATTTCAATTTACAGCCCACATTAATACCCTTTATTTTTTTCTATTACAAAACTAACTACTAACAAAAATATTGCACTGTTACCAATGACACAAATCACTTTCAATTCAAGTTTACTGGCACTACAGACTGCAATGATGCATTATAGGTGAGACAGTGTTCTGCGTTTGCGATGGCAGGGTGGGAGGGCAACAGTGTTAGCAAACTTCTGAATCCCCGTAACTCATTTTAGTCACGTTGGTAAATTGCTGCTGCCAGTTGAATCCAGTGTCGCCAGATAGATATAAGTTTCCTGTGGCATCAAATATATGGCCATTTTTAAGACTGGTGAGAATTTTAAGTCAAACACTGGACTTTTTTATATTAATTTAGAGTATAAGATGCACCTGAATTTTGAAGACAATTTTTTGAAGAAAAAAAGTGTCTTACAGTCCATGAAATATTGTAATTGAAAGGAAACTAAACAGACATGTAGGAAACTGTGGATCACTAGAGGAATCAAAGTATCTTGTGAAACAAAAAGGTAAATGTATCTTATGGCGAGAACAAGTAGAGATCCTGCTGCAGTTGTTCCACACTACAAAAACTACTCAAAAATACTGAGAAAAGTTATTAGAAAAATCAAGGATTATGCGAATAATGTCAGAAATCACTAATTCTGGCAAGAGATTAATGTTATATGGAATGTAGTGAAGCAAGAGACAAGACAACCAGCCACAGAAAAGGGTAACATCACGAATTACCTGACTGGAAAGCTATTACTGATGAGTCACAGGTAACAAATGTGTTTAATAATCATTTCTTAAATATGGTAGGAGGCATAGGGAAAAACAATTCAAGAGAAAAATCACAGCAGTATGTTGAAAAAAGTAACACTCATAAAATTCTGTCATATGAATGTATCACCAACTTCTCCTGAAATTAAGAAACTTAGACATTCTCTCAAAAATACAAGCTTAGCTGGTTTTGGTGGTGTTTCCAATAGTGTACTAAACAACTGTTCTCATACAACAAGCACTGTCTCACTGAAATATGTAATGTATCACTAACTGAAGGTAATTTCTAGAGAGACTGAAAATGCCATTGTTAAACGTCTCTTTAAGAAAGGTGATAGCAGAGATGACAATAACTACTGACCTGTTTTGCTGTTGACATCATTTCCCAAAATTTTTGAGAAGGTGATGTATCATAGAATAATATCTCACCTTAGCGACAATAATGTCATCAGCAAATCACAGTTTTGGTTTCAGAAAGGTTACTCTATTGAAAATGCCATTTACATGTTGAGTCACTGGATTTACAAATGTTAAATAATAAAAGAGTGTCTGTTGGTATTTTCTGTGATCTCTCTGAGGAATTTGACTGCGTGACTCATAGAATTCTCCTAGATAAATTGAAGTTTTATGGGACTGATTGTAGAGCCAAACAATGTATAATGCAATATCTAAGCAAAAGAATGCAGGAAGTTGTACTTAGTAAGTCAACCAATATAGTCAGGGGACATAATTCTGACTGGGGAGAAATCACGTATGAGGTCCACTACTGTTCCACATATGTCTAAATTATCTGCCATCTAATATACAACATGCAGAATTAGTTCTTTTTGCATAAGACACTATTATTGTAATCAATCTGAGCATATATACAGAAACAGATGAAATAGTAAACAACATTCTTAAAAGTATGATTGACTGCATTTCCATAAATGGTCTCACCTTCAATTTTAAAAAGACACAACATACTCAGTTCTGCACATCTAGGGGTACTACATCAATGGTAAGGGTAACACGTGGTGGGGAAATAATAAATAGGGTGGAAACTTCAAAATTCCTAGGTGTTCATATCACTGAGAATTTAAATTGAAAAAAAAAAAAAACACACACACATTTTGGAACTCCTAAAACAACTTAGCTCAGCCACATCTCCACTTAGAATCAATGCAAATCTTAGTGAAAGACAAATAAGTAAGCTGACATATTTTGCATATTTTCATTCAATGTCATATAATGATCTGGGGTAATTCATCTTTCATAAAGAAAATCTTCATTACGAAAAATGTGCTGTAAGAATAATATGTGGTGCTCACACTCTATCATCTTGTAGACATCCGTTCAAGGAGTTGGGCATTTTGACTACCACTTCACTGTATATTTATTCCCTCATGAAGTTTGTTGTAAATAATCCACTTTAGTCCAAAAGAAATAATGATGTACATAATTACAATAGCAGAAGAAAAAATGATATTTGTTACTCCACATTAAGGTTGTCTTTATTACAAAAAGGGGTGCACAATGCTGCGACAAAAATTTTTGATCACTGACCCAATGATATAAAATGCCCGACAGACAAAAAAGTAAAACATGAAAGCAAACTGAGAAAGTTTCTCCTAGACAACTCCTTCCATCCCATAGAAGAATTACTATTACTGTAATGTGTAAAAGGATAGGCCTTACTAACTCACAACATCTATATACCTTAGAAATGTTAGGATGCAACCATATATACAAATTAATTTGCAATGTGAATGTAAATGATTTGTTCCACATCATTAAGATCTATCATGCAAAATTATCGATGTAACATGAAACTAATTGTGTCCCCACTTGCTAGCTCAGTTTGGCAGGTGGTAAGAATATACTACCTCCTTTTGCTTTATTTAAGACTTACGATAACTTCTTTGTTTTCTCTATAGTGATTATTAAACCATGCTCAATCAATAATGTACATCATATCATCATATGCTTCTGAATACAGCATCCATTATCTCTCTCAGTTTACCTTAGACTCTTGAGCTTCTAGCTCATGTTTTAAGGATCACACTATATGTTTCCTACAAAGAAACATTTGGAGTTTCTGCATTCTCAGTCAAGTCAGTATCCATTACCACCTAGTTTTAATCAACCATTGAATTACACTGTTAATTAATGAAGTTATTCCAGATGTACTGACAATATTCCCTTCAGTTATAAGGTTTAATGTTACTCCTGTATCTCTTACTGGGACAGTCCTCTGTAGATTTATGTATCCAATATAAATATGATACTCTTTAATATTATAAAGTTTTCCTTAATTTTTAAAATGTCAGAACATGTAATTACGATTTTTGCTTTTACCTGGATACCCAGTTTGATCAAATAACTGTATCTAATCAGCTCTATTGAGATAATCCATTAAAATACATCATATTACCTTCTATCTTCTTTCCACTTTTGCCATTTTAAGCAGTTGCTTCTTCACCTGCATTTCACGCAGTTGCTTCTTCACCTGCATTTCACCTACATATATTCTGAGCATTCATAATGTGATTTACAATGCATGAAATCTTACAGTTCAACCTGTTGTTACAATTAACCTAAATAAAACCTGAGTTAAGAATTGGTACCAGGAAACTCTACTCCCAACAATATCAAGGTTTCTCCCATACAACAATGACAATCAGCTTGTAAGATAGGATGGCGACAACTTTCACATACACTTAGGTCAGACTCAGTGTGGTACTGCACTACTCTAGTATGGCTCTTAGGAAATGGGAGATGTCTCTAAACATGACTATGAGAAACATGACAATAGTGCACAGACATTTACATCCAATTTCCAGTGGTCCTTATTATCTTCTACTCACCTCTCCAATTCCCTTTATAGTTTTTCATTTTGCTAAAATAACTACTTTTCAGAGCAGGGTATTCAGACATTCCTCACCTTATGAACTAGACTTCATACCTGCATATGCCGTGTAATCACACTGTGGTCTACACTATACAGGCCTTTAATAACACTTAATACTGGCTCTTTCGGTAACAAGGCTTTTGGATGAGACATCACTTGATCGAACTTAATGCAGTTAGCAGCTTTCTATTATGATTTTGGTGTTTGGAAAATAAACTTGAAATTCCGTTCTGTGTTCCTCTGTAATGATAACATCATTCATTTTCACTGGTGGTTGGAATACCATGTCAGATACTATATTCTGCTCTCCTTTAATATACCTTATTTCATAATCAAAATCTTGTAGACAGAGCACACATCTCAACAACCTATGGTATAATAATCGGCAATTTGTCAGGAATGTCAAAACTTGGTGGTCTCTGTATACTACTGTTTTCCTTCATGCTAATAGCCAAAAAACCTCTTAAAATCCCACACTATCATGAGAGCTGCTTTTTCTGTAATGTAATTAGGGTGAAACAGAATTGGTGCATCAACGAAGTCACATTTTATATTATTAAAGTGATCTCTTGCTCCTCACCCCACTGCCATATTGTTTTCTACTTTATTATATCTAATAATTTTGGGTGAGTGAGATCTGTTCCTGGTACAAAATGCCTAGAAGCCAACCATTCCTGAGAAAGATTTTAATTGTTTGCTACTCTTTGGGCTTGGGCACTGAGCAATTGATTCTGCTTCTACATACAAAAGGGGTCTAATAAATGAGCTGCCAATTAAGTGGCCCAAAAGCTTTACCTCTCATCTTCCATCCTTTAACCTTGAGAACAGTTCATCTAATTCATCAATATGTTCCTCCCAAGTTTTGGTTATAACTAATACAATGTCTATGTATAAGGTTAATTAATCTAAAACCAGTCTCACGCTGCCTTGTGCTTTCTTTGCCACTAACAATGGACTATTAAACGCATTACATAATCTCTCAATAATGCCCTGGTTAATCACTCCCTTGATCTATCTCACAGTTCTTCTAGTTCTACTGGTATAGGATATGGTGTCTTGAAGAATAGCTCATGATTCTTAATGTTCAGCTATGTAGGACTTTAAAATTTGTCCCCTGTGAACACCTCTATGTCCATCATGATAGTACAGCACATAACCATAAATATCTTGGCAACTCATAACAATTCCACAGGTGTTTCAGAACAAGATGAAAATAAAAGACAATGCCATTGTGTTATAGATGAGCCAGGAAACAAGCCAAAGAAACAATATGTTAACAACAGGGTGCTAGTATTATTTTGTCCAAACCCAATAAAGATATCAGACCTGTAATTTTTTTCCTTACACAAAACAACACACTTCAATTTACTGTTATATAATAAGTGACAAGAAAATATTTGCAAATGACAAATAATTGTGTGTGTGTGTGTGTGTGTGTGTGTGTGTGTGTGTGTGTGTGTGTGTGTGTTCCATGAAGTGCTAGATCTACATGTCTAGTTTGAAAACCATGCAAGTATGTGGCACAGAGTAATATTAATTCTAACAAATACTGCAGCTTCTTTCCATTTTTCCACTCTTGGGACATGGGGAAAAATTATTGCTTTCATGTCTCTGTGGAAGCAGTAATTAGACAAATCTTATCACCAGAGATTAGATGAAAGAGACATGTAGATGACTGAAGAATAATTCAAGATTCTATCCCAAATACTGGTTTTTGGGATTTTCTATATAGGTTTTTGTGAGATTAGTAAGCATCTTTCTTCAAGTGTCTACCAGCTGAGTTCTTCCGGCAGTTCTTCCAGCACTTTAGTTACTCTTTCCTAAAAGACAAACACTATTGAGCACATCCACATACCAGTCTTCTTTGCATATACTCTACCTGATAGTAATATTCCATATAAGCTTTACATGTACTGTAAGAAATCTCTCATGTAGACAAACTGTAGTTGCCCAGTATCCTACCAATGAAACAAAGCCTGTCATTTAAGGCCTACTGTGCTTAAGTGATTGTTACACTTCATAATTCCATTATTGCTACTCCAGGATAGTTGTTCTAGCTGCACATCAGTTGGAGGACAACATTCTGAGACCCTGGCATTACTGAGACTGAGATGCGTCAGCCTCAGATGATGCAGTGCAGTTGGGATTAGAGTCCTGTGTGGGATGGACCCAGCAAATGGGCATACAGGGAAAAGGAAAACATATTGCTGGAGACTTGGAGAGTGGTGATGTGAAGATAGTAGCCAGACAGCTGGCAACTATCAGCATGGATGGTGGCTTTTTTTCTTTTTTTAAAAAAAGAAATACATCATGGAGATGACATTGAGTAAGTTCGAGAGAACACCATCCATTGGGGCTGGACTCACAAAAACTACATGAAATTTTTCCCATGGCCTTGATGGGACAAGCTATGCTATTTCTTGGTGCTAAACATGAATTTAACATTCTCAGGTCAGTCATTTGCACCATTATTATTGTGTGGCCAACACCAGCTAGCCAACTGCTTTGTATGGGTAACACCCAAATATCACTGATGAGTAGTGTCCCTTATAATAATAAAGGAAGCATTGCTACCCAACACACACTGGAGGGTGACAAGTAGAACAACACTGTATTGCATGTAAAAGTTAAAAATACTAGTCGACAACTACGTCTCTTATTTGTCTTTTTGACAATGGCCATTCCCTATGTACAAACTGGTGGACTTCCTACAGTGGTGGATCCTGATCTCTCTGCAGAGCAATCTTAGGGAAATTTTTCACACATTCAATGTTCCCTGAATTATGTGTTCTGTCCTCCCCACAGGAAAGACAACACATGAGATGATAACGAATTTCATAATTGTGATCCACTAAGATGACAGTCCACCACTGAAGATGCTAAGCCATTCATTCTGGTACGTCTCTGTCATGGTTAAAACATCAAGCAGCAACTAGATTTCTACGAAGAGATTAAACTCTACGTCAGGGGTGATCTACCTTTTTACCTACTGCCCACTTTTGTATCTCTGTTAGCAGCAAATATTTTTAACCAGGCACCAGTTCTACAGTAATGATTGACCTATGAAGTAAAAAAGTAACTTTATGTTATAAAATCCATAAAGCAGAGCTGCAGCAAATTAAAGCATATAATAATAATTATTTATCCAATATTTTATGTTAAAATTTTATGAAAAGCTCAACCCCAACTGCCTACCCTCCACCTCGAAAGCTGGAATGCCAAAAATCGGGCAGTAGGGACCCAGTTGACTATCACTGCTCCATGCCATGCAAATGTCAGTGGATTTTAGTTTTGTGAGAAAATAATTGGTACTGTCTCTTTTTCAATTTGGGAATTAATATAGTGAGAGTATTTGAGGAGGAAGCAATATGGTGGTTTGATCTGTCCAGTTCACAATAGAAGACCACTACTCAAAAAATAGTTTGTGGCTACATGCTGCTATGGATGATTTCCCAGACATGAAATGCACTAAATACAGACCTGAGAGCAACACTTGTTTACATCAGCTGTCCCTTTTTGCATTCTGTGAACCTCAAAGACAGAGCATCTTTTAGCAGTAGCAGTTTGGTGGAGATTATGCTGTTCATGCAACTGGGATGAATTTAATGCAACTATTTGATTTGTCCATGAATGACAGGAGATCTTTTATGTTCTGTGGTGATGATCGTTTATGAGATGCCCCAGTGAGATCACAGGTATTTTCTTTGTCCGCTAAAAGAACTTATTTAACAGGAAATAGTGTCAAATTCAAATTATCTTTGTTTTGTATACTTGCTATAGTGTCCGTTCTTGTCACAAAACTGAATATTAGCATGCCAGCTAAGCTTGTTTTTGAAAAAGCTTTGTTTTAGCTGAAGTCCCTATAATCATGACATAATTCGAAATTTTCTGTGACATAAACACAAAAAATTGTATTCAAGTTTTTTGATAGTGCAAAATTCGTTACAAAAAGACAGCTACAAGTTTCATCAGTGTCTCTTGTCTCAATAAGAATGTAATTAAATGTTTCTAAATTGTATTTAACTAACACATTTTGTATTGTTTACTAGTTAGATAGATGCAGTCTAGGTCTAAATTTTCCAAGTTATAAACATTTAAAAAGCTGACTAAACATGCTTGATAATGTAAATTTTCCAAAGCTGCACATAAGACCGTTGTGTCATTTTGTGTTTACATACAGCTAATCTCGCATCCTTGACACATTTAAACATTCTTTAAACTTAATTATTCTTTTGAAACTGACTATGAGTAAGAAATATGGGAGCTGTTATAGTGTAGTGAGTAGAGGGATTTGTTGCCAATCTTGAAGGAAATATTTTCATTGGGGGGGGGGGGGGGGGGGATGCAGTGGGTAGAATGTTGGGAGAACAGAAGAGGCTCTCTCCTGGAACTGCAGAGTATGCAGTAGGGACATTTGGACTGGGGAACAGGGAAGGAAAATCTGTGCCCTTGAGGCACAGCTGGAGGAAGCAAGGAAGGAACTGATAAGGATCAATGGAGATAGGTGGAAAGAGGGCGGTTGGGAGCTGGCAGCTGGTAGGAGGACAGGAAGAAAGAGAACACGATCTGATAGTTTTATCATCAACTCCAAAAACAGGTATCTACCACTGTCAGATTTAAGTGGAGAAGAGTCTCAGGTAGAATGAGGAGCAGGAAGTGTGTAGCACACTTCACCCGAGGCCAAGAAGCCTAGAAATGTAGAAATTGTTAGGAAGAAGAAAGTTCTGCGGTAAGTAGTAGCCATGGGCGAAGTGTAGGCCCTCAGTTACAGGAAAGTTTAGGAGCAACGTACCAGGCCACCAGTATCTTCAAGCCAAATGCAGGCTAAGTCATGTGATAGGTCTTAGGGTCTTTATGTAAGGACTTTACAAAAGAGGACCATGTAGTGATAGTGGGTGGAGTGGGAAACAGTTTGGACAGGGATGGGGCATATGACATAGGTGGTGACCTGGACAAGATAGCTTCCCTGACTCATGATACCAACATACACATTGTTGAGCTGTTCCGGCATCATGATCGACCACACCTTGATGGAGTTGTGGGGTTAGGAATGGCTCTGAGGGCAGCCAACTTTGCTCATGTTTCTCTGGTGCCCGTTGGGACTATCAACAGATGGGGTTTCACTAGGCATGGCCTACATCTAAACAGGACTGGGAAGAGAAGGGAAGATTGGCATAGCTGATTCATGAAAGTCTATGGGGGTGGATCTTGGGCCACACATGGTCAAATACCTGTCATCATGGGTAGGAAAAGTAAGTCCTTTTTAGGATAAATCCAGACAACAGGTTCCCCTGTCTAAAGAGTATCTCCAGCAGTTTAAATAATACTGAAACAATCACTCACAATAGAGATTTTAACACTCCTAATACCACACATAGCAGATGCCACAAAGAAAAACAAACCACTGGAAAGAGTAACAAGAGGCATTTCACAGACTTAACAATCCTCCATCAAAACATGCAATCAATAAAAAATAAAATACAGCTATTAGAAGTTGAGCTCCAGTCTTTGAACTGCACAGTAGTTTGTGTTACTCAGCACTGGTGTAGAGACACAGAAATCCAACATGTAGTATTAATATTGTACGAAAGAGCAAACTCTTACTGCAGAACTGCTTCAAGGGGTGGAGGATCATGCATTTATATCAGAAAAGGAGCACAGTTTGTAACACCATAGCTTAGACACTACATACCTTTTGTTGATTCATTTGGATTTCTATTTTGTTCAACATCCCATCGTTGAACTTCTGTAATTAGTGTACGATTAATTCAGTATTGTAATGAAGTGTAATCTCAGTAATATGTACAATATGAGCAAATGATCTTTTTCTTCCTCATATAATATCTTTGGTTATCTTTAAGATTAAATAATTTTATTTAAATAATTTTGTGTAGAACTACCAATATATGCAAATGTTCTGTTTTATTTAAAATGACTGTTTGCTGTTATGTAAACTGCTGACCTTCACGTAGGGTTCTTAGTTATTTTGTATGTGAAAGGTGTTGTGGTTCCCCTTGAGAATGGAACTGTGTAGCACGCGCAAATTGTGGTTGGCCTAGGTAGAAAAGGTGGAACAAAGAGTCAGTCGGGGACGAGCTACCAAACTATCAACTGCTCATGTAAAAGGTGTGTATTGTGCTGGTCCGAGAGAGGCTTTTCCTGACGCTTTCCAATGCCTCGGGTGGATGGATAAAGAGCTGGAACTATTCTGGAATTAGTATCTATCATCGCTACCAAGAAATGACAGAGTTCAGCAATTCTACCTGCAAATCCACCTATCAACATGCAATCGCCACCACATTGCACAATCACTGTAATGGAACACTATACTAATGTACAGTGAAGGATCAGTTCATAGGATGTTATAGTGTACCCAAATAAAAGGTAAAATTTGACTGAACTCTTGTACCTACCATGATTTACACTTAGTCACATATCCACTTAGGATCCATCCCATGCTAAAGTGTTTGTCGTGTGTCCTTTATTGAAGGCATATTAAAATTAATATGGCAATAGAGTGTGCTAAAATTAATATTGTTTGTTGAAAGGATCTTACAAATATCTCAAATTTGTGTTTCACTGCAGTAAAAGTTCAGAACTGCAACTGTTGAGAGTTATATGTTCATGCTGGCTAAGTACTTGTTTCTCTAGGGTATTGAAAGTGTGTTTACTTTGCTCTGCTACAGTGGTCAAGATTAAGGGCCCCCCTCTATAGAAAGTAGTTCAAATGCACCAAGTTACTTAATTAAAGAAAGTTTTAATTACTCTTGCTATTCAAGTCAAATTCTGTACAATACTGGATTCCTCTTGTGTATTAAAAGTGCATATTAATGTTATAATAGGATCAACAGTTTGTCTATTGTGCTTGTGCTAGGTAACAAGTAACAGAAAAACCACTATCTATGAAAACAGTAACTTCTTTATTAAAAGGACAGTGAGAAGTAATTTGTTAGTGAACTCAATTTAATTTTCATTCTAAGTAGAAAGGTGTTTGGTAGTGTGCAGTAACTAAATTTGCTGTGAACCATATCCATATTTCATATCAGATTGGAATTTGTTTGAAAAGTAATACTAAACCTATGTCCAATTTACGATTCTACAGTGAATTTTAATAGTAGTGTTATTGAGACCATTCAGTTTGACTAAGTCCTCAAGGTAATAGTATGTTTTGTTATCTGTTATATTTATGGAAACAGTTTGTTCTGATCTGTTACCTCCAAACTTAACGTGAACATATTGTATTCAGGTGCCACAGTTCATTGCACTCACGTGTGGCAAAGTATAGGTTGTGTTTGTCCGTTGAAGTTACTCATACCTACTTTCTTGAACAAGAAAGTCAATCATTCTTTTGCCTAATTAGGCTGGCTACCATTTTCTTTATTCTTTGAACAGTGTAGCTAGGTAAAATATTGTTTGTTACTGTTTAAATATTTATGTAATTCTGACTTTCACTTCCGATAAGCCACCTCCGTTAGGTACAACATGATCAACATAACAAAATTCCTCTCGGAGGGTAACACTGCTCTGTTGCTTTATACCATAATTGCTTTAATAAGATAATTTTATTTCACGACCCGACTCCAACTTTAAAGTTATGGTATAACAGTAGCGGACAGTAGTGTTACAAGTTCAAATCAAGACCTAACCTCAGTACAGTACGTGAAGACAAACACTTTGAAATATCAGCTATTGAATTAACATGGCTTGATATCACCAAGAAATTAATCATTTTGTGTGTGTATAGATCTCCCAGTGGTAGTGTGGACACTTTTTTCAATAAATTAACAGAAGTTCTAGATAAAGTCTCAAGTACAAAGGTCAACATAATTCTGGGTGGGGACATTAACATCAACACTAATATTATAAATCAATCCAGCAGCACCCTCATAAATATCCTTCAAAGTTTTGGCATGTCCCTATTGGTTAATAGTGCAACAAGGGTTACTATAATGACTGCATCAGTAATTGACCATGTGGCCACAAATATGGACAGGTAAAAATGTGATGTAGCTGTAAAAGAATAACAATTGTACAATCAGGCATCAAATCATTCCCTAAACTACAAGCCAACAAACGACATCTATCAGAAATCAAAATAAAAGATCTTTCAAAAGAACTAGCAAAACAAAGCTGGGATGAAGTGTGTAAGGAAACCAATGTGAGTATGAAATTCTCTAAATTCTCCACATTATTTAAATTGAATTTTGAAAAGGCATTTCCAGAAGTATGCATATCTGTATCAACATCTCACAAAAACAGATAGACAACAGCAGGCATTAAGAAGTCCTCCCAAACACTTAAATACCTCAATTCCATGAAAAACAGTCACAATGATCCCGAATTCTTAAATTTCTACCATAGATAAAAAAGATCTATAGGAAGGAGCTGATTGCTCCAAAAAAGTCATTTAATGACAAAATAATGTATAATGCAGAGAATAAAAGCAAAGCAGTCTGGGATGTTATAAAAAAGGAAACGGGGAGAGGCAAACAAACACAGAGTAACATCTTGCTAAGGGAGTGGGATAAGGTAATAATTGATCTACAACATTTAGCAAACTATGTAAATGAGCATTTTACTTACAACCGCAGAGAATGAAGTCAATAAAACTGTTCAAAAACTAAAAAATAAAAAGTCAGTAGACTTAGATGAAGTACCGATGTGTGTACTGAAACAATGCATAGATATTATACGAGGCCCCTTAACAACTATGATAAATGGATCCTTTACACCAGGGACATTTCCAGAGCTGTTAAAACAGGCAAGAGTTGTACCTTTGCATCAGGAAGGATATGCAGAAGACATAGAACATTACTGGCCCATTTCCCTGCTGTCACCATTCTCAAAAATAACAGAAGCAATTATAAAAGACAGATTAATGAATTACCTGAATAAATACAATCTTTTAAAGTGAACCACACTTTTGTTTCCGAAGTGGCAAAAATACGGAGTCAGCCATAGAAGAATTAAAAAAAGTTCTACTTGATAATCTTGACAAAGATGAATGTGTCACAGGCATATTTTTGGATCTGTCTAAGGCCCTTGTCTATTTAAAAAGGCAGATAAAAAGTACTTGTTATGCAGTACATTTTATACATTGAAGGATTACTTAGATAAAACAGAGTAGGGGTTTGGTAAGAAAAAATGTTATAGAAATAAATAATAATAATAATAATGATTATAAAACATCCAACATTCCATATAATACCTTCACACTAGGTTATTTTCCTTCTTTTTTCCTTTTCTAGAAAAACAAACCCCCAAGTTATGCATAGCACAATACTAACACCCCTTCCTCTTTCTGAGCTCAACATCTCACTCATTATAGAGGGATGCTCACTCAGTTTTTCAGGATAGCAAATTGGAAGCTGCGGTGCAGAAAATGGCCCAGAGATCACCAGTGTGTGTGTGGTTTTGTGCGTAGTGAGTGAAGGGTTATGAAACAATGTGTATATAGCATGTGCAGTGACTGATAGTGAGATATGAGTGAACAGTGTGGCATTACGTTATTTAATAGGTTATTTGTAAAAGAAAGTATTGTATACCAGGAGTAAATCTAATGATGTCTTAACTAGAAGTCTGTAAATGTATATGAATTGGTCTAAACCTGTAAATACTTTGACGTGTCCTATATCCTCGTAAAAAGAGTACTACTACTACTACTACTACTACTACTACTACTACTACTATCTAGTTTTTTTTAAGTGTTTGGAAATTGGACAGATCCCTGTTGTGTACACAATGTGCCCCAACTACTTGATTTCTGGGCACAAAAATGTGTTCTTAGACAGACTGCATTTCAAGGAGAATCTTGCACGTTGTTGAAAACGTGTTCAAGATTTTCATTTACAGTCTTCCTGATTGGCACTTGTGATGATGTCATTTAAATAATGTACCCAGAAAGGAACACGATGATGCCAGCTGTTTGTTAAAACTCTGAAACATTAATGGGGAACTGTTTATTCCAGCTGGCTGCTGCTGATTTGGTTTAATGGTACCCTGAGATAATCATCTGCTAGATCCAGTTTCAAAAAGCATTTTACTCTAGTGACCCCAGTTAACAGTTCTTCAAGTCATGACCATAAACCCTAAATGTCCATACTGTGTCTTGATAGTGGCATTCTTAATAGCAAACTGTTCGTCTTATATGTTGCTATGTTCCTTTGAGACCCCATCAGAGGTCAACAGAAAAAATGAACAACAAGTGTTCTAGGTGAAACATTCATGCTGACAACATGAGACAGACAAATGAATAAAAAGTAAACAGATTCCACAGAGTGGTCAACTGAGTAACCAATACAATGTAATATGTAGTACAGACAATCAGGAGTCAGTAAAGATGGCTATAAATATACAACAGAAACTAGCAACAGGTTGATGGATCACTGACCATGGAGCCATATTTATCTCAGCCACGGTGAGAGATACTGGCTACAGCATTCACATGAAGTATGGATGGCATTATCTGGCCACTGTAACACTTCACAGGTACTGCCACTACCTATTGGCCATCTCAAGTGGGCTTCCACATTCACTGGACTGGGATACCATAAACAGGCTAAACACTGCTTAATTGAGATATATGAATGTAAGTTCACTGTACAGTGCAGACCAGGATATGTGTTACTCAATTTGTGTAATTCTTATAATGGCATGTTCCGAGGTACTAAATTTGCTGAGTCACAAAACGAAAATCCAAATGCTGTTAAGGCATCCATGTAAAGTGCATTCACCATATCAAGTCCCTTTATTACTTAACTGCAGGTGTCTATTGAATGCTTTATACTCTGCATCTACACTGAAGTGCCAAAGAAACTGGTATAGGTATTTGTACTGAAATACAGAGATATGTAAACAGGCAGAATATGGCACTGTGGTCAGCAACGCCTATATGAGACAACAGGTGATGGCGTAGTTGTTAAGATTGGTTACTGCTGCTACAATGGCAGGTTATCAAGATATAAGTGAGTCTTAACGAGGGTGTTATAGTCGGCTCACCAGCGATGGGACATATCATCTCTGAGGCACCGATGAAGTGGTGATTTTCCCGTATGACCATTTCACGAGTGTACTGTGAATATCAGGAATTCAGTAAAACATCAAATCTTCGACATCACTGTGGCCAGAAAAAGATCATGCAAGAACAGGACCAACAACAACTGAAAAGAATTGTTCAATGTAACAGAAAAGCAACCCTTCTGCAAATTGCTGCAGATTTCAATGCTGGGCCATCAGCAAGTGTCAGCATGCGAACCATTCGATGAAACATAATTGATATGGGCTTTTGGAGCCAAAGGCCCACTTGTGTACCCTTCATGACTGCGTGAAACGAAGCTTTACGTCTCGCCTGGGCCCATTAACACTGATACTGGACTGTTGATGACTGAAAACATGTTGCCTGGTTGGAAGAGACTCATTTCAAATTATATTGAGCAGATGGAAGTTTACGGGAATGGAGACACCCTCATGAATCCATGGACCTTCATGTCAGCGGGGGCTGTTCAAGCTGGTGAACGCTCTGTAATGGTGTGGAGCATGTGCAGTTGGAGTGATATGGAACCCCTGATACATCTAGATACAACTCTGACAGGTGAGACGTACATAAGCATCTTGTCTGATCACCTGCATCCATTCATGTCCACTGTGCATTCCGACAGACTTGGGCAATTTGAGCAGGACAATGCAGCACCCCACACATCCAGTATTGCTATAGAGTGGCTCCAGGAACACTCTTCTGAGTTTAAACACTTCGACTGGCCACAAAACTCTGCAGACATGAACATTATTGTGCATATAAGGGATGCCTTGCAACATGCTGTTCAGAAGAGATCTCCACCCCCTCATACTCTTATGGATTTAATGACAGCCCTGCAGCTCAAAAAAGAGTTGCTGGCATCATAGGGGAGGTTTTTTTTGTGCCTCTTAGTATTTGTACATCGAAATAAATTATGCAAAAAGAGTCTGAAGAGTAAAACTGAGATACGGCCAGTAAATGCAGGCAGTAGTGTAAATATGATCATTCAGCTAAAAATTAGACATGTGCACATTTTCCTTCATATTTTAGTAGTGGAGTATAATTTTCCAAGTCAATGCAGGAGCAACCATGTCTTTGATCAATATAGCCATTTCTTAAAAATTACACTGCTCGCCTCTGCAACTTGATAGCAGTTCCCTCTTAGGCTGTGACAATAACAGGAGTCCACCCTGAAGATCAGTCACTCTACGCTGAAGAGCCAAAGAAACTGGTACACCTTCCTAATATCAGTAGGGCCCTTGCAGCATGCAGAAGGGCCGCATCATGACGCAGCATGGACTTGACTAATGTCTGAAGTAGTGCTGGAGAAAATTGACTTTTACAATGTGTATGTTAAACAGCATGCCGACAAATCAGAACACACATGTAAGCAAGAAGTTAATCATTTGTGGAAGGAAGCTAGGATGAAATTCATCAGTAAGAATTCTCAGAGTGATTATACAAATCAAGATATTGAAAAACTGCGTAATTATATTGTTCAAAGGAAGGTACAAACATTCTTGTCTTTCATCTGCAAAGTAAGTAAAGGTTCAATATATATGATATATTAATAAAAGGTCAACTTTTTAAGTATCTGTCAAAACAGTTAATACCATTTTTGTGTAGCCTTTTTGTGCATCTATCTCTGTTTGCATGTCCCTTTTCATACTACTCATAGTTGGTGTGTTACCAACAAAATATTTTTAGATATGTGTTAAAAACACTGTTTAATACACTTTCTAGATAAAATAAATTTTTATTAAAGTGTTTCAATCAATGTTTAAAACAAATTTAAAAAAGTAATTTTTACATACTGTTACCCGACTACAGGGTAAATCTGACATGAGGGGTACAGAGGAAGGGTCCAACCACATGCCACCAATTGGGGAGGAGAGGCGGGGGTCGAAATTAAAATAAACGAAAATAAAAAACCTTTCATGTAATTAATGGACGTCTCCTTGTAAAAATGGGTGCGCACAAAATAGCTGCGTTAACCCTGTTAGCAACTGTCAAAGAACAGCGGAGGAAATCGCGAAGATGATTCTGGAATCATCAATGCCTTGAACAGTGAGGAGCACTGTACAACGTATATACTAGTAGAAGTCATTCTTTAACTTAACTGAATCTTCATCCCATTTTTTGTTTTAAACTGAATGTAGTTATACTGTGTAATGTCAGCTTGCACACACATAATACCCATATTCTCAATGTTGCACAGATTACAATCACTCTGAAGTAATGTACTTCACCATATAGATTACTTTCTGACGTAGATTGGCAGCATTTGGAGTTGTGGCTGCTGGGTAAATGTTCCAGTCAGTGGTCTTTGTAATAAGAATTGGAACAAATATATTATGTACAATAAGTAACATCAGATACAGTAATCAGAAATATGCAGAATCTTTTAGAAAACAAAATGATTTAGAAGGAAGTAGATAGAAACCTACTGCCACATGCTTTACAGTTCACAATGCTATCAACTTAGCTACAAATTCAACTTGGCCTCTGTATATGGTATACACTACCTACGGATTATATCTATAGATGTCATTACTATGAGAAATTGTATCAAAATGACACAATTTTGATGTATCATCATTGTGCCCTTGACTTAAATGGTATACTTTCATAGCACACAAATTACAACAGTAAAAACATCAAATAGAGGAAGCCTTTATCTGCTGATATGTAGTTGTCTTCATTTTATTACAACAAATCATAGCTAAAATGATGACTCAATTTGCTCATTTTTGAAACAGCTTATACTCACACCATGTGCTCTATGATAAAGAAATCCCGTCTCATCATACTATATGGCAGCTCATATGTGCAGCTTGTGATATAAAACAATATCACATCTCCAGAACGAGATTTTCACTCTGCAGTGGAGTGTGCGCTGATATGAAACTTCCTGGCAGATTAAAACTGTGTGCCGGTCCCAAGTTCGGTTCTCAGTCCGGTACACAGTTTTAATCTGCCAGGAAGTTTCAATATCACATCTTGTTGGCCACACTCCTATCCAAGAGGCAAAATTCTGACATCCCATATTCTTCACTTCACAATCCAGAGTGTAGTGGAATGCAGAATTCCATGATTGCTGTGACGTCACCAGCTCCTCGTCCATGTGTGTTTCCACATTCTGTGAATGGATGGCTTTAGGAAAATGGCAACGTAGGATGAGAAGGAACACTATGTGCACTCAGTGGGTGTCCTTGTGAGCAGCATTAAACATGTTGCATAGACTATTCCAGTAGTCATTGAGGGAACAGGATACAACCATCAGCAGATTATGGCAAATGTAGGATAAACTATGCCTCTTGTCTGCACTACAAGGTCATGCAGGGATCATTCCAGTGCATGGCAGTGAAGGCTGAGAATACCACACTTGCTCATTGAGTTTCAATGAATCTCACAATCTGCAGACTGCCCCGAGAATAGATCTGGTTCTGAGACGAGTGGAATACTTGGACCAGGTACTTGAAATTCTGAGACAAGCTGGGCTGTGACTTTCGAGACTTATCCCAAATGGTTGAGATCTGCACAGCACCCCAAAATTGGTCAGGCATGTACTACATATCCAGAACCTGTACTCAGGTAGCTGTATGTGGAGTGCAACAAGTTTTTATTTTATTTTTTTTAAATTTTTTTAAAATTTTAATAATTGAATGGCAACAAATAGACCTGGTCTCTTTGAGAACGTCCACATCAAAACTGGTTATCAGTGACCCTGAGGCATTTATGGCACAATGATTACCAATGTAAAAAGGGCAGCTAAAACAAGCAGAAAGATATATCTGTTCAGTAAACTAGATAACAAAAACAGTAAAACAGTTATGTCATATCTTAATGAGGAACTTGAAACTTTTATCACAGGACAGGAGCATGTAGAGTGTAGAGGAACTATGGCTCATGGAGGAGGAGGAGGAGGAGGAGGAGGAGGAGGAGGAAGAAATTAGTGTTTAACGTCCTGTCGACAACGAGGTCATTAGAGACGGAGCACAAGCTCGGATTAGGGAAGGTTGGGGAAGGAAATCGGCCATGCCCTTTCAAAAGAACCATCCCGGCATTTGCCTGAAGTGATGTAGGGAAATCACGGAAAACCTAAATCAGGATGGCCGGATGTGACTATGGCTCATGTTTAAAAAATAGTTGACCATGCACTGGACAGATATGTACCCAGTAGAACAGTTCGTGATGGTAGGGTCCCTTCATGGTATATACTCACTGTACAGAAACTTCTAAAGAAACTGACTACTGCATAACAAGTGTAAGACAAAACATAGGGGTACAGACAGAGAGATGCTGAACGAAATTTGTTTAGCTGTGAAGAGCTCAATGAGAGAAGCATTCAGTGACTATAGATATCAGTGTCAGAGGTTCTGAAAAACTGCTAAAATTGTTGAAGTTGAACAAAGCTCTAAAGCCTAGTAGAATCTCTATCAGATTCTATACTGAATTTTGGGCTGAGTTAGTCCTCCTTTTAACTGTAATCTACCACAGATTCCTTGAACTAGGAAAACTGCCCAGCAGCTGGAAGGAAGTACAGGTCAAACCTGTCTACAAGGAAGGTACCAGAAGTGATCCACAAAACTGCTGTCCAATAGCCTTGACATAAATTTGTTGTAGAGCCTTACAACATATTTTGAGCACAAACAAAGTTAAGCATCTCGAACAGAATGACCTCCTTCATGCCAATCAGCATGGATTCTGAAAACACTGATCATGTGAAACCCAACTTGCACTTTTCTCACGTGACATACTGAAAGCAACTGATCATGGCAGTTAGGTAAATGCATTATTCCTCATTTTTTTCAAAAGTACCCCACCTATGTTTGTTACCAAAAGCATGATCCTATGAGGTATCAAGATAAATTTGTGACTGGATTGAGGATTTTTTTTTTTTTTTGGGATGACACAGAAAGTTATCCCAGATGGAGAGTCATCAACAGATGTAAAAACTTAGGGTGTGTCAATGGGATATGTGCTGCGACTCGGCCTGTTCATCTATACTACTATATGAAGAGAAGTTTTGATGTGGTTACCAAAAATCTTGAAAAGTATGTGACCAATTTGCTTAAAATTTTTACATGACACTCTAATGAACATTCAGTTGTGTATAAGCTATAATATATAAATATGTATGTAACATATAAAAAGGAAACATTGTTACTAAAATTTTTGAAAAATACTTGCCTGATTTACTTCAAATTTCTACACAATACTCTAATGAACATTCGGACAGACAAAGGCCATATTCTTTTAATGATGTATATTATATAACCATGCATGTAATATATAAAGTGGAAAATTGTTATGAAAAATCTAGAAACGTTCTTGACCAATTTACTTCAAATTTTTATGGGATTCTCTAATAAAAATTAATACAAAAATAGGGTGTATGTTTTTTTAAACAACAATGTATAGATTTTAATATAAAACAGGGGGCGTATTTATGGTTGATCAGCTTATGATTAGAATACAACAGAATCTGAATAGTCCAAATCTTTGTAGTCCTACCAATTCACTGATCATAATTTTATTACATACTGTCAATTAAACTACTGTCTTCACAGATCCAGCAGCAGAAGAGGTGTGTCTCATACATCTACCAATGATTTCAACCAAATTTACCCATTCATTTTCAGTGACTTCAATTCCCAATCAAGGTTTGATTTGCAATAACAATAAACAAGGCTTGAGATCAGAGAGAGGGGTAAGAGGACGGAGAAATAGACGTGGGGGGGGGGGGGGGGGGGAGGGAGGGCAGGGAGATATGGATAATAGACAGAAGGGAAGAGAGGACTGATATATAGAGGAGGGAGGAGGTGATGGACAGGGAGAGGGGAAGGTCGTGTTGTACAGACAGAGGGGGGAGGGAGAAGGAGCGGATAAAAAAAGAGAGGGAGGAAGAGAATATGGGCAGAATGAAAGGGGGGGGGGGGGAGCTTGGGATATTTATCAATTCCCATACACATTTAGCAATTGTGAAGCATTGCCAGGTTTGCCAGTGTTGTACCTTAATGACTTTGCAGACAATATCAATAGTAACTTGACTTTTTGCAGATGATGCAGTTACCTACTGTAGTGGCCTCAAAGGTTTCTGGTGATTCTGTGGAAGTCTAGTAGTATAGCACTGCAGAGGACGGAGGCAGCTGGTGGGTGCATTACATCAGCATCCTGCTTGCAGCAACAGAACTATATTCATTCTGAGGCAGACCACACACATGTTGCTGCAGCAGGGTTAGCCAGGGAATTACTACACTTTTAGGCCAGGATACTGTTTGTCCTGTAGGTGGCCCAAAGTGGTACAACATCATAACAACTGAGCTATTGACTTGTACACAAACTCATCAATTTCAGATAAAAGTATGAGCAATCCAACAGGACCTGTTGGGACTAGAGGACTACACTGTGTGACGACGGAACATGGATCAGCCAGCAGCTACCATCAGTTTGGGCCTTTGCCATTTCGTGGTCATCTCTTGGTACTTATCCTTTGCCTGGGTCTCAGTACTGTATCACATAGGGGGCCTTCTCCTGTGCCAAAGCAGCAGCAGCAGCAGATTACTACCTAAGGGGACAGCAGGTTGACTCCAGGGCCACACTGTCGCTCACATGTCTTCGTTGGTGGAGGTGCCATGGCACCTCGTGCTGCTGTTTGTCAAAGTTAAACTTCTCACAGAGATGCTGGCTTTCCCTGCCAGCATTCTTGCCATCTGCAGCACCACTGATGCCACTAGTTTGCCATCCGGTCTGCTGTACTGGGTCGCGTATTGATAAGCTGGGCACACGGCACACCCACAGGCCACGCAGACACTGCCAAGACACTGCACGCAGCAACCGACCATGTGCCGAGAGGGGGCATGGCCACTGCACCACGGCGGCCACCTGTAGCTAAATGAATCATAGTAAGGAACTTGTCTTACTACTGTTTCACTGAAGTCACCAACGAGCAGACGGGGCTCGAGGTGGAGATCAGATCTGCATGCAGCAAGGAGTTCCATCACAGTGTAGTGAGTGAGAAAACTGTTGCTGTTGTTGTGCGTGCGGATATGGCAGAGATGAGATCTAGACAAGACGTACATCATAATTTGAGGGTTACTTAGTTCAGGCCAACAGAACCAGTTAATGTATTGTGGTTTGTTGGTAATTGTAAGGAGACTATTTACAGCCTGTTAGACGTATGCACTTTAACTTTCTAGGGCATACAGCGCCATGTGCACTAATCTTCACCCTCCACAATTTCTTGTTTCTTGCAATTTCCTTAAGTTCTTAACAATATATTCCTTCCCCTGGAACTCTCGAGATGCCATATTTCCCTCTATGTGCCTATCTACCAACTGTTACTTTTCCTGTTAATGAAGTGGTGGGCAGTTCTTTCAACCATCATTTACAAAATCCATGTAGTTTTATATTAATATCCAATGCTGATGACACTTCCTCCGAGATGATATATTCATACTACTGGAATTCTTTGTACAATATTACTGCGCAACAATGATTGAGCAAATTTATTTTACGTATGGCACATACACGGGATTTGAATCCTGGTGTCTACCAAGGGGTTTTCATTTTCTGCATGACCTGAATAAGTTTTGTTGTTCATTAAATAAGCACAAAGTGTGTGCTATGTTGCAGCTGTGGAGAGATGCTTAGCTGCACTTCTCCAATAAAATAACAGTAGAGATTTGTTTTGCATCAAAATACCTGGTTTTATTTCCAGTGATCGCTGTAGAAAGCAAGAAGCTTCTATCATCAAATGATTTTGTAAATAACATTCAGCAATCTGTAGATAAACTTTTGCTAATAATCCATTGAGAAGTTCAGTTGCTTTCAGTTTATAACAATCTGCATCTCCACTGCTCGTTAGATTCAGAATGCATCCAACTACAGCCTCCATGGACCTGGAAAAGAAATAAATAAATGAGAAACATACCATTAAAATACTTGAAAATTATTTTTGTAATTGCTTGAACTATGAAATAACATCTAGGCTATTTAACTATTTAATAATTTCATGAATCTTAAGAGATTTTTATCTGCATTACTACTTCAGATCAACAAGAGTATGACCTTGTGTTCTGATAGCTATGAATTACTGAAAGTAACCAATAAAGTGCATGCATAGTATGAGATAGTCTATTGCTTGTCAGTATAAAGGAGAGGGTATAGTGTCTGGTGTATGTCAAGTGTAGTCACAAGAGAAACCCTTTCACACTTTATCCTTCTCTTCACTGAAGCTGCTCTTTTTGTAGGACCATAACTCCTTAGCTCACTGAAATTTTCTTAGTGGTGAGGTTATTCCTTATTTTTCACCCCTTTTCTTTCTGATCAAGTAACGAAGCTATGATAGAAGGGGTTTCAGTAGAGTAACCTAGTTTTCCTCACATGTTGGACCATCAGCTGACTCACCCTAAATGTTTGCTGGTGGTGTACAAAAACTAAACTGGTGGAAGGGGGTGGGGGAGAGGGGAGGATGGGTAAGCAGATGTGTTAGTTCTTGTTATAACCTTTAATCACTAATAATTGCATGGATATTCAAACACACTCACTTAGAAACAATAGCTGGTTTCATGATAACAACTCAGTATTTCTTATTCGACTGCCGTGCCGCATTGTTAAACGTCGTGGCACTGTCACAACAGTTCTAGCACTGCTGGCCTCTTTCTCTGTGGAAGCCACACACCACAGAGTATGTGCACTGTAAATAACATAGTTCATGGGAAAACTGCGACTCTAAAATCCATATCCAGACCATATTCTAAGATGATGTGAAACATTAGTTTAAGGTACAATGGTGCAATGGAAGACATTAATAGGAATTTTAGTTACTAATAAATCTGGAAGTACATTAATATTCTGCAAACAATTGTGAAGTGCATGGCAGAGAGTGCTTCCCATTGAGCCAGTTGTTAGGATTTTATCCCATTCCAGTCACATATGGAGTGTGTGAAGAATGATTGCTCAAATGCCCCTGTGAGCACTGTAATTAGTCTAATTTGTCTTCGTGATCCCTGTGGGAATGGTATGTATGGTTTTGTAGCATGAGGTGTCCATTAAGTCCTGCTAAAATTTCAAAATTCAAAAAATCAGATCTTGGAAACTATTACATAGAGAGAATCATGGTTTGTTGTAAAGCACGTAGCAGCTCTTGTCCACTGTCCTTTGTTGTTGAATTGACTTGTGGTCGGTACCATCAGCAAAAACAAGCACAATCAGGTGGTTCAAAAACTTTAGAGAGTGAAGCAGTGAATCAGTGTCTCACACAGTTTAGTGACCGTGTAGGGAGCAGATTTACATCAACATACACCCGCCATAAGTCATTGTATGGTGAGTGGAGAAGGATACCCCATGCCACAATTAGTCATTCCCTTTCCTGTTTCACTCGCAAATAGGGTAAGGAACAAATGGCTGTCTATATGCCTCTGTATGAGTCCTAATTGTTCTTATCTTTGTGGTCATTATGCAAAATGCACATTAGTGGTAGTAGACTTGTTTTGCAGTCAGCTTCAAATGCTAGTTCTCTAAATTTTCTTAATACAGTTTTTTGGAAAGAATGTCACTTTCCCTCCAGGGATTCCCATCTGAGTTCCCAAAGCGTCTCTGTAATACTTGCGTCCTGTTCAAACAACTTAGCAACTGATCTCGGAATTTCTTTTACGTCTTCCTTTAATCTGACCTGGTGCAGTTCCCCAACACTCGAGAATTACTCAAGAATTCCATATAAACAGATGTCGACCATTCGCCTTCCCTACAACAAGCTTTATGTGCTCATTCCATTTCATATCACACTGCAACATTACACTTTCATATTTAAACAATATAACTGTATCGAGTAGATCACTAATGCTGTATTCGAAAATTGCAGTTTTTTTCCTACTCATCTGCATTAACTTACTTTTTTTTTAAAATTTAATTTAGAGGTAATTGCTATTTATCACACCAACTATAAATTTTGTCTAAGTCATCTTGTATGCTCCTTTAGTCACTTAGTGATGACAGCTTCCCGTACACCACAGCATCATCAGCAAACAGCTGCAGATTGCTGCCCACCTTGTCCACCAGATAATTTATGTATACAGAAAATAATAGTGGTCCTATACCACTTCCTTGGGACCCTTGTCTCTGATGAACACTTGCCGTCAATGGTAACATGCTGGAATCTATTATTTAGGTAGTTTTCAAGTCACTCACATACCTGGGTACACATTCTATATGCTTGTAACTTTGTTAACAGCCTGCAGTGGGACTGCATGTCAAATGCTTTTTGGAAACCTAGAAATATGGTATGGTAAGCTGAGTTTCGCACAAGCGATGCTTATTGGTGGACATAAGCTTTTTGGTCTCAAGGACATTTATGATATCTGCACTCAGAATATGTTCAAGAACTATGCAACAAACTCCTGTTAAGGATATTGATCTGTAATTTTGTGGGTCTGTTCTTTTACCCTTCTTATACACAGGAGTCACCTGTGCTTTTTTCCAGTCACTTGGAACTTTGTGCTTGGTGAGAGATAAATGCACGCTAATTAAGTGCCAATGCATCTCAGTACTCTTTGTAAAATGGAATTTGGATTCTGTCTGGACCTGGCAGCTTATCTGATTTCAGCTATTTTAGTTGTTACTCTATGCCGGGGATGCCTATTACTATGTCACCCACACAGAAGTCTGTGTAAAGGTCAAATGACAATATGTTTGTACGATTCTCCTGTGTGAACGATTTCTTAAACACAGTTTTCCTTTTGTTGTCTTCTGATGCCACACCAGACTGGTCAACAAGTGACTGGATAAAAGCCTGAGACCCAGCTAGCGATTTTATACAGGACTAGAATTTTCTTAGGTTATTTGCCAGATCTTGTGCTATGGTAGTACAGTGGTAGTTTTTATATGCTTCATGCATATATCTTTTTGCAGACACACGAATCTTACTAATCTTTGCTGGTCATCATTTGTGCATTCTTGTTTTAACCGAGAGTGCAACAGCCTTTGCTTCCTCAGCATTCTCCAAACTTCAATGTTAAACCATGGTGGGTCTGCTCTGTCCTTAATCCACCTGCTAGGCACATACTTCTGCAGAGCACGATTTACAACCTGTTTAAACTTTGCCCAGAATTCCTCTACATCAGACATACTGGAACTAAATGATGCCCATTCGTTGCCTAAGGGAGATGCTAACAACTGCATATTTGCTCTTTCTAACAGAGTTTTTCTCCTAGCCCCCTCGACTAATTTATTAATTTCAGTAAATATAGTCAATATGATGACATCATGATCATTAATTTCAGGCCTGTTTGTAGCTACAGGGTCTATACAATATTTCCAATGCATGTGGGCTGTTGAGCTAGTTGCCCAAGACAGAATCTATAGATGTCTAGTCTACACTCGGCAGGTTAAACTCACCTCCAACTAGTGCTGTGTGATCTGGGTATTTACACACTACTGACCATACACTTTTTTGAATGACCCTAAAACTGTCACAGCAGAATTGAGTGGCCAGAAAAAACATCCTACAATTAACTTGATTTCATGTAGACCTGTTATACAGAACCAGATAACTTCACTGTCACACTCAATTTCAACTTCAACAAAGACAATATTTTTGTCAATTGCAGTGAACATCCTACTCCTATGGCATCTAATTTGTCTTTCTGATACACATTTGATGACTCGCTAAATATCTCAGAGCTTTTGACATCAGGTTTCAACAGCTCTCGGTCTCAAGAATAATCTGAGCATGATAACTTCCCTAGAGGGCAGTAAATTTGGGAACTTTGTTACAAACACTTCGACAATTTACTGACAAAATTTTGACAGTCAAAGTGTCTTTCTTCTGATCGTGGTCTGATTTTGCTATCTGCATATCGACTGGTGAGTATTCATCAGAGTACCTCAAACTACGGCCTAGCCTAAGAAACCACCGTTGCACCTATTTCCTTTGTGTAGTGCACTCCTGATCTATCAAGGGGAATCCTAAAATTCCCCACCTGATAACACAGATTCCATGTCATGCGCCATTCAGTGGAGAGGTGTTGGGATCTGTTTTATAGATCAAGGGTCCATTGCACAAAGCATGTAGCCAAACAGGTAGTAGGGGCTGTGCAGAGTGGACTGAGTGGTTTTGGAGGTTAGGGGTCTTTGGAAAATTGTTCAGTCCCAAAAGATGCAAACCAAACACAGGACATGGGTTGACCTCAGAAACATCAGTAACATAGTTGAAAATTGTTTCTGTTGTGTTAGGATAGAAACAGAACTACAACTGCTCACACAAAGCATTGAAGTAGGAATCGTTACAGACCCTGAAAGTTGGTCAGGCTGCAAATAAGTTCAGCCGAAGTTTTTGCCAAGGAACTAATGGTTTTCAGAAAGGATAAATTAAATTCAGGTGGTGGTGGTGGTGGTGTGTTCATTGCTGTTCTTGTAGCGAAACCGAAGTAGCTGGTTGCTGTGGGTTGGTATGGGTAGTGGTAATACTCATCAATGCGAATGAATTGGTTTCGTTTACCGACTGTCAGACTCAGAAGATATAATTCAAGGAAAATTTGGGTCTTAATTCAAAATGTAACCAACTCATACAGTTACAGTTGGTGGTGACTTCAATCTACAGCTGATATGTTGGCAAACATCTAACACCTGAAACTGTATTCAGTGCAATGCTTTCTCCAAAAATCAGTTTGAGTAATTAGTTCAGGACCCTACACAAAGTGTAAGCATCGCATAATGACAGAAGCCATGAGAGTAATGGAGATTCACCATCACTGGCCCCACATCAGGTGGAGGTGCGTGAGATCACACAAGTGAATGACCAAGGACAATGAGATATTGCAGGAGATGCCCCAGTACGGGGATATCACATATGCAATGTTTTTACAAACAATGACAAGCTCAAGACAACAATGACCAGTACTGTGATGACCTGAAGTTGTCTAAAAAGGCAGACAATCGGTGTCTCCTCACTGAGATAGCTGTGGAAGGAATTAAGATGATCATGACTGGACTCTGGATCAGAAGTGAAGAAGTGACAGCACTTTCGATGTCTTTCCATGCAAAACTGGTGGAAAATGGTAGTAAATTAGCTAGCTATCTGTACAAGGAATATAATTAATTTCCACTTTTGGGGCAAAAAGGAAAAAGGTAGAAAACCAAGTCTTAGTGTCGCTAAGCAACAGAAGTGGCTTCCGGGTGAATTCAATTGTCATCAGATGGTTGTCGTCAGTTTGTATAATTTGTAATGACATACTCTCAAGCAGAATGTTGATCATGGACTGGACCACTAGAACTGTGGTCAATTTGTTCAAAAATCCAATCGCATAGTGTGCAGAGAACACTAAGGGCACAATTAACTTAGTAACACGTAAGGAAGACAATGAAATTTTCACAGATGGGCCACGGGAGCTAAAAGGACATTTAGCAGAGGGAAAATGCATTTCAGATGAAGTCAGTCTGCCATTGGCAAGTTGTGATGGTAATGCCATGCACAAAGCTGACGAAAGAGAATCTGATGAACATGACAGGTTGTGGGTTAGTGATCCTCACACATGTACTTTTAGGATTTAGAGGGCAAGAGGCTGTTAGGGAGTATGCTCCCATGACACCCCACATTGCCCATGTGAGTGCAGAAGACACACTCCAAAGGGAACATAATAAAATGCAGGGAGAGATCACAGTTAGATGCTGTGAAAATAAATGCACCTAGATGTTGACAAAAGTTGAAGGTGAAGGTCCCACAGCAACTGATGATCTCATGTGGAGTGGAGTACACCAACACACAACAATGGAAATGGACGTAATCTGCTGAATTAGGGGCCCCTATCACTGACACCTATTTTCACTAGGTTTTTGAAAAATACACTATTACATGAGAAATATACTGACACCTCTAGATAAATGAGGAATTGGCCACTAGACATCACAAAAGGTGGACCCCACCAGTATTAAAGGATGTGGGGATTATCGTATTGTCTGTAGAGAAGCAGTAACAGCAGAACATGTTGATTGTGAGAGCTCGGTGATTTCAAACATGGACTAATCATTGGACATCACCTGAGGAACAAATCCATCAGGGACACTTACCACAAGGCTTACCATTTGGTTATCTGAGCACGCATCAAGTTTAGACCCAAACTAACATACATCGTCAACCATGTCTAAAACATGCACTTGTACAGTCATTATGTATATTCGTGTACAGAGGAGACATTTTAATTGAAAGTCACCCAATATTGACAGATAAATACAACATTACAGTGCTTGTGTTATTCAGAAGTATTATGCAATGTTCCTTCAGATGTGCATGCATGTCCGAAGGAACAGACACTGCAGTGACTATAGCTGTTATGAAATACAAGAAATGTATTCACAATTCCGAATATGGACAACCATCAGTTGTGTAACTGAATGACGACAATAAAAATTTGTGGTGGACCAGTACTCAAACCTGGACTTCCCGCTTATTGCGAGCAGTTGCCTTACCATTAGGCTATCCGATCATGCATCACAGCCAGACCCAAACTAACATATGTCGTCAACCACATGTCTACAACCTGCACTCGTACACTCGTTATGTACATTCCCATACAGGAAAGACATGCATGCATGTCCAAAGGCGCTGGCACTGTGATGACTACAGCTGTTACAAAATACATTCGCAGTTGTGAATATGGAAAGTCATCAGCTGTATAATGGAATGACTGCAATAAAAATTTGTAGTGAATCAGAACTTGAACCTGAATTTCCTGATTATTGCAAGCCTCGCCTTACCATTATGCTATCTGACCATGCATCACAGCCAGACCCAAACTAACATATGTCGTCAACCACGTGTCTACAACCTGCAGTCGTACACTCGTTATGTACATTCTCATACAGGAAAGACATGCATGCATGTCCAAAGGCGCAGGCACTGTGACGACTACAGCTCTTATGAAATTCATTCGCAGTTGTGAATATGGGCAGTCATCAGCTGTATAATGGAATGACGACAATAAAAATTTGCGGTGGACTAGTACTCAAACCTGGACTTCCCGCTTATTGCGAGCGGTCACCTTACCATTAGGCTATCCGATCATGCATCACAGCCAGAGCCAAACTAACGTATGTCGTGAACCACATGTCTAAAATGTGCACTCGTACATCCATTATGTATATTCCTACACAGGAAAGACATGCATGCAAGTGCAAAGGTACAGGTACTGCAGCGACTACAGCCATTATCAGACACATGAAATGTATTTGCAGTGGTAAAATGGAATGACAAGGATGAAAATTTGTGATAGGCTGGTACTCCAACCCGGATTTACCGCTTATTATGAGCATTTGTCTTACCATCAGACTATCTGGGCACCCATCATGGCCACACCAAAACTGACATATATAATCAATCGTGTCTACAACCTACACTCGTACATCTATTACGCATAATCCCATACAGAGGAGACATTTTGCGGATTTTAGTTACAAGTGTCTCCTCTGTACAGGACAACACATAATGGACATATGAGTGCAAGTTGTAGACACATGGTTGATGACATATATTAGATTGTGTCTGGCATGATGCATGCTCAGATAGCCTAGTGGTAAGGCGACCGGTCACAATAAGTGAAAATCTGGGTTCGAGTACCAGTCTGCCACAAATATTCACAGTTGTCATTCCGTTATACAGCTGTTAGTTGTCAATACCCGCAACTGTGAATACATTTCATGCGCTCATAATGGGCGAGATCACTGCAGCACCTGTTCCTTCCGATATGCATGTTCAAACGAAGATTGCATCATACTTCTAAAGAAAACAGGCTCTGCAATATTGCCAATAATGAAAGGTTACCAGGTGCAAACAGATAAGCAGGTAGGAGTAAATTACCCTCACTGAGTTTCCTTATAGGAGGGCTGTTCAATAAAGAATGATCGTAATTTTTTTTACAGTCATAATTTCTCGTGCTTAAATTTAATCTTATGATATTCTGTTAGCTTAATGTGCAACAAACACGCTGTAGTAGTTTCATTGTTGGGACTCCTGGTTTCCACCTGTGGGAGGTAGGCAAGGTCTGACATGTTCAGTATCGCCTACCCTGCAACGGAGGTAAAAAGTGTGGCACAATTTGTGGATTTGAAATTCTGCTTTTGTCGCAGAAAATCTACAGCTCAGGCAAATACAATGTTACAAGAGGCATATGGAGAGTCTGTTCTTCCCTACAGCACAGCTAGAAGATGGTTTAAAATGTTTAAAGAGGAGAGATAACCAATTTCAAAGGAAGGGGGACCTGGTCCTCCAGTTACTGCTCTTATGAAAGAAAACATTGACACTGCTGCTGTCATTGTGAGAGAGGATCGACGAATTACCTTAAGATAACTTTCTGAAATACTGAACATTTCACTGGGTGCCATCCACATGCCGGCGACAGAAAAATTACACATGATGTGTGTTTGTGCGCAATGGGTTCCTAGACTGTTGATTCCCGAACAAAAGGACATTCTCGTACAGGCCTGCATGCAGTTAAAGTTGATGTAATCACTGGTGATGAAACTTGGCTACATCATTTTGATCCTGAGAGCAAATAGCAAAGCTCAGTGTGGAAATCTCCTTCATCACCATCCCCAAAAACGCAAAAGTGGTTGCTTCTGCTAGGAAAGTTATGGTCATCTCATTCTTTTATATTCATGGAATGATTTATCAGCATGTTGTACCTGCACACACAACAGTAACTGGACAATACTACAGGGATGTCCTGAAAACATTGCAAGTCCATATCAGGAGCAAAAAACCGCATTTGTCTGAAGCAGGTTGGATGCTGCTCCACGATATCCCGCGTGGCTGCATATTGCCAACCCTCACCCTCCCTATAGTCCGGATTTAGCCCTACGTGACTTTTTTCTATTCCCTAACATGAAGAAACACCTTCATGCGAGGCATCATCAAACATCAGAAGCAGTGGTGAAGGGAGATTAATTTGAGAAGGACCATCAGAATTATGAGGATGAATAAAAGTATGTTGTAAAAAAAAAATTATTACCATTTGTTATTGAACAGCCCTCGTACAATCATATATAAAATGTAGATTACAATGGTATATGGTTGCCTTATCAAAAGTGAGCCTGTCTTAGGGTTTCCATGGGTTTCAGTTTCAGTATATGAGTATGGGGTCATTGTACTGCAGAGAAGAAATGAATCCAGAAACCTCTGCAATAAAGAAGGACACAGAATAGCTGCATGTGAGACCGTCGCTAGAGTAAAAGGGACTGGGCATGTTAATTTCTCGAAACTCTATCCAGAGTGCAGGCTAATGAGTCACGAAACTCTCACAGTTTTCTTGCAACCGTTACTGCAGTGCTGCCAAGCATCTAGCATGTATAAACACACTGCAAAATGACTGTATAGTGTATATGGAGTGTAGAAGCATGCTCAAAACACAAATCTACACTCAGTGTTTCACATTTTGAAGAATGTAATAATTTTCACTAAAACTTACTCAGAGGCATCAGAAGTCGAAATATTGAAATCAAATTATGAGGAATTGTCATTATTACTATCCCTGCCTCTAACCCGTACAATTTCTTGAAGTTGTGAGTGTGTTTGGTCCCTTAGGATTGCCTTTAAATATCCATATATGTACCATCCACAAGATTCAGGCTGCAGTTTTACGCAATAAGGGTTGGTAGCATTAAGTCACAAATTTTTGTTTCAATGATTTCAAGTAATGTGGAAACATATTTGAATTCAAGCTTTTAATTTTTTTCATATACTGTACATTATCTTTTTTGGCTGAATCATTCATTTGGAAAACACAAAGCCTTATGTCATTAACACTTTTGTACTGCTTTATGCCACACAAAAAAGCAGTAAACTCCTGAAGCAACTAAGCTTTTTCCATCAATGACAACGTCAGTGCCATCTGTAAATGACAGAAGTTTTTTTTTTATAGATTTTGATTTGAAACAGTCTGACTTTTTCCGTATTACAGAAAGTCACAGGGGAACCAAAGCCTGTAAATGCATGGAATGTTGGTACACTAAGACATAATGAGGATTCTAACTTTGATGCTGATTCTGTGCAGTTGATACAGTTAATTTCTTTATGGTTTTTTGTCTGAGAAACTTTATGCATATTGGCCAGCAAAATTCTTAAAACATCAATATCAGAGGAATTTACTAAAATTTTTGAAGTTCGTGGCGCATTGCTAACATGAAACATAATCTGTATATTGACTTCTTCATGTTGGCATTCATAATTTCTTCAGTGTTTACAAAATGATTTTCATTACAGAATGAGATTTTCACTTTGCAATGGAATGTGCACTGATATGAAACTTCCTGGCAGATTAAAACTGTGTGCTGGACGGAGACTCGAACTCGAGACCTTTGCCTTTCGCGGACAAGTGCTCAACCAACTGAGCTACCAAAGCATCACTCATGACCCGTCCTCATGCCAGTACCTCCTCTCCTACCTTCCAAACTTCACAGAAGCTCTCCTACGAACCTTGCAAGATTAGCACTTCTGTGAGAAAGAATATTGCAGACACATGGCTTAGCCGCAGCCTGGGGGATGTCTCAAGAATGAGATTTTCACTCTGCAGTGGAGTGTGCACTGATATGAAATTTCCTGGCTGATTAAAACTGTGTGCTGGACCAAGACTCGAACTTGGAACCTTTTGCCTTTTGCGGACAAGTGCTTCTGTGAACTTTGCAAGGTAGGAGACGAAGTACTGGTGGAATTAAGACTGTGAGGACAGGTCGTGAATCGTGCTTGGATAGCTGAGTTGGTATAGCACTTGCCACGAAAGGTAAAGGTCCTGAGTTTGATTTTCATTCATTTGATAAGAATAGCACTGACTTCCAGAGGTTATAAAGACTTCCCTACTTTGCATTATTGATGCCAAGAGGTCATCCTGTCAATAACTGGCTAAGAACCGAAATGATAATTCTTAAGACTTCCCAAAAAGCTGGTAGGTCTAAGTTGTTGAAGTCCTGTAATTGTAGAAGAAATATTAAACACTTGTCAATCTTTGAAGGTGTTAAATAGCAATGAAATGTAATATGTATCTCTGCAGCTTACTTGAACAAAGCTTTATGAGAATAGATTCAGCTACTTTACCACAGCTTTGTAGCAAGGAGTATCAAATCTGGTATAAGAAGTAAAATCTATCCACTGTTTCAAAGTTGATTTGTGTGTTCTGAACTACATGGACTTGACATTTGAATGTCTTGGGTAATGTGGACATGGCTGTCTGCAACATTTCACTGGTAAACGAGAAAAGAGCAGGTGCTAGTGGAAATGTCAAAGAGTGTTCTACACTGATTTTTTTTCAAGGCTAATTGTGAAATATGACCAATGATGTCTCATTCCTTTAGCCATACTGCTCATTTATCTGTATTCACCTGAACTCTGGAGGTGCACTGTGATGTGAAATTAAGAATTCTGTTTCGCAATATCAGTTTCTCAAACATTCCAATAACAGAATTGCACTAAGAAAAAATCTTATTTTTGTTGACTCCTAACTGACTTAACAGTACGCAGGAAATCAGTAACATCGGATGCTGTTGCTTTACCTGTAGAAATGTTAAATAAAATATTTCTATCATCGCTATTATCATATGGGTTGATGGCATTTTTTATTTATTCTGCTATTATGTAAAGAATATGATTTAGTATCTTTTTGTGACAAACCAAGATCCTTCTTGATAGCAGTCAATATTTTTGTTCTCATACCACAGCTGAGAATCCATCTTTGACGCGCAAATATGGAGTCCACGGTAATTTTATTACGTGAGTACAGATTTGTATTTTGAGCGTACTTCTACACTCCATATACATAATACACAATCATTTTATAGTGTGTTTATACATGCCACTCACTTGGCAGCACTGCAATAATGGTTGCAAGAAAACTGTGGGAGTTTCACGAGTCATTATCTTGGACTCTGGTTACACAGAGAAATAAGAATGCTCCGTCTCTATTACTCAGTGGCTGTTGTTCTCTGTCTTTCTCTATCGAGTAGGTTTGTTCATTCAGTGTTTCTCCAGTGCACCACCCTCTCATACTCAGTTACTGAAACTTAAAACCATGACAACCCTAAGATGGGCCCACTTTTGCTAGGACTCCTTTATACTACAACATTTGCAATAGAATCATCTACATTTTATGTATGATTGTATAACTCCATGGGAATAATTTACTCCTCCACACTTGCCTATCTGCACCTGGCAATCTGTCACTGTTCATTATTGCCTGGAAAAAGGTAGGCAACCTTATTTTGGCATTTTATTTACCTCTTTTACTCTTGACTGATTTTAATTTTTTACCAAAAAATGTAATTAAACAATATTTAATTAAAAATAGCTGTGCACGGATATGGGGCGGTAACCCTAGCAGTTATGTTTATTTATGCATTATAATTTATCACATATATATTTGATTAGGAAACTTGATGAGGGAAGGTCAGTTTAAGTTGGGATGTTAGACTATTTCTGTAGTCAATGCTAAGCTATGCTTGTGATGGTGTAAAGACTGGATATGAGTGATTTGGAGTGATGAATCACACTACACCACATAGCAATCTGACAGAAGGGTTTGGGTACGTCAAATGCCTGGAGAACATTACCTGTCAACACATGTAGAGCAAAAAGTGAAGTACAGAAGAGGTTGCATTAAGGTATGGGAGTATTTTTGTGCTTTGTGTGGAAGGATATAAAACTTTCTACAGCACCATGTACTGTGTGAAGTACAGAAACAGTCCAAGGAAAATAATTTTTATCAGCATGGCAATGACCTATGTCATAAAGCAGAATATGTGAGGCAATGGTTTGTTGTCAAAAACATTTCTTACATGAATTGGCCAGCACAGAGTCCTGACCTGAACCCAGTTCACTGGGATGCTTTTGGATGAATTAGAACACTGACTTCACTCCAGACCCCATGTCAAAGACCACTCTTCTTTCAGCTCTTGTGGAAGAATGGGCTGCCATTCCTCCACAGACATTCAGATATCTGATTGAAAGTGTCTCCAGCAGAGTACAAGCTGTCATAAAGGTGAAGGATGGACACTCCCCATATTACTGTCCACTAATAGAGGTCCAGATACTTTTGATCAGATAGTGTACCCCATCAGTCCGATATGTTTTGAGACTGGGTTAATAAAAAAGATGAGGAAAGTTACGATGGTGGTGTAATGTTTTGAGTGTTCTACATAGTCTCTGTCCAGTTGAGTACACTGTATAGAATGATCATACAACCACGTGAAACTGCCAGGAAAGTCTTTCTTTAAAATGATGTGTATCACATTGACTTGAATGTTGGTAATGTTGTGGAAATAGTGACCCTTCAGGTGAGTTTCTGTACTTTTGTCATTTGTGGTAAGTTCATATTAATAACACCAAGTTGCTTCCTCTGTGATAATTATTTTGATAACACAATTATCCGAGTTTAGTCAAGTTGTGGCAGGTGGTTTAGTGTTGTTGGTGATGTCTCTGATGCATTCAGTCAAGTCATAACTTTTCTTTATTGAGTAGTTGGTTATAAATCTATAGGATTTACTGAAAATTCATTAAGTTTTTTTACTGACTTTTTACCTGGGATTATTTATTGAGTTAACAATAGGGCATATTTGGTGTCCATGTTTATGACTTTTGGGCTGTGATCTGAGCTTTCGAGCTGTAACTTATTAAAGAACAGCAACTTCCTTCTAACATCCACAAAAGCCAAATGCTGCATAATAATAAACCCCACAGCTCCAAATCTCAGTTCACAGCCCAAATGTCATAAACATGGACATCATACCCAGATTAGGTAAGTTTACATCCCTTGACAAGGTTAATCTGTACACCAACATACTTATGACACAATCCGAATAATAAAAGACAATTTATTGCATCATAAGAAGTTAAGTAGTGCGGAAATCTACAAACTAATGCATTCACTTGAGTTAGTGCTGTCTCCCAAATACTTTACTTTTGATAGCATTATCTGTATTCAGAATGACAGTTTAGCAATTGACAGCAACTTAACTGGCCAACTTGCTGACATTTATATTAATGATCTAGAAACCAGATTTTTTAAAAACCAAATAGAAAAAGACAAAATCATTTATTAAAAACATTACATTGATGATACCTTAATGCTGCACAATAGAACAATCATGAAACAGAGAGCATAGCTGATAAACTTAATAGCGTACATCCCAAAATACAGTTTACAGTTGAACACCAAACTCAACATTGAATTATTTTTCTTGACTTAAACAGTAACTATCACACCTATATCTATATGATTACTCCACAATTCACTGTTAAGTGCCTGGCAGAGGGTTCTTCGAACCACATTCAGGGTACTTCTCTACTGTATGACTCGCAAACAGCATGCGGGAAAAAGAACACTTAAATCTTTCCATGCAAGTTCTTGATTACTCTTATTTTATTTTGATGATTATTTCTCTCTAGGTACGCAGGCACCAACAAAGCATTTTCCCACTCTGAGGAGAAAGTTAGTGATTGAAATTTCATGAGAAGATCCTGCCACAATGAAAAATCCCTTTGTATTGTAGCAAAATGGGAAAGAGTGCCAGAATTTCTGAGTTTAAATACTTCCGCTGGCCACCAAACTGCCCAGACATGAACATTATTGGGTCAGAAGAGATCTCCACCCCCTTGACCTCTTACAGATTTATGGACAGCCCTGCAGGATTCATGCTGTCAATTCCCTCCAGCCCTACTTTAGACATTAGTCGAGTCCATGCCGTGTTGTGCTGTGGCACTTCTGGGTGTTTGTGGGGGCTCTACATGATATTAGACAGGTGTACCAGTCTCTTTGGCTCTTCCGTGTATAAAGTAACTTGTGACAACTGCTCCTGCTACTACATAGGACAGACGGGAAGAAAATTTGAAATCTGATACAATAAGTACAAATAGTTTTGCTGCCCGCCTACCAGAAGACAGTCATTCCAATAAAACTTTCATTTGGTGTTTTAACTGTGTTGAGTGTTCAAGTGACTGTTGAATTTTCGGTTTTAGCTAATAATTTTGTGAAGTTTTGTTGGTATTTGTGTTAGCTGTGGTCTAGTAATATTAATGCAAGTAGTTGCTTTCTTAGTAGACAGAGAATTTCGAGACTGTTATTGTTAGTTCTATAAATAGTTCTACTGGTTTAACTGAACTTCAGTAATGTAGACATATAGTTTTTCAGTAACTGTAAAATTTTAACATGAGTGAGAAGTGTGGGTTCTGTCATAGGTCTGTGAGTGGTGGGTTATGGTGTGGGATTTGTTCAAAGCATTTTCATGGGCGGGAATGTAGTGGGGAAGCCTGTGGGCATTCTAGCGAGATCTTCTCCTGGGAATGCAGAATCTGTAGAAGAAATAAGTTGATAGAGGAACACATATGTAAGATCTGTGCCTTTCAGGTGCTGTTACAACACGCAAAGGAGGAACTAGATAGGTTGAGGAGGGTAAAGGGTGGTGGGGAATGGGAACTTGCAGTTGGCAAGAAGGCAGCTAGGGAGAGGAGGTATTCAGACAGTTATACTTTGTGTGTATACGTAAAAAGATTTGACAAACTCTCAGAGTTGAGTGGAGAAGAGTCTCGTGTAGCTGTAGATGAAGGGAAAATGCAGGACTCTTCAGCAGTTAGAAGGCCTAGGTCAGGTGCAAAGTCTAACAGAAAGAAGAAGGTTCTGCTGCTACGTAGTTTGCATGGTAGAGGTGTGGGCCAGCAGTTGCAGGAAATGTTGGGGAATGAGTACCAGGTCACCAGCATTGTGAAGCCTAGTGCAGGCTTGGCTCAAATGACTGACATCATTGGGGAGTTATGTAGGAATTTTACGAATGAGGATCAGGTAGTGATAGTGGGTGGTGCAGGGAACAGTTTTGATAGGGATGGGGAATATGATGTAGATGGTGA